>NC_071400.1:12894364-13205563 GCF_022682495.2 Desmodus rotundus
TTCAGAAGGCTGCAGCTATGGGCAACTGGTGATTGGCAGCTTTATCGGGACAACGGCTGCCCCCGTACAGCCCATATTCCGCACCTGGTGACTTCTCGCTTTTCCCAACACTAAAATCACCTTTGAAAGGGAAGAGGTTTCAGATCATTAATGAGATTCAGGAAAATACAATGGGGCAGATGATGCCAATTGGGAGAACCGTGTGAGGTCCCAAGGTGCCTACTTTGAAGGGGACTGAGGTGTCATTGTCCTATGTACAATGTTTCTGGTATCTTGTACCTTTTTCAACAAATGTCTCTATTTTGCACATTACATGGCTGGTTACCTTCTGGACAGACTTCATACTTATCATTGCAACAGCTCAGAAAGTCCTATAGTATTTCCAAACTTATTTTGCCATGGAAAACCTTTCTCCTATTTTCCTGTCTCTTAAAAGATACTCACACTCCTGCCCTGGCCGGGTATTTCATTTGGTTAGAGCATTATCCCAATACTCCAAGGTTGCAGGTTCAATCCCTGGTCAGGGCATATACAAGAAGTAACTGATGAATGCATAAATAAGTGGAACAAGAAATTGATGTCTCTCTCTCCTTCTCTTACTCTCTTCCTTTCTTTTTTTCTCTAAAATCAATTAATAATAGTTAAAAATATATTTGTACTCCTTGGCTTCTCATAAAATAACAGCTGAGGAACATTACCTTGAGAAATTTTGAATTAGCTAATCACTGACAACTTCTTATCTTTTGGGTCTTTATCTTTATTTATTTTTTGTCCTAAAAAGCCATTGTATATCTTTTTCTACTGTTATGATATTACTTAAGATAATTAGCTCAATGCTTATTTTGCACTGATTTTAGACAAAATGACAGAGATGAAAATATAAAACATTTAGACAATATTTTGCACTGATTTAGAAACATTAGACAAATCAGACAAATATGTATGACTTTTTAACATAGAAATAATAAATCAATATACCAAGTGCAGCCCCAACTGGTATAGCTCAGTTGGTTGGGCATTATCTGCAAACACAAAGGACATCGGTTTACTTCCTGGTCAGGACACATGCCTGGGTTGTAGGATCGGTCTCCAGTCACACTGCATACAGAAGGCAGCCAATTGATGTTTCTCTCTCACATTCATGTTTCTCTTCCTCTCCTTCTGCCTCCTTTCTCCTCCCTCTAAAACCAAAAATGAAAATTTATAATTTAAACAAATGTTTTAAAAAATTCAATTGCAGAATCCTGACTGGTTATTGAAATTAGAGAACTTTGATCAGAAGATAGTATCATTATATATAGTTCACTAACCACAAATGGAGAACTGCAATAAAATTTGAAAATATCATTTTAATATTCTATTGAATTATTGATTATAAAATTCAAAATCTGATGGGCCCAACTTTTATCGTATCAAGAATGGTTATTTTGATGACCTGTGTATAAGATTAGCTCCATTCAAGCTTTGATGAAGAAAGTGATAAAGAATGTTAATTTTATTTTTGCATATGCCCTTAAACACTGTTCATGAGGTAACTGAAAGAAATTAAAGAGAAAATATGGAAATTTTATTTTAATAAAGCTAAATATCTGGCTTATGAAAATTTGTCGCTGAAATTAATTTAGCTACCGCTTCACTTCAGCAACCACTTTGGAAGAAAAGAGCTCTGAGGTGTCTATTGCATGCATCTCACAAGAGAGACAGAGAGAACAATCACACTGGAAGTCTTCCTAATTCGATGGTAAGATCTTGGAGGACAAGTTGCATGTTTTATATAACGTTGTAACACCTTCAATGCCTAGCAGAGCACTAAACACTAGGCAAGTAATCAGTCACTGGGTATTTCAAAAAATTTACATTTCCTTCATATGCAAATTCCTTATTAAAATTACCATAATATATTAGCTTTAAGGAAAAATAATTTGCTATAAAATTATAGAATCTGGATCCATAGAAATATTAGACAAATTAATTATACACAGACATATATTGTATAAATATTTTCCTGAAGACTGTTCTATTATTTTGTAAATAAAGGGCCAATTATTTTTCTGTGTATCTTACATACAATATTTTTTATCTTGTGTGTATGTGTGTACATCTGTCTTCTTTTGTAAACAAAGATAAAATATAGTTAGGTAAAGATGGCTACTATATTTGGCTTAGGTGGAGGGCTTTTTTTCTTGTTACCGTATTTTTACAAATTTATATAGAACATTTCTCAAGTGTAACTCAATCTATAAACAGTACTTTACCTTATAGAAATGACAATACAGTTGAGGCTGTTGTCTCAGTTTCCAAATTCTTCCATATATTGTATTCTAAATCAACACAGATAAGCATCAGGAAACGAACAACTAAATATTACATTGATTATGAAATTTGACTTATATTAAATCTCTAAGCACTACATTTTAGAGGTTTTAACAAGTAGACTAGTGAAAATATCGTAACCGCACTGTCCCTCTTCAGAGTGTTTTAATAATTAATTATTTGTGTGAAGAGTGTCAGATATGTTTTATTCTGGATCTGGAACATTCTCTTTTTTTGTGTTTTTTATTATTGCTCAAGTACCTTTGTTTCCATTTTCCCACCACCACTTTCCCCCACCCCACCCACCCCACCTCCTACCCTCAATCCTACTCTGCCCCGCCTGGTTGTCTTTATCCATAGGCCCTTTATACACGTTCCTTGATGACCCCTTCCCCCTCCCCCTGGTCACTGTCAGTTTGCTTCTTATTTCCATGTCTCTGGTTCTATTTTGCTCGCTTGTTTGTTTTGTTGATTAGGTCCCACTTATATGTGAGATCATATGGTACTTGTCTTTCACCGCCTGGCTTAGTTCACTTAGCATAATGCTCTCCAGCTCCATCCGTGCTGTCATGAAGGGTAGGAGTTCTTCCTTTCTGCTGTTTAGTATCCCATTGTGTAAATGTGCCAGTTGTTTGATGCACTCATTTACTGATGGGCACTTAGGCTGTTTCCAGCACTGGGACATTCTCTTTTGAATCTATCTACACAAACGAAAAATTATTCTTAGTTCGAACTGGAAGCACTTACAGAAGCGGTGAGCAGTGTCTTAACGACAGAGAAATATTCACCTAAGAAAACTATTCATGAAAATGCTGCTTCAAAGTCACTGAATTCAGATGCCAGGAAAAAGGCAATTCCAGCAACACAGTAAATTTATAACTAGTAAAGACCAGTGCAAGTGTGGGCTGGGTGTGACAGATATATTAAGATTGGAAAATAGCTTATAAAAATCTTGCTTAACTTACAACATTTAGTTATCCATTGGCCAGAGGCAATGGGCATTCAGTGAGAAACAATAGAATTCTTATCAAACCTTGCTTTAGACAGAGGAGTCTGGAAAAGTTGTCTTTCCTCAACAGCAACCATTACCCAACACTGGGTCCCTCTGATGCTAATACTTAGCTGTGTCGCACTCAGATCTTATGTTAAACCTGTTGATTCTTTTTCATTTGAGTTGGGAGACAGTGACATGGACTGCAAGTGTCATGGATAGATACTGCAAATGAATGGAGAAATGATTTGAAATTGGAGTCAGAATGTGTTCAGTAAGGATCATGTGCATGTACAAGTACACTGGTATGGCTAAGCCATGGGGCTAGCTCAGCAGCATTCATAATGATCACATGCATGTGCTATGTAGCCCTGAGAATGTTTTAGGGGAATAACGGACTTATCTTGGCATGTAAAGAAAAGGCAGTGTCCTGTGTGTGGTTTAGGAGACTTGGCTTCTCTTCCTAACACTACAGTTGATAAGCTATACAGTCCAAGGGAAGTCAGTTTTCCTGGCGTCCATTTTCCTCATCTGTGAAGTGGGAGGAGTCAAAAAGATGATCTCAAAGACACTTTCAATTCAATGCTATCTTGGTATAGTTCTGAGGTTTTGCTGTGTGAGCAGTTTCTGAGCTAAGAAGGTAATGGGTAGTAAGGGAAATGAACTTATAAACAAGCAATAGTAATGATAGCAATAATAAACACAATGAAATGTGCTAAGTGAAAAGACAAAACAATGTTCCAAGTGCACATATAAGAGAACATTTATTTGGATTTGAGTGTTGTAGTATGGAAGTTCTCAGCATTTTTAAATAGAATTTTTAAAACAAAACTGAGGAAGAATTTGACCTGTGTGGATAAGGAATAATAATACAAAAAGGGGTCAGTGGAAAAACACATGGAAACATGGACTTTTGAGGTAAAGGTATTTAGGCTATGGCGTGTAGTTTAGTGTGTCCTGCCTATAAAAAATATGGGAGTTAATGCACTGTTTCTAGAAGTAGACAGGCTGGCTATGAGACATACTGGTATCTGACCTTGAGCAAGTTACCTATCCCTTTTCAGCCTCGAATTCCTCATCTTAAAACTGGAAGCTCATAGGTAGGTTTTTGTCAAGATTAAATTGGATAATACATGTAATGGGCTTAAACACATTCATGGCACAATGTAAGTAAATATCAGCAAAAAAAAAACAGTGCTATTATTATTATTATCACCATTATTATTATTTATGGGTATAATATTGGGGAGAATGATTTAGAGCCAAATTATAATGACTCTGAATGCCATGATATATAATTTGGTTTCTGTTTTATACAATAAGGAGCTACTGACTGGTTTGGAGAAGCAAAATAAATAAAAAATGACAGATGAAAGAGAAAGAAAATTGTACACTTTCACTGAAGAAATGTTCATCAGTGAAGTAAAATTACTTAGAGTCTGTTCTTTAAGAGTCAACCAGTCTAGACCTGTCTCCAATGAGAAACTCAATTTAAATATCAACAGTACACCTCTTAACTGTCTCTCAAGTTCCATTTCTTTGTTTCTCAGTTGCAATCTGTGTTGATAGCAACGTGTGCAACATGCCGGTGAAATTTTCTTCCTTATGCACTCATGGTGGTTCCTTTGAGCTATGCAAATCAAAGCATAATGAGAGAAAAATTTTGATGATTGACAGTCAAATTCAAAATCGAGAATTTATGGCAACTTTAAGACCCCTCAAGAAATATATTCTTGTTGCACTGTCATGATAAGTCATGAAAGGCAAGGACCTACATCCAAGATGACTCTCTCCAGCAAAGCTATCATTTAGAATGGAAGGGCAGATAAAGTGCTTCTCAGATAAGGTCAAGTTAAAGGAGTTCATCATCACCAAGCCCTTATTATATGAAATGTTAAAGGGACTTATCTAAGAAAAAGAAGTTAAAAAATGTGAACAGTAAAATGACAACAAACTCACAGTTATTAACAACTATACCTGCAACAAACAAAAAAAAACTAAGCAAACAACTAGAACAGGAACAGAACCATAGAAATGGAGATCACATGGAGGGTTATCAACAGGGGAGTGTGAGGGGGAGAGAGGGGGGAAAGGTACAGAGAATAAGTAGCATAAATGGTAGGTAGAAAATAGACAGGGGGAGGGTAAGAATAGTATAGGAAATGTAGAAGCCAAAGAACTTATATATATGACCTGTGGACATGAACTAAACGGGGCGGGGGGGGGGGGGGAGCGGAAATGTGGGTGGGAGGGGGTGTGCAGGGCAGAGGGAAGTGAAGGGGGGAAAATGGGACAACTGTAATAGCATAATCCATAGAATATATTTTTAAAAAATAAATAAACACCAAATTTGATCACAAGTGCATTTGCACAAGGGGAATGGTTTTAATCAGTTTTCGTTCTAGGCAGTAAAAGGTTCTTAAATACAATAAGCACTCCGTGTTTGGTCCTGTCTTCAAAATGTCTTTGTTTGCTGACCTGTCCCAAACACATTTAGATCATTTGCTAGTCTCTTCCTGTGCCTTTTCTTTAAAAAATCAGTATTAAAAACAAAAATCACAATTCAGTGTAACAGATGTCCTTGAATAACAATGAAACTATTTTTAACATTAAAGCAACCCAAATTAAAAGGTAAAATATAAGCAAAGTGAACCACATTTGTAGCTCATAAAACCAGATGAAAAAAAGGCCAAGTTGTAAACGGCCGGATTAGGAAAAGGAGATATACAGAGCCAATTTATTAAAATGAACTATAAAATGTTAGCAAAAAAAAAACAAAACAGAAAAATGTTTAGCTTCACTAGCAGTACCCATACCTAAACAATACTTTTAGAATCTAATACTCTTCCTATTTCTTTTTAAAAATACTTTATTTATTTATTTTTAGAGAGACGGGAAGGGAGGGAGAAAAAGAGGGAGAGAAATACTAATGTGTAGTTGCCTCTCACACACCCCCTACTGGGGACGTGGCCTGCAACCCAGGGATGTGCCCTGACTGGGAATCGAATCAGTGACCCTTTGGTTTGCAGGCCAGCACTCAGTCCACTGAGCCACACCAGCCAGGGCCTATTTCTTAATAAGTATTTTATATTAGCCAAAGTCTAGCTCCATGTTCCTACCCTTGTTTAGTTTTCCCAGACAGAAGACTGAGCACACATTAAAACCTCCTCCTTCACTGAAAATAGAGAAAAATGCCTGTGTTCTTTATTTCATTTTAAGAATCCTTAACTGTCCTAAATAGAAGGGTAGACTATCTGTGGGCCGGAGAGAAGGGGAACCAACAGGGTAGGACACTAACTGAAGCTGAGACATCACAGAAAGCCATGATCAGAAACAAGCACTGGGGGCCAGGGTTTTAATGTTCTACATTAACAGAGAGCGATCTGATTCCTCAAGGGGTTAGATAGCAAGACTGGGTGTACTTCATGAAGCCAGAGCCTAGAATTGCACTCCCTGCCCACATTCAGGGGCAGATATAACTGCAAATCCAAGGATATCTGTGCTACAAATTAAGCAGTGAAATGCTACCCCGTGCAATTGGGAACTCAGCCACTGCTGCCTGCAGACTTGGTGACTAGAATTGTGTTATCCAAATAAACAGCTCTGAGCTGCTCACAAAACACTCTCCTTGGAATCTTAAAACCCTAACTATCTGGCAGAGGTAACAATGACATTGCCTAACGTGGAGGGACCTGCATGACATAAAGCAAACTCCCAGGCAGAAGAGATTTCTATCAAAAATAAGAAAGCACAAAAAGAAACCCTGATCTCGATAGGAAAATATGACACAGAAGACAGGGATATTAGAGCAAGTTGTTTCAGACGTACGCGTTAGTTTCTACTTTAACTAAAAGTTTATTGAAGTATCATTAAACTAACATAAAATTTACCCTTATAAATTATGCAAGTTAGTGTTTCATAGTGTATTTAGAGAGTTGCGCAGCCACCTATACTACTTTTAGAATATCTCCATTGCCTTCAAAGGAAATCCCACCCATTAGAAATCACTTTCCATTTCCCTCATTTCCCCCCCGGACCTAGACAATCACTAATTTACTTATTGTCTCTATAGACTTCATTTCTGAAATCTGGTCATTTCATAAAACAGAATCATAGAGCAGCTTTATGTGTCTGACTTTCACTTAGTATAATGCTTTCCAGGACCATGCACATGGCAGCATATGTCAGCATTTTATTTTTATCATTGACAACTGATACCTCATGGTGCGGATATGCCCATTTATCAGTTGATAGGCCTCTGTGCTCTTTCCAGGACTTGGCTGTTATGAACAACAATGCTATGAACATTCGTGTACAGCTTTTTGTGAGGACATTTTTATTTATTTATCTTTGGTGTATACATAGGAGTAGAATTTCTGGGTCATGTGTTAATTGTGTGTTTCACATTTTTCGAAACTTTCCAAATGTTTTCCAAAGTTGCTGAACGGCTTTACGATGACACCAGCACTAGATAAGGGTTCCAATTGCTTCGCATCTTTGTCAATGCTATTTGTTTTTTCTTTTTTATTCTAGCCATTCTAGTAGGAATGAAATGGTATTTTTTGGTGTTTTTGATTTGCATTTCCCTAATGACTAATAATGGTGAGCACCTTTTCATATTCTTATTGATCCCTTATATATCATAATGGAGAAAATACTCAAGTCCTTTATCCATTTTGTAATTCTGTTAGCCTTATTTTTCTGAGTGGTAAGAATTGTCTGTATATTTTGGATACAAGTACATTATCAGACATATGATGTGAAAATATTTTCTACCATTCTGCAACTTGTCATTTCATTTTCTTCATGATGTCTTTTGATGTACAAATGTTTTTAGTTTTGAAGCGGTTCAATTTATCTTTTTGGTTGTTGCTTGTGTTTTAGATACCTTTAAGAAACCATTGCTTAATCCAAGGTCACAAAGGTTCACACACATGTTTTATTCTATAAGTTTTATAGTTTTAAATCTTACATTTAAGTTGATGACTCATTTTGAGTTGACTTTTTTGTATATGGTTTGAGATAGAATTTCAACTTCTTTTTTTTTGAGGTTTAGAACACAACTTTATTTTTTATTTTATTTTACTTTTTTTAAGACTACGCTGAGTTTTTTAGACCTCCAGTTTCTTTTTTTTAAATTTTTTTATTGTTATTCAGTTACAATTGTCTGCATTTTCTCCCCATCCCTCCACCCCACCCCAGCCAATCCCACCTCCCTCCCCCACCTCCACCCTCCCCCTTGATTTTGTCCTTGTGTCCTTCATAGTAGCTCCTGCAAACCCCTCTCCCCACTGTCCCCTCCCCACTCCCCCCTGACTATTGTTAGATTGTCCTTAATTTCAATGTTTCTGGTTATATTTTGTTTGCTTTTTTCTTTTGTTGATTAGGTTCCAGTTAAAGGTGAGATCATATGGTATTTGTCCCTCACTGCCTGGCTTATTTCACTTAGCATAACGCTCTCCAGTTCCATCCATGCTGTTGCAAAGGGTATAAGCTCCTTCTCAACTTCATTCTTTTGCAGATAGATAGAGAGTGGTCCCAATAATTTTAGACTTTCGTTTAAAGAGTGAAAATGTAAAACAAAATAACTCTAATAAAAGAATAGAATGCAAAAATGTAATTTAATAGAGCAGAAAAAGAATTAAACTCATCAATCTAATAGAAGACAGGAAAGCAGAACAGAAGTGATGGAGAAACATGGTAAATGTACAAATTAAAATAGACCAGTGATCTCAATAGATGGAGATAAATTAAGCATGCTTATTAAAATACATTCACATCCGAACCAAAATAATTTCTTCTATATAATATTTAGAAGAGTCATGTGTAAACAAAATGATAGGTTTAAATAAAATATTCAAATAAATTACTAACAAAAGATATCAAAGAAAAATTAATAATCAGTAAAATGGAATTGAAGGTGGAAAACATTAATGGGGGCAAATATAGAGATAAGGAAACAATCCACCAAGAAGGTGATAAGCGGACAGTGGGTAGAGGGGATTACAGGAACTACTATAAAGGACACATGGACAAAACCAAGGGGGAGGGTGGAGGTGGGGGAGGGAGGTGGGTTCACCTGGGGTGGGGTGGAGGGATGGGGAGAAAAGGCATACATCTGTAATTGAATAACAATTAAAAAAAAAAAAAGGAAGGTGATAAGCATAAACTAGTGTGGACCAAATAGCAAGGGCTTGAACAACATTAAAAAATGAAATACAGAGAAAAATTAGCCTTCCCTGTCATTTCTTGTCCGCTTGTAATTCAAGACATTTTGCCAAATGAGATATGATTTGAAAGGTTCTCTATTTTACTATGGAATTATGGCAGAAAGATGAGTATAAATAAAACCTATGAGACAAATTATAACACCATCATTTTATTTTCCCATCTTTCAAATTTGTAAATGTTCTACTAAATGGAAATATTCAATTGATACCGGTAGCAGTGTCATGCCAAGCCATATCGGGGCCTCATGCAAAAGGAAAAAAATCTGATCATGTATTTAAGAGGCTGTTATTTTGTTCACCATGGATTTTTACAATAATTTTATTGTTTTCAAATACTGCATTAAAATACTACATAAATGTGGAGTCCAAGATGAGTGCTTCACTTGCCTCATCGTCCTACTTCGTATTGGCCTGTCCGGCAGTCTTCATATTCTTTGACCTAGTAATTCCACCTCTTCAAAGTGAACTGATAAGGAATATGAAATAAGAAGAAAAGAGGGGAAAATCTTACAGAATAGATCTTAATTGCATTGTGTTTACATAAAGGAACATAAAAGAATAACAAAACCAGCTACACAGAAAGACATGCAGTAAAACTATACTTAAAACAATGATAAAAAATTGAAAACTGAACAATATAATCTGTGACAGAGTAAACAGTCCAAGGAGTGTTTAAAAAAGTGGTTCATAATTTTGGGATTTTAAGGGGAGGAGTGTGTGATTTCATTTAGAGAGTATATTTAGCAAAACATTTACCAAAACCACCATAAGATTTCCGTAACATCTAAAGGTGAGGTCATTGTATTTATAATTTTAAATAACTTTATAGACAACACTTACGCAGTCAACCTGGCATTGGATCTTTCAGAATCATAATTTAGAATCAAACTTTTAGAATAAAATTTGATCAGGCATTAATTACTTCATAGAGGTTTGTACATTAGAGGAATTTTTTTAATTATCTTATTTTCCAAATGGTAAAATTGAGTGCCAGTGTTACAGCATGAGTCAAGCATTCTTGTAAGACAAAACCCAGGCAGGAGTTAGACTGCTGTCTCCATGCTCTACTAGGTGTTGGTGAATTTTCGTGAACATGGAGAACTGTCTCTAGGCAGAAAATATAATAAATCAACCAAGTTTTTAAATTCACATCTTCAAAAATTGGGCGTTCATAGATTGGGACACAAGTATATTGATTTAAATCTACTTAACTCTTTGAGAAACAATATATAATACTGCCCAATTTTCCATGACAATTGCTAGAGAAGTCATTCAAAATTATTTTTTCCAAAAACGTACATATTCCATAGCTGTTAATAAAGCACATCTTCCTTTAAAAGTTTTTTATAACGAAAAGTTCTTTTTTTAAATGATTAGAATGGTCTCTTGATTAAGATACTAAAAATGAAATCACAGGAGGTTTTCTCGCACGTCTGCAAACCCGTGTACACAGAAATGGAACACTTAAAATGGCTCTTCCGGTATTGGTAACTGTATCTACTGTGTGTTAACACTCTGTTTGCTTTCCCACTTCATTTCAGCTGACCCTATACAACTGTCTACCAGCTCCTTATCACATCTGATGTACACAAGATATTGTGTACATATAAAACAAAGGACAAAGGATGATTCACAATGAGAAAATACTCAGACATTTAAGGCCATATTCACAACTTTGAGGGTCACTGCTTAATGAAAAAAATCTACCCAGGAAGAAACATAAGTGACTTGCACTTAGAGAACTGGGAAAACTTGTTATAAAGTATGAGTATAATTCTGAATCATCAAGGACATTTTTTCAAACTTCAAGTCCCGCCCCAGATATATTCTAAGAGCATCCTGGCCACCTTTTCAGAACTGCTGCTGTAGAGCAAGACACTCTGGAGTTTCCCCCCCTAATAACACAATTAATATGCACTCATCGGTGAGTGCTGAGAAATAAATATTCACTCATGTATCCATTTAACACATATTTACCAAATGCCTATTCTGTGCCAGGTTCTATCCAAGGAACTATGACAATATTAATGAAAAATCAGGCAAAAATAGCTGCCCTCGTGTAGCTTACATTTTAGTATTCTCGCTATATATATATGTGTGTGTGTGTATATCTTATTTTGAGTAAATGAATATAATGACATTTAATTTTAAAGCATGCATACTCTGTCTTCAAACATATTTAAATTGTTCCTCGTGCAAATCTGAAATCATATTGAATGATCTGTGACCAAATGGAAAAGTTAATAAAATGATGCTAGTCTTACTAATTTAAATCAAAATCTATAATCACTCCCTAAATCAATGAATGTTCAGTCTTCAGGTTAGACTAAAGTAGACAATGTTGTAACCACCTTTAATTCATGACTTACATTTACAATTAAATTATATCATAGCTATTTTTATACTCATGTTAGAGGAATGTGTTCTGAATAGTGGTATAAAGCATATTCATATTCATTTAATCATGTTTCCGTGGAGCTGGAAAGTGAGGCATACTTTTTAAAGTGCATATTTGTTTGTAATTAGTACTTATTTTGTGATTTAGGACATCTCTTTGTTAAGATGGCCTGAGGGTTACCTGCACAGTAGAATTCTTAAGAGCTAGGCAATGTGAATTACAGTAATTAGTTCATGTTGTTCTGATAGAAAAAGAGATTGCAAAGCAAATTGTACTTGCAGAAGTACAAGTTCAACTGTACTTGCAGAAGTAACAGTTTGGCTAAAATAACTAGATGGTTAAGAAAACCAATAGATCAAAAATGAATGTTTCTAATCATATATTTTATCATCAATTGATCATTTTTAGGTTGTGTTGTAGTATTTGACACCAATTTTAATTCTTTAAATAAAACCTGGAAAATGTGTTTTTAAAAGATTCCCACATTTTGCTCTCCATCTCAAAATGTAAACCTCCTGAGTCCATAGCCCACTTTCACCATATACTGATTGTGTGGCGCTACCCAAGTTACATAAATTAAGTCTCAGTTTCCTGATTTCAAAAATGACATGAATAACAGTGCCTACATCAGAGCCATTGTGGAAACCAATGAAATAATTTATAGAAAGCACTTTGCACAATTACTGTGTCATATGGATATAAATAAATGTTAACTAATTATGAGCTATTTGATTGACTTTCAGTCAAACAAGCCTACTGTTGGTAATAGTGAGAGTTTGGAAACAAACTGAATGTCCAATAAAGATAATAGTTAAATTACAATTTTTCTAAACAATCAATACTATGTGGTAATTAAAATCATGTAAGATAAAAATATTTAATAACAAAACTTACTTCATTTTAGCTTAATATTGAAGACTACATGTTCACAGGATATAAAGATAACACCAACAATACTGAAAAAAACAAGCATATAATTTGAGCTGGTGTAATTAGAGTTTAAGCATTCTAAGGTTTTTTTATAGTTTGAGAATAGAAAAAGATATTGATTAATTTTAGAATGTATTACATTACACATACACATTACATTTTCTAGATGAACTAGTAAAATAATTAAAACAAAATGCACAACTTCCAAATAGCATTATAAAAAATGAAACCAGGGAAAAGAATCAGAGTCAAAGCAAAAGCAGTCAAGCAAGGAATTGAAACAAACGAGCAAAAAGGGACAAATAGAAAATGCTAAATAAGATGAGAGAAATTGATCAAAATTAATGAGCAACCGTAATCAATACAAACCATGCTCTCCAGTTAAAAGATTTTTAGATTAGATGCTTAAAGAATCCTATTATACATTATTTATGAGTCACACTTAGAAATATAGACAAAAAATATTTAAGTAAAAAATAGAAAATCTATACAAAGTAAATGAAAATAAAAATATGGTTGAGCTAGATTAATACCAGAAAGAATAGATTCTAGGCAAAAAATATTATTCTTGATAAAGAAGGTCAATAAAAAGATGTCCAGTCAAGACGGTGGGGTAGGTAAACATGCTACTCACCTCCTCCCACAATAATAAAATTACAGAACAACCATCATTCAGAACTGCCTGAAACCAAGCTAAATGGAAGTCCTACAACTAGAGAATTCAAAAAGAAGCCACATCAAGAATAGTAGAAGGGCCCTGGCTAGTGTGGCTCAGTGGATTGAGTGCTGGCCTGTGAACCAAAGGGTCGCCAGTTCGACTCCTGGTCAGGGCACATGCCTGGGTTGTGGGTAAGGTCTCCAGTAGGGGACACGCAAGAGGCAACCACACATTGATGTTTCTCTCCCTCTCTTCCTTCCTTCCCCTCTCTAAAAATAAATTAATTTAAAAAATAAATGTTGTTAATTTAGACATGTGAGCTGGAAAGGCCTTATTCATTTGTTCATGCATTACCAGGGTTCTCCCAGTGCCATAGTTCCACATTGATGCACATCCTCAAATTCCCTCCCCAGCCCACTGGGTCATGGCTGCATGCCTTCCCTAACCTGAAACATGATGGCTTTATCCATAGTAGAGCACATCAGAACATTTCATAATGTGTTTTCCTTGTCTTATTAATCTCTCTACACACCACAGTCTCTTACAGATGCAGGAGTACAGTCTCCATACTAAGGATTCTATTTCCCTCAGCTTTCTTACTGGCATTTAAAGCTGCTCTGCAAAAACTCCTATTCCTGCTCTGCCAACCGTTCCACATTTCCTTTGCTCTTCCAACCCCCCATTTTCTATGTCTAACAATCAAATTTTGATGATCTTAGTTAATACCCTGGATTACGCTGCATTTCAACTGAGCCACTATTAGTCACATCTTATCCGTACAAACTGTGCAGCATTAGGATTAAAAGCGTGGACTCTAGACTAGAGTCACTGTGCTTGGTTAAAATCATTCCTACTCCCGTCTCTTTGTTTCATGACCTTGACCTTGGACAAAGTTACTCAATCTCTCTCTGTGCTTTACTTTTCCTGTTCATAAAATGAGGGTAATGACAGCAGACTCATTAAGATGTAGTGAGGATTCAATGAGATGATCCGTGTAAAACACTTAGTACAGAGTAAAACACTTAAAACGTTATGTACTTAGTACGAAATAATTGATGAATAAATCGTAACTATTAATAATTTGTTCTTTCTACTCTTTCCACACTACGGTGCTGGGTGATATAGGTCAAATTTGTGATTGGAAGGTATTGCATGATTAGATTATAGTAACGTTGAAACATGCTCTCATCTATATTTTTTCTGGAAAACATTACCAAAAATATTTCTTAAAATGAAATTAATAAATCCAAGTCGCATTGATTACAACAGGATCAGAAGAACTGAACTAACACTAGTCATTTAAATCTTCATCATTAAAAATAATCCAACTGAATCAATAAGAATTGTGTTCTAATAACATGACGCCATTACTATCCATATTACCTCAAGCAAGTCACTAAAACAAATAAAACTGCCATTTCCTCACATGACAAAATGGGAAAATTCAACTCATTTCAAAAATGTCTGTTGAGTACCTACTATCTGTCAGTGTCTAAAATAGATTATTTACTTATATTTTATCATCCCTGTAGCAGTGCTGTGTAATAGGAAAGATTATCCTCATTTTGTAGCGAAAACAAACAAATGGGGCTCTGCCTATCTCTCTCCCTGGGTTAGGAGGATCAAATGGATGAACGTGTAAAATTACTTTATAAGCTATAATGCACTTCCTAAACATCGTATGACTTTTAATTCAATGTATTTGTTTGGACAAAGTACATCATTTCAGTAGTCGCATTCTTGTCTATGGTTTCTCCCAGTCTTTTGGTGGGAAATCTGAGTCACGAGGACCATCAATCAGTGTGTCCAGATGTGGATGTAATGATTAAACTAGAATCTTTTCAAGGTAATTAATGAAACATTTTTAAAATCTTCGAAAGAAAACTAATGTTTTAAGTTGGAAAAATGTCACTAATCTAGAAATATATATATATATAATACATATAATAATACATAGCAAACATTTGTGCCACAAACGAAACAGTTGACCTTTGTTTACATATAGTTTTATATGTCAGAACATCTATAAATTTCTCCTTTTGAGAGCTTTTTATTTCAGCACAGATGCTGAAAAATAAAAGTATTATTGAGACCTACGGATTAAATTTAAACAGTTTTAAAAACCGAGAATGCCAGTAAAGATTCGTGTAAAATTATGTTCCCTGTAACAAACACACTTTCATTATTTACCACTTGGGGACGTCTTCTTAGAAGCTGACGAAACAGATGACAATTCAGAAGTGCCTTTGCCAGGGATATCCAGCTATGTTTATTGGATGAGTGTCACTTTTAAAGTTGATGAGTAGCAAACGTGAAGTCGTAACATCAAATGTTGAATAATGAAGCCACTTAAGGAGCAAGAAATGATAGATAACTGAGTGCATTTTACGTATCATAAAATGTTCATCAATGACGAATGGTTTTGGTGATGCCCCAGTTTTGATTTGTGGCCTGTAACGTCAGCCCACCATTTTAGACTGACACTCCTTTAGAAATAGAATAAAACTGAAATATCTCAGTTCTTGCTGAAAAATACCAGTATAACTACTTGAGTACGTATGTGTGGGCAATTGAAACGCATTCCCTACAGGAACTACTATAAAGGACACATGGACAAAACCAAGGGGGAGGGTGGAGGTGGGGGAGGGAGGTGGGTTCACCTGGGGTGGGGTGGAGGGATGGGGAGAAAAGGCATACATCTGTAATTGAATAACAATAAAAAAAAAAAAAGAAACGCATTCCCTACTAGTACTCCACAAACTTTGCAGCGGTGCACTGGGACCCGAGATTTGGCCTACAGAAATCTATAATAGCAATTTTAAGCACTTGTAGGATGATGACAAAATTTAGGCTTTCTCAATAATATCATTCAATGCACTATATCTTCATTTCTTTAATAAAAAAGGAAATTCCTCCTGATCAAGTGTTACATAGCTTAAGGTTCATTCTGGCGGATGTAATGGCCAATGCCTAATATATGCTCTTAGGGTTCATCTCAATATTAACCTTTTATGATTCCAATGGGGTTATAGGCTTAATAAAATGCGAAGTTATTAAAACATATAACTTTATAATATACACATGTCTTACAGTTCCCTCCAGAGTCAAAATATTTCTTTTCAATCTTAATGAAGCAGGGAATGATTTCTGCATATATACTGAGAACTTTGCCAGTTAGTTTAGTTTTGTAATTAATGACATTTTGCTCCAGAAGAAATTGATGCCAATCAGTAAATACTAAAAGAGAGTGTATCTATCATCTATCATCTATCTATCGCACCACTGGCAATATTGATACCCAGGTATAGGGATGCAGCATTTAGTGAGAAAGCAGACCTAAGCCTACTGGGCCATTTGTGCATCCCCCAAAACAAAAATAAAACAGAGATACTGGTGAAAAAAAGGTAAAATTATTACTTTCACACTGTGCTGTATACTTCTGGAGGGCAGGATGATTAGTATCTTAATTACCACTGTATTCTTACACCTAACACCATGGAGGGGCCTATTTTTCTTTCCCAAGAATAAAATAAGGGAGTTATATGATCTCTAAGGTCACTTTTAGTTCTCACCTCACATCATGACTTTGCAAGCGTTGTTCCCTCCATCTCCAATGCCTTTCCTGTTCTCACCTTCTCTATCAACCTTACCATCTCCTGCTTATTTTCACATCTTATCTCAAGTATCACCTTGTTTGAGTGACTTCCTCTGACTCCTCCAGTGACACTTCTGTTTCTTCCCTGTATTCCAACTGTAACTGGAATATACGTCTTACAGATGTAAGAGAACGTTTCTACGTGTCTAGGGAACTGAGCTGGTTTCCACTATTATTATTCAAAAACTCCTACTCCCTTGTCTATTTCAGTTCCATCAACTGTAAAGAAATGTTTTGTTCCAGTTGATCTCTAAGACCCAATACTGTTAAGCTAAGAAAGAACAAGGTAGAACAGTTCATACCCAAGGTAAGAACCATTGACAGTTCTGGTCAAGGGATGACTTGCTTTAGGTTTTGTTGGTGTACTTACTGTTTAAATCCTAGTTCTTCTTCATTTGATTGGTGGGTAATGCTTCTACAAATAGAAGACTCTCATAACCAATTTCAGCTACTCACACTCAGACTTCATTGCCATCTACCTTGAGAACCCTTCTAATCTCCAAGAGGTGAGAATATCATTACGTAGAGCAAATGGTCATGATGGTTCTCTTTCCCCTTCCATGGTCAGAACAGTATAGCCTTACAACAGTAGTTAAGCGAAAGAAGCCATCAGATGAATATGGGGGACCTGAAGCACCAGGAAATTTACTCCACCCTGTCAGACTGCCCAACTTGCTCTGGAAATTAGAGACTTTATATTGATTTTGCATAACTGACCCGTTAGAGCAGGCACCAAGAAGTTCATTCCTCTCACTCTTGGGTTTTGTCTTCCTACCTGTAATCAGGTTTTGTATGGTCTTGGGTGTCCAGCATTATACAAAGTAATCTATGTAAGATATGGGCATTGTTTTAAATGATAAAGGCTTTTTGTAAGAGGAAATATGCAAGCTTATACACATGAAGCTTTTTTCTTTTTTAAAGATTTTATTTATTTATTTTAGAGAGAAGGGAAGGGAGGGAGAAAGAGAGGGAAACATCAATGTGTGGTTGCCTTGTGCATGCCCCCTACTGGGGACCTGGCCCACAACCCAGGCATGTGCCCTGACTGGGAATAGAACTGGTGACCCTTTGCTTCAGAGGCCAGCCCTCAATTCACTGAGCCACAAAAGCCAGGGCCAAATGAAGCTTCTTAATTACTTTACAGACTAATCATCAACCAGAACTTTATTTTTATTGTTTCTTATATATTTTACACAGGATGAGAAAGATAAAAAGGCTTTATATGAATCCCACACTGAAAGAACAAAAGTCCTATCCCTGTGCCTTTAGCTGTGCATATGTTCCACCATAACAAACATGCTGTCATAAGTACCTGGGAAACGTATCTACATGTCAGTGTGCGTGCTAGCCTGCATGATCTAAACCCAAAGAAAGGAAAAGGCATATCAATATTGGGAACAGTTGTCTTCAGTCCTAGATATGCATTAGAATCATTGGTAGTGCTATATGACAAAACCAATGCAGGAGCCCCGTTCTTTTCAATCTGGAGTCTTAAAACCCTTGTTCCCAGGAGCACTGCAGGTTAAACATGTAAAAATTCTTATTTTCTGATTTGTTTTATGGTTTATGTATTATTATTTCTTTATTAATCTATGACTCTCCATTTTTCATGTTTTCTCTTAATATGTTTCCTAAACGCACTCTAGATTTCCAAAATGTCTGATGATCTTTGGATTGCTTGTTCGTAACTGAGAGTAAAAACCACACATACACTGATTGAGAGCTCGGTATGCGAACGTGAAGGCACATGGTGATCAGGTGGTAAACTGGTCTTTTTACGGAGGAACCACTGCCTATCATTCCCTCAGGTTATTTATGAGGTCAGTCAGTTTCTTAAAGGAATAACCCAACAATATTATGCTGGGGTTCATATCACCTTGTGTTCTATGAGAAGGAAAAGAAGAAAGGGCTGGGAATCTCAGCATGCACTTTGGTTAATCCTTCTGTCTTCAACGCTGAAACTAACCATTGGCCTGCACTGTATTAGGTTTCCCAAAGTCTGGACTTGGTCAAGTTCAACTCTCAAAAACAAAACATTTGGTCTCTTACTAGGCAATAAAGAAAGTGCTTCCTCCACTAGAATGTTACACGATGGCAGGGATTTTCGCCCCTGCTGTTCACTGACATATCCCCGACTCCAAGAACAGTGACCGGCACATTGCAGGCACTCAATATATATTTGTGAAATGAATTAATATTGTCACTGTCATTTGTCTTATTTTCTCTGTTGTTAGTTTTCATGCAATTTTTATTCACTACCATCACTTCAGCAGTTTCTGAAGAAAGATGGTAAACATGAGAGTTTTACCCACCAGGTGAATAGGTAACTTGTTTAAAGGCAACTTAACCAAACTATCTGAGTATCTTCTGTGAGATTGTCAAAGGACTCCATTTCCCTGACTCCTTATGTGGTAGATCTTTCACTCAATTTGGCCTTTTTTTGTTTTCCCAGACATTCCACCTTCTATTCTTAATTAATATTTCATTAATTTGTTTATCCACCTTATCCATCTATCTTGTTAGTTGTTTATATTTACTCAGTAATTTATTTATTTTAGAAACAGCGACTGAGCACTCACTCTGTCACATACCTGTGTCAGGGGCCAGGAACACAATGATGCATCCAGCCTAGGCCACCGTCACGAGGCACTCACACTTCCTGAATAGAGGCCAGAGAAGCGGTAAGAGACTCTCCAACTCCGTATTTCTAACTAGCACATACCTCTAATAATAGAAATGAGGTTTTATCCAAGTCCTTTCCACTAGAGGACTCTCAGTGGTTAAATGTGAAGGACCCCTCTCACATAAATGTGCCCACGAGTGTGCATGCACACACATACACACACACGTCAAAAGTAACATCCCCACTATTAGTCTACATAGGATGTGTTTCTATTTTTAAATTTTAATCATTATTGTGTTTTTCCATTACCACTTAGTCCCCTTTTACCTCCCACCCTTGGCAATCACCACTCTGTTGTCCATGTCCATGAGTCCTTTATCCTTTTTGCTCCATCCCTCCACCCCGCAACCTCCCCCTACTAGCTGTCATCTGCTCTCCATCTATGAGTCTGTCTCTGTCTTGATTGTTAGTTCAGTTTGTTCATTAGGTTCCACATATGAGTGAGATCATATGGTATTTGTCTTTCTCTGACTGGCTTATTTCACTTAGCATAATGTTCTCCAGGTCCATCCATGCTGTTGTAAAGGGTAAAATTTTCTCTTTTTGAACAGCCAAATAGAATTCCAGTGTGTAAATGTCCCATAGTTGTTTTACCCACTCATCTACTGATGGGCACTGGGACTGCTTCCATATCTTGGCGATTGTAAATAATGCTGCAATGAACATAGGCGTGCTTATGTTCTTTTAAATTAGTGTTTTGGGTTCCTTCAGATATATAAGGTATTTTTAGACAAAAAAAATTATTTTTTTTTGTCTAAATTAATGACATAATGAAATAATTTTCGAGTCATCATGCTTTCATCTCTACATCTGCATGGCAAAAGATAAAACAAGGACCACCTCCAAAAAGCAATTTGGTACAAAATAATGAATTCAAATCCTTGATATTTACTTTCGATAAAACAAACAATGAGAGATGCTTTCTATTTGTACACCCGAAAAGTCATCTGGCCCCCTCAGGGCCACACAAAGGCTCAGTTTACAGCAAAGTGATTTTTAATTGACAGAAGAAAACAAACCAACCACTCAGATAGTAAGTATCCTGGTTGTTCAAAGGGTTAGAGAACAATGTATACAAAGTTGAAAAGGAAATGAGAGCAGTAATTTTACATCTGTAGCTTTTCTAAAGATACCCATCTGACTATCTTCAAAGCTGCCCTAAACAAGGAACAAAACAAAACAACAGATTTGCTAGCCATCTCCGATGGAGGGGAAAGAGGACTTTTAATACCAGGACAAAACTTCCTAGGGTAGCCCCAGCCTGCATCTTACATCATACAAACCAGAAGAACACCGAACAAGTCACTAACATTGAAAGGAAACACTTGATATTCCTGTCATCAAGTATTCATTAGTGTATTCATCAACAAAACTTTGTTTTTCTTTCATGAGGCCGTGTGAGAAAATGAAAAAAGAAGAAATCTGGTGCCAGGCAAACATAGATGCAAATGCTGTTCCACCACTTACTGGAGTGTGAACCAGAGCTAATTATTTGAACTCTCTCAGCCTTGATTATTTCCTATGTTAAAATGGAGATTATAATAGCTTTGCTGCTTCACTGTTTTGTCATGAAGTTCAAATGGGATGATGTATTTAAGAGCAGGCCGGCAGTAAATGTATTCGTAAGTGATATTTTATACACATGGCTGATACAATCAATCTGCAATTGTAATCCAAATGACAAACTTATCTAAAAAAAATTTAAAAAGACATAGGACACATCTAAGCTTCCAGCTTAAACCTGAAAAGGGGAATTGCTGTTTTTATTGTGTGGGTGCTTTGTAGAACGTATTACTTTTGAGGAGATGATTGTTTTAGTCTTATTGTACCATTTATCTCATAAATGGTATATGCCTGCTTAGTATTCGCCTTGGCTCTGAACTCTGCTCACTGTTACTTGCAAAAACTCTTTGCACTTCCTGTCATTGATATCTTATTTCCTCCAGGCTCCCGAGCTTTGTCTCTTTATCAGTATTTTATTTCAGTCTTTCTTTTTCTCCAAAGCCTGGCAGGCTTCATGAAGGAGATTGAACCCAGCAGTCACTGACAGCAGAAACTAAAAAAAGCAGCAATGACCCAGGGACAAGGCCGAAGAGATGAAGATCGAAAAAGATGTTAGTTGCTCTGGGGTAAAGAAAAGCAGATTAAAGAACTGAGAACCAGGAAAAGAAGATAAGCGGTCAGTCAATGAACTAGAAGAACTGCACTCCACTTATGGAGCTCTTCCTAGATGTAAGATTATGAGAGGCACATACAGTTATTATCTAATTTAATACTCACAACTCCCTATGAGGGAAGCACTGGTATTATGTATCTCCAATATCCTAACTCGATAAATAACCTTCATAACAGAACACTAATGGTTTTGATATATGAAAATGCAGGATATGAACAGAGGCAGCGTGATTAAATGCAAACACAATGAAATTTTCAGGAGACCTGAGTTTTATTCCCACCATTGTCATGTGTGCTGCTACCGTGTTAATTTGGACAAGTCCCTCGCCGCCCTGAATTTTAGGTTCCTCTTCGGGAGTATCTAGATAATCAGCCCGGATTACCTGGCACTGTTGCCCTGTATCGCATGGAAGGTGGCACACTGCCCATTTGGTTCAAGCTGTGGGTTCTAGAGCGATGGGGCTTGGCTTCCAAACCTGGATAACTGACTCTAGAACCTCGAGCAAGTTGTCTATCCTCTGAGTCCTTTACTTCCCTTGTCTCTAAAATAAGCATAATAATAGTATCCACCATTATGTTTGTGGAAGCATTGTAATAGTTAATATATGTAAAGTGTTTTAAACAGTGTAGCTTATATTCTTTTATGCACACTTCGTATAATTAATTTCACTGGCTGGGAAAGAACATTTTAAACAGTATACTGTGCACAATGCAAGCGTAAGGGATTATTTTGTATTAAAAATGAATCTAACATATTTTTTATTCATGGGTGGTATTCTGTTCTGTCCGATATTATAAAGGTGTTTCCCTTATAGAATAATAATTAATTGGTATATTAAGGACCTAGCTTCCCAATTTCTGTGTGTGAGATATATCCCCTGCACACATGAATCTACTCAGTTGTGTTATTTGGTAGATGTAGCAGACACCAGCCCATTGTCTTTTCTCCGTAGCTGAATCCTGCCTGTTCTTCAGGAATGAATGGTGTAGCAGAAAAACAGAGAAGGACTAATCAACACCTCAGAGTCTACTTTAGAACCTCTGGAAAAGATGGTGACATAATGGCACACTGACAACACTTCCTCTCTGACAGGCACCGCAATGAATGAAACAAACCTCACAGATAGCAGGGGGGAAAAATCACATACGCATGCTACAAATTTCAGACAATACTGGTCAGCTGCAATACAAAATAGGCCAAAAGGAAAGAGGACAGCATCATCTAGACATTCCAGCTCTTGAAGGCCAATGACACTTTCATATAGTAAGTTAGGCGGAAGAAGTCCTTAAGATTTCCACTTGTAGCTGTCAGTGTGGAAGGATGAGGCCTGGAGGCAAGAGCAGATCATAAGAAATACCGGGCACATACTGCTTTCAGTTCCTTCCTTTATGTCCGCTGTCTACAACAGAGGTAGTGCTGAAGGAGCATCCACATGACTAAAAACAGCATCATATTTTTCCTGACCTAGCTTCCTGAATGAAAGTAGTAAAGTCATGAAGCAGCTTTCTTAGAACTACAGGTCAAAGGTTATTGTTAGAGAAACATGTGTACTGACACATAAAACAATTGGCAACTATGGAATACACATACGCACAAAACAACAGCCCTTAAAAACTTGGCAAAAAATTTATAAATACTTACAGTTTAATACAATGAGGAAAATATCACCTCAAGTTGCAAATTTAAAAAATAGGAAAGATTGGAGATGAACAACCGTGAATACGAGGTCTGTCCTGAAAAAGTCCAGCCATTGCTAATGTAACAAGAATGGTTTGCACAACATCCATGTAACCTGGAAGCCAAGGAGAGTGGACTGGAATGCGCATGTGTGAACAATGACAACCTCACTGTACTGGTCAGTGGGGGTGGTAGATGCCATTGAGTGAGCATGTGTACTGTGTGGACATTGCATTCAAAATGACTGAGGGAGTAAAGCAATGAATATGCATCAAATTTTGTGTTAAGTTTGAACATTCCTCTGCAGAAACTATTTGGATGATTCAGAAGGCTGCAGCTATGGGCAACTGGTGATTGGCAGCTTCATCACGACAACACACTCACTCATGTATCACATCTCATGCAGTGTTTTTGGTGAAACATCAAATCATCCAAGTGACTCAGTCCCCTGACAGCCCAGATTTGGCGCCCCGTGATTCTGGCTTTTCCCAAAAAACCTTTGGGAAAAGGTTTCCCAAGGAATCTTTTCCCACAATAACCTTTGAAAGGGAAGAGATTTCAGACCATCAATGATATTCAGGAAAATACCACAGGGCAGCTGATGGTGATCGGGGGGAGAACTGTGTGAGGTCCTAAAGTGCCACTTTGAAGGGGACTGAGGCGTCACTGTCCTCTGTACAATGTTTCTGGCATCTTGTATCTTCTTCAATAATGTCTCTATTTTTCATATTCCATGGCCGGATACCTTCTGGACAGACCTCGTATATGTGCATGACAGCTCATATTCTTTCCTCATTTCTTCTGGTTGTACTAGAGTAACTGCTGCTCTAAAATCCTTTTTAGATTTGAATCCTTTGTGCTTTGAATTCTTCCATCTTCTAAGGGAATTAACTTTAAAAATATCCAGTCTTTGTTCTCTCCAGTTATATCATTCATCTGTCACATGTACATTTATATAGAATGCTGTTTTCATCTTGACATTGCCTCCCTCCAAATCCCACCAGCTACTACCCTATATCTGTCCTTTGTCTTTGTTGCAAATCACTCCGCAGCCAACTTCCATTGTGATTAGAATTCTGTTCCTACCAGTTTTTTGAAATTGCTCTCATAAGCTCATCAATAATCATTTTGTATTTCTCACTCTTTTGATTTATGGCCACTTCTCATTGTGCTCTGAGCAAACTCATCCACTCCAGTGGATTCAATTATCATCAATAAAATCAGTTCTCAATAAGAGCCCCTGGGGGAATTATTGGAAAATCCCGAAATGCATGGTTGATGAGAATGTGCAGCTTGAAAACACATATTAAAAATAACAATCGTTGTTTAATACAAACTACTAAGTATAAACTCTAAAAGTTTTGGATAGTAGAGAAATAGAAAACACAGTCAGAAAGCATTTTATTCCTGAGTCATATCTAGACATACCCCAGGGAAACTTCATGACACTAAAGGCAATGAAAACAAGAGAAAACACAATTACCTACAATTTGCCAATAGACTACTTAACAAGCAAATTGACAATACAGTACTTAATAGCAAGATTGAAGCCGGAATACAGTAGAATCAAAATTACCAGATTTTGTAAAGAAATAGCTGTACACCTAAAATTGTATACCTAGGTTAAGTTATCACTCAACAGAGGAGGCAAAAGAAGGCGTTTAGTACCGTAAAGCCTCGAGAGACATTACAACATATCTAATTCAGAAGGAAGGGAAATTAACGGAGATAGAAAGAATGAGAAGTGAAAAGTTGTGAACAATACAATTCAAATATATGTTGGTAACCCAGAACAAAAGAGAATTGACTTAAATAATATCTACATTAACAATGATTATTGAGGGACACAAAGAAGGTATGAAAATTAAATTTAAGGAGTACAAGAAAAATATAAAACCTGACAAGTGTTGAACTGGTACTTAACAAAATTTCCTCCCCCAAACAAATATATCTAGAATTTTGAAGGCATGCATTTCAAATATCCAAGGACTGGATAATCTCTTCCTCCCTTTTACAAACTGGTCTACAAACTTTTAAATGATAAAATGTTTACCAAATTTGTATTGAGACTTTGATAAAAATAGTACAAGATAATGAAACTTTAAGTCCATCTCATTTATGATTGTAGAGAGGAAAACACTCTATACATATGATAAGCCATCTAAATTCAATAAAATACATGTTCACACAAAATAATATGTATACATATAACTACATATATTGTGTGTGAGTGTGTGTGCAATTGTAGTACCAAAAAATGCTTTATCTCAGGAATGTAGCTACAGTTTAAATTGAGTAATTATTTAAAATAACTTATCACGTTCACATATTAAAGGAAAGTAATCACAGAATTATCTCATTAAGTACAGAACAGGCATTTTTAAAAATTTCACTACTAATTTTTTTCAGGCAAGCATTTTTTAAATTATAGAATTACAATATATACTACATTTCACAATGTTCACAGAATTTGTGCTTCGCTTTAAGGTTTATTTTGCCTTTTTTATGCATTCCAGGACCTTATGAGAGTATGCTCTTTCTTATTTGATTTAGCTGCCAGAAAAATTAAATTGCCGTCTTCTACAGCTCCACAGCGTCTGCAACCTGGGTTTCCATTCACATTCTTATCAGTGTTGTCCTACTTTTGTTTTCCCAGAGCCCAGATCTGTGATTCACTTCCTCTTTCTAGTTGCAGTAGCCCACCCTTAGCCACGGGGCATATGTTTCAACACCCCTCAGTGGATGCCTCAGACTGCAGATTGTACCAAACCTGAGACACACTGTGGCTTTTCCTACACATATGTACTTATGATTAAGTTTACATGATAAATGTGCTGGCACAGGAAGAGATTAACAACATAACTAATAATAAAATAGAATAATTATAATATACTGTAACAGAAGTTATGTCACTCTGTTCTCTCTCTCTCTCTCTCTCAAACTGTATGTTTTTTAATCCAAAGCTTTTTATTGTTGTTCAGTTACAATTGTCTGCCTTTTCTCCCCACTCCTCCACCCCACCCCAGCCAAACCCACCTCCCTCCCCCGCCTCTACCCTCCCCCTTGGTTTTGTCCATGTGTCCTTTATAGTAGTTCCTGAAAACCCCTCTCCCCAGTAGAACAAAGCTATTTTTAATGTGAGTAACCATCCCTTACTTGCAGTTAATGGCTTGGTGGCTCTTGTTTCATAGGATTTCTTGCTGACATCTTCCATAAGCTCACGCTTTCTGGTGCAACGCATTGCTTGCTGTCAGTCCAAACCTGTTTTCTGTTCATGTCTTCCGCCTACAGATTTAATGCCTTTTCCACCTTAACTCAGCATATCACACACTGTGGCCATAAATTTGGCAGTTTGAGGTGGAAAAGAAAATTTAAAACAATTGTTTTCTTTCTTGACAATTTCACAGAAAGGAGATTCTTACCAGAGATCTTAGCAACCTCAGCACACAGTTGTTTTTCTCTCCTTGTTAAGTCAAGAGAGTTTACTTTTCACTCAAAGGAAGCCCTTTATGGCTTTTCTTTGGCATATCCAAATTACCAGTATCACTGCTTTTAATTTGAAAAACTGATGAGAAAAGTAGGAATAGAAAGCAACTCAATATGATAAAGTATAACCTCTAAAAACCTTCAGCAAACATCATATTTAATTATGAAATGTTTAAAGTCAAGAATAAGAAAAGGGCATCTGCTCTCGCTTTGATATTGAACACTGCATAAGAACTCAGAACCAGAACTGGAAGATGAGAAAAATAGCTAAAATATGCAAGGATTTGGGAGAGGGAGAGAGAGAATGCCTAGACAATATGATTGCTTATTTGGAAAACCCAAGAAAACCTATGTTATGAAGCCATTAGAATGACTGAGGAAAGTCTAATCAGAAAGTTAGATACAAAAACAACATAAAGAAAAATAAATCACATTCTTGCATAACACTAACCATGTGATTTTATAAAGAATACTGTTTGCATAGGATTACAAATTATTAGAAATACATAGGAAAATTAATAGAAAATATAAATTTTTGTGGAGAAAACTGTAACATGTTATATGGAATAATAAAATAAATGTAAACAAAAGGAAATATATACCATGTATCGGATGGAAAGATTCATATAATAAATATATCAGTTTTCCATGAAAATATAAACTCAATGCAATCCTAAAATTATTATAGGAAATTTTTCATGTAATTTGAGAAGTTGATCCCCCTAATTAAATGGAATTACAAAGAGCCCAGAATAATCAAAACAACTTTAGAAATATTTTAAGGGACTTTCCCTATCAAAGAGAAAAACTTACAATGCTGAAGTTACAACACCCAAGATAGTGAGGTACTTGAAAGAGCAAATAGACCAAAGGATCACAGTATGGAGGCTGGAAACACATTCCAAATTTATGCAAACCTGATATGTAATAGATGCAGTATTATAAACACAGGGAGAAAAGATGTAGTATTTTAATAAATGGTACTTGTGCAATTCACTGTCAATAAGAAAAAAAAATAGTTTCCTACCTCAAATCATATAAACTCCTATCAGATTAAAGAACTACATGCAAAAATCCAACTATATCATTTAATGAAGTAAATAAGAGACTAGCATTATGAGCTCAGGTTAGAGAAGTATTTCTTTTAAAAGGCACAGAAAAACTCAAACCATACTACCACATGGATGGACTTGGAAAATATTAAGCAAATTGAAAGAAGCCAGTCACAAAAGATAACATATATGATTCCATTCATATAAAATGTCCAGAATGGGGAAATCTATAGGAACAAATACAGTGATTGCTTATGGATAACGTTTATGGGTGATTGGCTAAATTGTATGGGGTTTATTTTGAAGCTGACAAAATGCTCTATAATTGACTGTAGTAACAGTTGTACGTACTGTGAATACACTGAAACCATTCACTTTTACATATTAAATGAGTGAATGGTATGTGGTGTGAATTGTATCTTAAAGCTGTAAAGAGAAGATCAAATGTAAATGAACAGGTTGAGATACAGTGCTTGACAGTATTGAAAAATTTAAAGTTGTGTAGACTAAAACAAAATACAAAAAAAAAGAAAGTGAAAGGACAAGCAACCGACTCAGAGAAGATATTTACATCACATATCTAACGAAGGCCTCTTAAATTTCAAAGTAAACAATGCAAATAAAAACAGGACAAATTATACATTTCATATGGAAATTAGGCATGTGACGTGATGTTTAATTTCACTAGAAATCAAGAAAGTGTAAATTAATACTATGCATAAGATTGAAAAAATGAAGCTGTCTGACAGTACCAAATGTTGGCAGCATGTAGAAACAGGAATTCTCAAGTTATGTTGGTAATGACTAAATTTCTATAATCATTGTGGAGAGATATTTGACAAGACCTAATAATGATAAAGATGAGTGCACCTGCAAATTCAATAATTGTACTCCTTTACAATTTTAGTAGCATTGTATGGGACGTGCAATAACGCAGCATTGTTATTAACCGTGTAAAATTAGAAACAACAGAAATTTCTATTAATAGAAGAAAGGATGAATTCATTGTAGTTCACTAGACAGTAGAACAGTAAACAGCTTTTAAGATGAAAGAAATATAGATGCACAAATCACATGAATTAATCTTAAGAACATAATGTTAGATGAGAGAAACAAGTTAGGGGAGGGCATAAAATGCTTGATAGCATGCTATATAGAGATTTAAAACACATAAAACATACTATGTGTTGTTTATGGATGCATTAGTCAAGAGGGTCTGGGTTGTGCTGTGTTACTAACAAAACAGACAACAAAATAACCTCAGAAGTTTCAAGTGCCAAAAGTTTATTTCTTGCCTGTACTGCATATGAATAGAGAATCGCCAAGGGGTCCTCCTCCACATCACCTTTATTCTGGGGCTCAGGCAGATAGAACGCGCACTATCTGGAAAAACGTAGGTTGACACGAGACATGGGCATAGACATTTTGAGGGTGTCAAATGAACAATGAAACAATCTGGCTTCGAAGGACACACGCTACTTGTAACCATAACTTACTAGCTAGGAGTAATCACATGTTCCCATCAAACCACAAGGGGGCTGAGAAGTGCTGTGCTGTGGAAAACAGTATGGAATTTCCTCAGAAAACTAAAAATGGAACTGCTGTTTGACCCAGCAATTCCGCTGCTGGGATTATACCCCAAGAACCCTGAAACACCAATCCAAAAGAACCTATGCACCCCAATGTTCACAGCAGCACAATTCACAATAGCTAAGTGCTAGAAGCAACCTAAGTGCCCGAAGCAACCTAAGTGCCCATCAGCAAATGAGTGGATCAAAAAACTATGATACATTCACACAATGGAATTCTATGCAGCAGAGAGAAAGAAGCAGCTTCTACCCTTTGCGACAGCATGGATGGAACTGGAGAGCGTTATGCTAAGTGAAATAAGCCAGGCGGTGAGGGACAAATACCATATGATCTCACCTTTAACTGGAACATAATCAACAAAAGAAAAAAGCAAACAAAATATAACCAGAGTCATTGAAATTAAGAAAAATCTAACAACAGCCAGAGAGGAGAGGGGAGACGATAGTGGGGAGAAGGGTTTTCAGGAACTACTATAAAGGACACATGGACAAAACCAAGGTGGAGGGTAGAAGTGGGAGAGGGAGGTGGGTCTGGATGGGGTGGGGGGGAGGGGCAGGGAGAAAATGAATGCAGACAACTGTAATTGAACAACAATAAAATAATTTTAAAATAAATAAATAAATAAAAAGATAGAGCTGAAAATACTTGGTGAATAGTATTAACTGCCAGATTTGGTATGTGTAGACAGCTAACTCAGGGTGATACTAGGCAGCATGGAACAACTGAACAAAGGAGGAATGCAAAGGAAGACTCATTCTAGAATATCTTTAATGTTTTATTATTTTTTGAAAAAGTAAAGAAAAGCCTGAATAAAATATGGCAAAATATTTAGATTTGTCAAAGCTGGATAGTAGGTCATGTGTTCACTTTATCACTCTGTATAATTGTCCGTATGTAGAAACGACTTAAGATTTGAGATATGAAAAAAATAAAAATAAATTAACAGCTGGTTATCATATTTAAAAAGAAAGAAAATATTAGGAAACAGAAAGGACATTAACCTCAGGCACAGGACATACTACATAGCTCTAATGTTTTTTAAAACCTGACTGCAATGGGTGTTTTCTAGGAAAATAGGAGTACACAAAATTATTCAAAGAGACAAAAAGTGGAAACGGAGTAAACAATCATGATAGACGTTGATAAATGTGGGGAACCATTCCACGCGTGGGAAATGTGGCTCAGCCCCCACTCGGAAAAGCCAGTGGGGAGCGAGGTTGGCGGGCAGGACCCACGTCCATGGACAGGTTCTCCCGTGAATCAGGCCTGCCTTGTACGTAGGCTGCTATGAGACTTGCTCTTGCTAAACGCCCTCACCCTGAATTGAGGCAGCAAATGTTTAGTGAATATCTTTAACTTCCTAAAGTCTGTGCTAAACCACCCAAGTATGGAGTGGGAGCAACTTCCCCCTTGAGCTGTAACATCCTTCTCTTTGAAGTAATTAGCAGTGTCCTGTCCTTTGTCCTCCTTAAAAGGTAATCACCTGCGGTAAACCTGTGCATAGTAAATGAGGATCGCCCTCAATGTAATGTGCCCAGAAAAATAATAAAAGCCTGTCCAAGCGGGGGTCAGGGGCCCTCTCTTTAACTTGGAGAGTGGCCACGCAGCCCCTTTTTCTCCACAGGATTTCTGTAGTCCGTGTGTATTTGAATATAGCAACCACAACGGATCCTGCGGGCCAGGATCCACATCAGATAAAAATATGAAAAACCTACATTTTTTAGTCCCCTAATTGTCAGGACCAGATGGTTTCACAGGTGAATTTTTCCGTATTTTGAGAAGTTTCTAATATAACTTTCATTTATTCAGTGCTTTTGGAAGGTATATGTTAAATGTTTTACATTCACTATTTTATGACATCTTCTGGGGAGACATGTTCAGTGAATTTTATTATTATGCCCCATTTTATAAATGTCAAAACAAAGAACAATTAGTAGGGCCAGATTTTAAATCCATTTCACTCTAGCTACATAGATCATTCCTTTAAAAGTTCTGCATTTTAAATTGGTTTAGTGCATGGAATGACAAAATAACAAATGTGAACAAAACTATTGAAAATATAAATTACAAGTATTCAGTTCATTTTCCCATTTTTTTAATTGGATTGTTTGTCTTCCTAGTGTGGAATCTTGTGAATTCTTTATATATTTTGAAGATCAAATCCTTTTCCAAGGTATGATTGGCAAATATACTTTCCCATATGGCAGGTTACCTTTTAATTTTGCTGATGGTTTCTTTAGCCGTGCAGAAGCTTTTTGTTTTTATGAAGTCCCATTTGTTTATTCTTTCCTTTACGTCCTTTGCTCTAGGGGACATATCAGTGAAAATATCGCTGTGTGGAATGTCTGAGATTTTCTTGCCTACGTTCTCCTCTGGGACTTTTATGGTGTCATGACTTATATTTAAGTCTTTTATCCACCTTGAGTTTATTTTTGTGTATGGTGTAAGTTGGTGATCAAGTTTCATTTTTTTGCATGTAGCTGTGCAGATCTCCCAACACCATTTGTTGAAAAGGCTATTTTTACTCCATTTTGTGTTCTGCCCCCTTTTTTGAATATTAATTGACCATAGAGACATGGGTTTATTTCTGGGCTCTCTGTTCTGTTCCACTGATGTGTGTGCCTGTTCTTATGCCAGTACCAGGCTGCTTGCATTACCATGGCCTTGTAATACAGTTTGATATCAGGTATTGTGATCCCTCCTACTTTGTTCTTCTTTCTCATAATTGCTGTGGCTATTCGGGATCATTTAGGATTCCATATAAATTTTTGAAATGTTTCTTTTATGTCTGCCTCGTGCACCCCTTACTGGGGACCTCGCCTGCAACCCAGGCATGCGCCTTGTACAGGGAATCCAACCAGCAACCCTTTGGTTTGCAGACCAGTACTCAGTCCACTGAGCCACACCATCCAGGGCACTTTGCCCATTTTTAAATAAAGTTATCATCTTTTAAAAAGTGACCAGAGGGGAGAGGGGAGGGAATTTCAGGGGAAAAGGGTGAAGGGTTTATAGGAACAATTATAAAGGACACATGGACAATAACGGGGAGTGGGGTGGGGTGGTGGAAACAGGAGGGAGGTGGGGGGGGGAAAGACAGAGAATTGTACTTGAATAACAATAAAATTAGAGAAAAAAATAAAAGAATTAGTGAGGGGGGCTCCACCCGCAGCCCCCCCCCCCCCCCCCCCTGCCAAGGATGAGAATAAGTCTACCAAGACATGATCTGCTTGTGGAAGAAAGGTAGCCTATCTCTCAAAGGAGAAGGGCCAAGAGCCTTTTCCTCAATGGGCTTTTATTGGGTTCAATTTGCATGGGAATACAGGTAAAGCTCACAAATCATTGTCAAGCAGTAAGGATCAAACAATAGATAACATACAAAGAACTAGGAGGGCTTATTCTGAGTCAGGGTCAGTTAGGTAAAGGGCTAAGACTTTGGGAAACAAACTCATTTCAGGCTTGGACCCTTATCATTTAAATTGAGGGTATTAGCAAAGCAGGTTTCACAGGATTTTATGTATTCTTTCTAAGACCTGATCGCCCCTGGGGAACCCGTCCTTTCCAGCACAGGGCTGCACCGCCCTCTGTCATTGTTTCAGGCTTAAACCAGGCAGGGGAAGTAAGGCAGCCAAGAGATTAGGAGACTTCTTGCAGACAGAATGAGGACTCAGGCTATGTCAAAGCTGAGGGGTGAGGGTCCATCACCCCCTTTTTCTATAGCCCCCCAAGTCCTTCCCTGTGGGTCTCTTCGTGACCATGCCTGTCTTACGTCTGGGGAATCTTACCCGTCATTGGCTAACTGGTCAGGCTCAGGGCCAGGCAGGGTGAAGTAAAGTGGGCAGAGGCAGCGCCCCTGCCAGGGAGATAAGCTTTGTCTCCTTAGTGGTTTATGGTCTCAAGGTCTCTTCACTCAGCCTTAGCCATGGGGAGTTTACAGCCTCTGAAACCAGGCAGGGTGCTTCCCAACAAGTGAGGAAATATTCTTTCTGTCTCTATTTTCTGGAGGAAATTATAAATTTTTATAATTTCTTCTTTAAATATTTGGTACATTTCACCAGTGAAATCATCTGGATCTGGTGCTTTCTATTTTGGAAAATTTTTAACTGTTAATTCAATTTCATCAATAATTAAAAGCTATTCATTTAAAAAATTTTAAAACAATAAAAAATTATTTTTTTTATTGTTGTTCAATTACAGTTGTCCCCATTTCTCTCCATTACTCTCCCCCATCTTATCCATCCCTACCTCCCCCATTCAAACCTTCCTGCCACCCCATTTTCTCTGTCCATGGTTTCTTTAATCATCTTTTTAGTTTTGATTTATATAAGCTCTTTGAATATTAAGGAAATTAGCCTGCCCAATATATTACAAATACTTCCTCCCAGATTGTCTTTTAACTATCATTAATGTGTTTTTAGCTTAAAAGAAGTTTTACATTTTTATATCATCATATTGATCAAAATTTTGTGGCTTCCAAGTAGGTATAGAAGTGAGATTTAGAATGGCATCTCCCACATCAAGATCATAAAAAAACTTCATACATTTATCTTTTTTTACAATGATTTAACTTTTAACATTTAAATATTTGATGTATATGGAATTTATATGAGGATTGAGAGCGATGCAGTAATGAAGCTTAGCAGCTAGTGCTTAGGCTCTATGATAGAGTTGTAGCTGGTCTCTATGACTTGATTGCTCAGTGATCCTGAAACCATCACTTAACCTCTGGGAGTCTGGTTCTTTATGTGGAAAAAGAGGATGATCACGCTGCCTAACCCATGGGTGTGTGATGAAAATGAAAGCATCCATTCAAAAACATTTGAACAACATTTGGAACATAGTAAGAATATATTAGCTGGGCTTAGTCTTTTTACTATTACTATTCTCAGTAGATAATCAGTTTTCCCTAAATGATTTATTGATTAGTCCATACCCCAAAGTATTTAAAATGATACTAGTATTAGAGTTCTAACTACAGTAGGTGACTACATGGACATCTAAACCCTCTATTTTATTTCATTGTTCCATCTGTGCATTTTCATAGCATTAGTACCTTGTACTTTCAAATTAATTTTGTAAGAATTCTTCTCCAGTTCCTGGAATTAATTTTGATATTTTTAATTTTTTATGATTAAACACAGGGCTTTTAGTTTGAGTCATATATTTAATTTGTTAAGAAAGCACAATGCTAATTGCCTTTCAAAAACGCTGGAACATTTTGCATTTTCAGTATTATTCATGAATATGCCCAGATCCCACACCTTTTCTAATAGCAGGTTCCCTAATATTCTTCTTCTCTGCTAACATGTTTCTTTGTAATCAATCTGAAGGGTGAAAAATATCTCATTTTAATCTTTATTGTATAGGCACAGAGAAATTACATTTTTATATGTTGGCCTTTCTTTAATAGGTAAATTATAGTGTTTTTTATTGTTCATGTACAGGTGTCTCCATTTTCACACCACCACTCTCCCCCATCCCACCCATCCCTGCCTCCCACCCTGGAACCTACTCCCTTTGGCTTTGTCCATGAATCCTTTATACATGTTCCTTGATGGCCTGTCTCCTATTATCCTCTAAACTTTGGCCTTTTCTATGTTCCTCTACTTTTATTCGGGTATTTTTCTTTTAATCTCCCCTAGTAAAATTTTATATACTAGTTTTCTTCATTTAATATGCACTGCTTGTTAAATTCATTCCTTGATATTTTATTTTCATTTTATTTTGCACTGCTTATGTAAATGGGCTTATTTATGGCATTGCATTTTAATTTCTGCTGGTGTAAATGAAAGACATTAATCATTGTACATTAATTTTGCATTACCTACATTTCAGATGTGCAAAATCTGATTTTGTTCTCTGTCTAAATGCATTATCTAGCATGTTTTAAACTACTTTAAATAATAGTGGTGAAAACAGCATCTTAATTTTGGTCCTGAAATTAAATTCAGTCTTTTCAATTTTTTTACAATAGAATATAAGGCTTTTAATTTAAATCATATATTATACTTTTTAAGGAAGCATTCATAATTTACTAAGGGCTAAATTTTATAAATTCCTTCATTGGCATCTACCAGGATGACCATATTTTTTTTGACTTTGGACTTACTAATATGGCAAAGTACATTTATTCAATTATTAAGGATTCCTATTATTGAACTCTTAGCACTTCTCAAATGCCTCCCACTTCATCATTGTGTATTATTCTGCTGATCTGCTATTGGAATATATTTGCAAATGTTTTATTTCAAATTTGTTCATCAATACTCGCAATTTATGTATTTATTTATTTTTGTTGTTGTTCAATTACAGTTGTCCCCATTTTCCCCCCATTACTATCTCACCCTACCCACCCCACCTCCCAGATTCAACCCTACCCTGCCTATTGTCTTTGTCCATAGGTCCTTTATACATGTTCCTTGATGTCTCTTCCCCTTCTTTCCTCCATTATCCCCCTCACCCATCCCCTCTGGTTACTGTTAGTTTGTTCTCTATTTCCATGTCTCTGGTTATACTTTGCTCAGTATTTTGTTTTGTTGATTAGGTTCCACTTATAGGTGAGATCATATGGTATTTGTCTCTCACCATCTATTTCACTTAGCATAATGCTCTCCAGTTCCATCCATGCTGTTGCAAAGGGTAGGAGCTCCTTCTTTCTCTCTGCTGCATAGTATTCCAGTGTGTAAAAGTACCGCAGTTTTATGATCCACTCATTTACTAATGGGCACTTAGGCTGTTTCCAGCATTTGGCTCTTCTAAATGGCGCTGCTATGAATATTGGGGTGCATAAGTTCTTTTGAGTTGGTGTTTCAGGAATCTTAGGGTATAATCCCAGCAGTGGAATTTCCAGGCCAAAAGGCAGTTCCACCCTGGCCGGTGTGGCTCAGTGGATTGAGCGCTGGCCTGCGAACCAAAGGGTCACCAGTTCAATTCCCACTCAGGGCACATGCCTGGGTTGCAGGCCAGGTGCCCAGTAGGGGGCGTGCGAGAGGCAACCACACATTGATGTTTCTCTCCCTCTCGTTCTCCCTCCCTTCCCCTCTCTCCAAAAATAAATAAATAAAAATCTTTAAATTTTTTTTTCTTTTTTTTTTTTTTATTGTTATTCAATTACAGTTGTATGCCTTTTCTCCCCATCCCTCCACCCCACCCCAGCTGAACCCACCTCCCTCCCCCCTCTCCACCCTCCCCCTTGGTTTTGTCCATGTGTCCTTTATAGTAGTTCCTGTAATCCCCTCTACCCACTGTCCCCGCCCCCACCCCCCACCCCCGCCCTGGCTATTGTTAGATTGTTCTTAACTTCAATGACTCTGGTTATATTTTGTTTGCTTTTTCCTTCTATTGCTTATGTTCCAGTTAAAGGTGAGATCATATGGTATTTGTCCCTCACTTCCTGGCTTGTTTCACTTAGCATAATGCTCTCCAGTTTCATCCATGCTGTTGCAAAGGGTGTAAGCTCCTTCTTTCTCTCTGCTGCGTAGAATTCCATTGTGTAAATATACCATAGTTTTTGGATCCACTCGTTTGCTGATGGGCACTTCGGTTGCTTCCAGTACTTGGCTATTGTAAATTGTGCTGCGGCATTTCCATTTTTAGTTATTTGAGGAAATTCCATACTGTTTTCCACAGTGGCTGCACCAGTCTGCATTCCCACTGACAGTGCACTAGGGTTCCCTTTCCTCCACATCCTCACCAACACTTGTTTGCTGATTTGTTTATGATGGCCATTCTGACTGGTGTGAAGAGGTATCTCATTGTGGTTTTAATTTGCATCTCTTTAGTGGCTAGTGATGCTAAGCATCCTTTCGTTTGTCTCTGGGCCTTCTGTATGTCTGGTATAGCCAATTAATATTCGACGAAGTGGGCAGAAGCATAAAATGGAGTAAAAAGAGCTTATTCAAGAAATGGTTTTGGGAGATCTGGACAGCTACATGCACAAATATGAAACTCGATCACTAAATTACACCATACACAAAAATAAACTCAAGGTAGATAAAAGATTTAAATATAACTCATGATACCATAAAAGTCCCAGAGGAGAACATAGGCAGGAAAATCTCAGATATTCCACGCAACAATATTTTCACTGATCTGTCCCCTACACCAAGGGACATAAAGGAAAGAATAAACAAATGGGACTTCATAAAAATAAAAAGCTTCTGCACGGCTAAAGAAAACAGCATTAAAATGAAAAGGGAACCAACCATATGGGAAAATATATTTGCCAACCATACCTCAGACAAGGGTTTGATCTACAAAATATATAAAGAACTCACACAACTCCACTGCAGGAAGACAAACAACGCAATTAAAACTTGGGCAAAGACCTGAACAGACACTTCTCCAAGGAAGACATACAGAGGGCCCAGAGGCATATGAAAAGATGCTCAGCATCATTAGTCATCATGAGATGCAAATGAAAACTATAATGAGATACCACTTCACACAGGTCAGAATGGCCATCATAACCAAATTAACAAAGAACAAGTGCTGGCGAATTTGTGGAGAAAAGGGAACCCTAGTGCACTGTTGGTGGGAATGCAGACTGGTGAGGCCACTGTGGAAAACAGTATGGAATTTCCTCAGAAAACTAAAAATGGAACTGCCTTTTGACCCAGCAATTCCACTGCTGGGATGATACCCTAAGAACCCTGAAACACCAATCCAAAAGAACCTGTGCACCCCAATGTTCATAGCAGCACAATTTACAATAGCCAAGTACTGGAAGCAACCTAAGTGCCCATCAGTAGATCAAAAAATCATGGTACATTTACACAATGGAATACTATGCAGCAGAAAGAAAGAGGGAGCTCCTAGCCTTCATAAAAGCATGGGTGGAAATGGAAGGCATTATGGTCAGTGAAATAAGCCAGGCAGTGAAAGGAAAATACCATGTGATCTCAGTTATAAGTGGAAACTAGCCAACAAAAGAAACAAGCAAGCAAAATATAACCAGAGACATTGAAATAAAGAATAAGCTCATAGTAACCAGAGGGGAGGTGGGAGGACATAATGGGGGGAAATAGAGGGAAGGGTCATCAAGGAACATGTATAAAGGACCCGTGGACAAAGCCAAAGGGGTGTAGGATCGAGGGTGGGAGGTAAGGATGGGTGTCACAGGAGGATAGTAATGGGGGGAAATGGAGACAACTGTACTTTAACAATAGTAAAAAATAATGAGGAAAAATATCAACAAAGATAAAAGAACACGAGGAAACCTGCTGTCAGGAAATGCATAGAATATGTGTGTAACGGCGCACAGATGGCAGAAATGCAATTTCTCCAATCTTTTCAAAAGGGCAATTAGGGTTGTGTGTCAAAATTTTGTAAATTAAATACTCCTTAGCTCGTCAGACCTTCTAGAAATAGTTCCTATGATGGCAAAAACAGAAAATACCTAAAGGTACATGCAGAGCGTGATCTCTGCCACATTGATTTTTAATAGGGAGCATTTGGCAATAACTTCAATGTCAATCAAGTGAAGACCGGCTTGGTAAAGACCTGTAGAGCCAAATGGTCTGTAGCCATGAAAATGGCGAGGTGAATGGGCATGAAGAAAAAGGGTCCATACAACACTGACGAGTGAAAAAAGCAAGCTATCAAATAGCATGCACGTATAACCTTATTTGTATAAAAGTGTATATAGGTGCGTGTGCTTACATGTACACATATATGAATATCTAAGAAAATCTTGACCTCTTGACTCATCAAGGCCTGTTTCCCCAGGCATTTTATTCAAACAACAATTCATCATGTAAAATATTTGAAAAGCAACTTTACTCTTTCATTTCTACTCTTCAAAAGTGCTGTAGTAGAGAACACATTCCTAATGCACAACAAAACTTATTAAAGACTCTTCCCTTCTTTTTATCTCTGTCTCCCTCTAGTCTCCACTACTCATTCAATTTATGTAATTGGAGGTACTTTGGTACCTTTTACTGGTTTAACAGGCAGAGAGAAGGAGGGAGGGTGAGAGAGAGAGAGAGAGAGAGGGAGAGGGGGAGGGAGAGAGGGAGACAGTGTGGGCCAGGCTTCCACTGAATTAAGATGTCAGATCTGCTGCTCAGGTAGAGGATATAAAAGGATATGGCTGGGGAGGAAAGTGCATGCCAAAAAGGCCCTGGGCAGATACAACTACAAAGATAATTATAAATATAAATATATATTCTTAACCAAAGCTTCCTGGTTATTTTCCAAGGGGAAAAAAAAAGATCAGTTTATGTGCATTGCAAGGTTCCTCACTTTACAATGTTCTTCATACAATATTTCATTTTGTAGCATTAGGAAAACTTTTCTAGTGCTTTCCTGTAAGTGTTTATTATATGCATCGTAGACTCATAGAATGTTAAAGAGCTGTAATTTCCTATATAATTGTTTAAGTTACATGTGGACATTTGTATATTTCTTTCAGACTAGATCACAATGCCTCATCTTTGGCACTACGGACAATTTGGGCTGGGCGATTCCTTTTTCATTGTTGGAGGTGATGAAACTGACCAGTGCCTTGTAGAATTCTTAGTAGCATCTCTGGCTTCTAGCTATTGAATGTCAGTAAGGACCTCCCACTCTCCCCCCCAGGGTGTGACCATCAAAAATATGTCCAAATATTGTCAACTGTGCCATAGGGGGCAAAACTGCACCTCCTTGAGTAACACACGAATTAACAGAGATCTTGTGGGAGGCACATAAGATTGTATACAGATTTAAATATACACACATATGTATGTGCACTTATGTGAACATCGTTATAACGTAATCTCTTTATCATCATGAACTTTGTGTTTCTATTTTGCGAATTAACAAAAATGGATCATGTGAAAAGTAAGCACCACAAAAGGCTAAAGCTCAAACAGTGAACACACATTTATTTCTAAAATTTATGAAAAGCTGATCAGGTGAAAACAAATCATGCGAGAATGTCATTACAACAAAAATAGCACTGATAAAAATGCTACATAGACCGGAAAAATGCAACTATCAAGGATGAGGAACTGGTGGAGTACAGCCAAAATCTAATTAGAAGTATTCTACAGGGAAAATGAAGGGCTACTAAAATTTATTTTTTATTATTTTGTTGTTCCTATCTTTCTTCAAGGCAGAATATGCTTAAGCTCATACTGGGATTGTTTCTGTATAATTCTAGACCGATGAAATGAGTCACAGACTTGCATAGACTCTCTGGTGAATTCACCATCTGCCCATGTCCTCTGAATATTTTCTATGACTGAACTTATTGAACAAGTGACATTGAAGGCACTGCTGAGTAGAAAGAAACAATGAGAACATAAAATAAAGAGACATGGAAATAAAGAGCAAACTGACAGTAACCAGAAGGGAGCAGGGAGAGGGATAACACAGGGAAGAAAAAGGAGGGTCATCAAGGAACCTGTATACAAGACCCATGGACAAAGACAGGGAGGCGGGAGGATTGAATGTGGGAGGTAGGGGTGGGTAGGGCATTGGGGGAGAGTAATGGGGCGGAAATGGGGACAACTGTACTTGAACAATAATTTAAAAACATAGCAAAAATAAATGAATAAATAGATAAAATAAAGAGAACACACAAACATCAAAACTCTTGCTGATTTAAAAGACCACATCACAACCCTAGCTTTGGAGGAATTTGCCGGTATGCCCAAAGAGCTTCCTCTTGCTTCCAGAAGAACTTCTTACTGTGGTGAAAATCTTTGGTGACACACTGGCATCACATTAAATCATTAGCACTAATAGCTACCAGAACTCAAAAACACCAAACAAAGTTCTACCTAAGGTAATGCTCTCATTGGTGGAACTCACCGCGGCATCCATGAGGAAAGCTTCCAGGACACAGATCCGAAGTAAAATCTTAGTTCACGTGTTGACTTGGACAGTGATTTTCAGGACACTTTTCAGTTTTCACTTTCTCCAGTTTTCAGTTGCATAATCTAATCCAATATGCCATTCATCCCTCTACTATCTGCAGAAAATCATGAGAATTTTTCATTTCCCTTTCTGTCCCATCCTTCGTAAAATACACTCCTGTACTGAAGAAGTGTCATTGAAGATCATTGTACATTTCAGAAAAGCAATGTCTTGGATAACTTCGAAAGTAAACCAAAGTAATTTTGAAGCATGTCAATAAATTAGCTATGCAACTAATATACAACTAATTCATATAAGATAAAATAAACTTGGACCACATAGACAAGAATAGTATTTTAAATTTCTATAACACATAATTTTTAGCCATTAAGCTTTTCTCTGTTTCTATCACATTCATACCCCAAACCTAGCCCATTAATTTCCCCAATTTTGCAGCTTTATCCAGATTTTTTTTTACATGAGGCACATTGATAAACTCTGCTTCAACAGGGTGACATCTTCAGGCTAATCATTTATAAAATATACTTTTTGATGTATTGGTTTGAACAGGAAAGGGAAGAGTTGACACACACAACAAAATGCTTTATTAAGGCCCATGGCCAATTTGTAAATAGAGTTTTGTTGGAATGCAACTGTGTCTGTTCATTTATGTAATGTCTATAGCTGCTTTTGTGATGTAAAGGCGGAATTGAGTATCTGAGGCACAGACATTGTGCTCTGCAAAATCTAAAATATTTGGTATCTGGCCCTTTACAGAAAATGATTGCTATCAGCCAGCATAGACTACCAAAGGGAAGTGAGAGTAGAAATATTTTAATCCTTTTATTTTTTTTTTGGAGGGGTTAGAAACTGAGGTCTAGAAGGGGTGTAAGACTTTTCCAAAGTCACACAGCTTATCACTCGCAAAGGAGTTACTAGAAACCAGGTTTCCTCGTATCCTTCAGGAGAAATGAATACCGCCTTCAAGAATTATAACTAAAGTCCACAGTTATCCAACAATTATATTACAGCCTATTAGACATCACCACGCTTTTGGCTATTAGATAGTGAGGGAAAAGACTGATCTGTGAACTAAAGCTCCCTTGCCTTTTCCTGTAGATTAGATGAGACAATGTATTTATGTGTCTAGCCCAGCAACTGACTCGAGTTAATTTCCTTTCAACTTTCATTTTTCTAGGTGAGCAGACTGGAGTCTGATGGGTGTAGTAGCTTGTTTTGAGGCCATACATGCAATGATAATTAAAGACAGGATTCACCCTTGGCATTTAGGAGTCCAAATTCAGTCTTCATTCTATAATGCCAAATGAATAATTCAAATACAGAACACTAGAAAAGTGATTATAACATGGTTTCTCCATGTAAGAAATAAAAAGCTGTGTCTCTGCATCCTTAAAATAAAATAAATTTAGAAGGGTTATGTTATACATAAAGCTATCAATAAATCAAAAACTAACAGCTATAAAATTTCCAAAAGTAACATTTGGCAATTAAAAATGGAAATTGGTGTAGTCATTATGGAAAACAATATGGAAGTTCTGCAAAAAGTTAGAAATAGAATTACCATAAAAACATGATAGTGTGGAATGATCTTCTCCATGGAAGAAAAAAATCTCAGAAGCTACAAAAGACTAAAAAAAGTAAAGATCGATCTCTCTCTCTTTCTATTATATCTATATATATATATAATATATATAATCTCCACATATATTTAACTATATAAAAATATGCTATATATTTAAATTTCTGTTCACAAAAATATGCAACAAAATTAAAAGACAAATTGCAAAACACATGTGTGACACATGACAGAGGACCAATCTTCTTAGTATATAAACAGCTTTTAGAAATAAAATTAAAAATTAGCCCTGGCTGGTGTGGCTCAGTGGATTGAGCTCTGGCCTGTGAACCAAAGGGTTGTTGGTTCAATTCCCAGTCAGGGCACATGCCTGGGTTGTGGCCCAAATCTCCAGTAGGGGGCACATAAGAGGCAACCACACATTAATGTTTCTCTCCCTCTCTTTCTCCCTCCCTTCCCCTGTTTAAAAATAAATAAAATCTTTTTTAAAATTAAATTAAAAATTAAAATACAAACATAATCAAAATTACTAAATGATATGAAAGACATTTACTAAAGAAATACTATGGACAACAGTGTACTTACTGATTGCTGGGAGGGAGGTGGGTATAAGGGGACTAAATGGTAATGGAAAAGATATAATAAGTATTAAATTAAAAAAGAAATACTAATGGCTATAAACAAATTAATTGCAATCTAAAAGGATGTCATATACTTCTTATCAAAATGCCAAATATACTTCTGAAACATCCAGTGTTATCAACAGTGTGGGAATTTAGGCCATCCCTTTCACTTTTGATATAGTAGATATTTTGGCAAGCTCTATAAAAATTTTAAGTGCATATAATATTTTATTCAATGATCCTACTTTTAAAGTTATGCTCAGATATATTCACAGATGTACAAAAAGATATAGCTACTAGATGTTCATATTAGCATTAGTTATGTCCTCAAATAGCTAGGAATAACCTAAATGTCCACCTATGTGAACTGAGTTACATAATTTATATTATACAGATAAAAATAAAATAAAATGCCACCATTTAAATGAATGTGGTAGATTTTCATGTGCTAACAGGGGTTGATCTCAAACTGCATTAAGTATAAGAAGCGAGGTACTATACAGTGTATATATTATTTTTCCTTTGGTATGGGTTTAACTGTGTCCCCTTAAAATTCATATGTTGAAGTCAACCCCCAGAACCTCACAATATGACTGTATTTGGCCATAATATCTTTAAAGAGGCAGTTAAGGTAAAATGAGGTCATATGGGTGAGTCCTAATAAAATATGATTGTTGTCTTTATAACAAGAGGCAGTTAGGATACAGACAGCACACAGAGACCACACCGTGTAAAGAGAGAGCCAGAAGGTGGCCCTCTACAAGCCAAGGAGAGAGGCCTCAGAAGAAACAAACCCAGTTAACAGCTTGGTCTGAATTCTAGCCTTGAGAATTGTGAGGGGAAAAAGATTTGTTTGAGCCACGTAACGTGTGGTATTTTGTTTTGACAGCCTTAGCAAACTAACAAAACAGGTACAAGAAACAAACTAACAAACAAAATGCCTATATAAGTGGGGAGGTATAAGCATGGGAAATTTCTGGAAGAGTATACAATAAAACTGTTGGTAACTAAAATTTAGACAGTAAGAATAAGGTTCTGTTGTTGAAAGGAGACTAATTTTCTATTGTTTTACATTTTTATCATGTGTATTTGTTCTTATAATACATTGTTAAAATCAGCGAAAACAAAGTCAGCATTTGATTAAAATGTAAACCTTTTGAACAGGCTGTTGAGAAGAGAGAAAACTATAAATAATCACTGAATATTTGAAAGAAAAAAATTAAGTTTGCTATTAATCAAGGGTATAAATAAAAACATGTTGTCATATTTTACCCATCAAAATGGAAACTTTTAAGACTATTCAAAGTGAGTGTAGGATGAGGTGGTGAATATCTTGAGCTTTGTAATAAAAAAGACCAGAGGTCTGCTAATTGCTAATTAAGAAAGTTATTTGCTGTACTTTGTCTGTAAATAAGGATAACAGTAATTAACTCAGACTAATTTTGAGTAGTCATGAGATGAAATGTGTATAGTGACTGGCTCACAGCAGTGTTAATAAATTTTACCTATATTATCACGTGATGATAACATTACAGGGACATCAGTACCTTTCAATCTGGGTGGTAAAAGTATAAATCCACAGGATGTTTTTATAGAGCAGCTGGTAATGCCTTTTGAGAGCTTGATTCAGTAATTTCTTTTATGGTACTTTAAGGCAAGAATCAGAGATGTGCACAAAGATTTATGCAAAATATTGCTAATAGCAGTACTGTCTATAAGCATAAATGCATGGGAGCAATCTAAATGTCAGGCAGATGAGACTAGTCAAATAAGATAACACATACCCATATAATCATATTCTATGTGATTATTACGTATCATATTTACCAAGCATATTTTAAGCCACAGGGAAATTATAAAAAATAATGTGAATTAACAAAAGTAGGATACAAAATTCTACATACACCATGACTCTCTTTAAAAAAAAACAAACAATAGAGCCCTGGCTAGTGTGGCTCAGTGGATTGAGCGCTGGCCTGTGAAACAAAGGGTCATTGGTTCGATTCCCAGTCAGCGCACAGTCCTGGGTTGCAGGCCAGGTCCTCAGTGGTGGGTGCGTGAAAGGCAACCACACATTGTTGTTTCTCTCCCTCTCTTTCTTCCTCCCTTCCTGTGTCTCTATAAATAAATAAATAAATCTTAAAAAAATAAAAATACAATAGAGGTAAAATAATACAATAAAATGTCAGCACTGGCTATCTTTAGATGGTAGAACTACAGATGATTGTTTTTTTAGTTTTTTCTCCTTTTTTCAAAGGTTTCTAAAAAGAATATATATTACATTTTTGCAAGGGTCAATTTTTAAACATAGTATTTAATATAATGTACATACAAACAAGTGAATGAGTGTTTATCATGATGAATTTTCACAAACTGAACGCACTCTGTGTTACTTGCACCATAGAGAAGAGCCAGATATCACCAGTCCCCTGTATTCTTGCCCTGAAGTCTCTTTCACTTTCTACCCTCTACCCAGGGTTACCCTTGTCCTCACTTCTAACAACTTATATTAGTTTTTTCTGTTTTTGCAGTTTGCATCGATGAAGTCATGTAACATCTCCTCTTTTGTATTTGATTTCTTTTGCTCAACAACTTAAATTTGTTGTTTGATTTATGATCCAATACCCTAAAAATAAAAATTTAAGTTGAATACAGCAATTACCCTCCTTGTGTGATGTGATGTCCTTTGTAAGTGAGTAGCTCACCCCACAGCTATTCTTTCTGAGATGTCGGGATTGTTTAGATTCTAGGCAACTCTTCTGCAGAGAACTATAAGCTGATAAATTAACTAATAAACATTACAATGAAATAATAATAGTACTAATATGTAAACCATAAAGTCTTAAAGGGGAAAAAAGACAGTGAAATTTAACTTATGAATTACAGTCTAAGTGAAAATAAATTTTTGGAGAATAGAGTAAATTAATTTAATTTATTTTGTAAATTCATTTGTTTGCACCTATTATATGCTAGGCATTTATATTATATGCTGTCTCATTATTTAAACTTCAAAATAAGCCTACGAAATAAATGCTATTGTTACCACAGTGCAGATAATGAAAACCGGGGGCTTCAGGAGGTTTCCTGACCAAGATTTCTCAGATAATAAATAAGAGGTCCAGTATTGTAATCCAGGTTTGTGTGATTTCAAGGTCGGTCCTCTTTCTACTATAATGCATATACTGTTAGTTTTATCAGGAAATTGTGCTTTTCTTTCACTCCCTTTTGAATCCCCATAGTAGCATCTGGCTTCAATTCAGGCCGGGAATAGCCTAAAGAACACAAAGCAGTAACAAAGGACAGATTGCCTTAAGGCCTGCCTGTCCCTTGTTCCTTTTACCTGTATCAGCAACACACACAAATACATATTCGTTACAACTTACAATGCAACAGGAACTTCTTAAACAGCTTAAATTCGATGGAAAAGCAATGCATAGGTTTTTCAGCTAGGTTTGTGGGGGGAAGCTTGTGGGGGGAAACAATGAGTTAATAATGTTCAAAATTATTGGAGTGATCCCTCATTTCATCAGAAACCCCTTGTAGTGCTCATCACTATTTTTTCTGACATTCTTTTTCTTCCCCCTTGTTTGCATTTTCTCCAGGCTATTTCTTTTATGCAGCAGCTTTCAATATTTCCATTTTGCAGTTTTGTTTGCTTATTTTTCAGTAGTTATTTTCTCCACTTTTTCCAATGCTTCCCTCCACTTTTCCCGGACATTTTGGAGAAGTTAAAATTGACTTTCTTTCATTGACTTCCATTCAGTGTTAGTCATATTCTCTCCAGATTCTTCAATGTTATCTTACATGAAAATTTTTTAATTTAATTTTTATTATAGTTGATGTACATTATTATATGAGCTTCAGGTGTACAACACAGTGATTCAACATTTATATAACATTGTACAAAACAAAGACCGTGATAAGTCTAGAAACCATCTGTCACCATATAAAGTTATCACAGCATTATCGACTATATTCCCTGTGCTATAATTTTATATACCTGTGGCTTACTAATTTTATAATGGTAAGATTGCATCTTATTTTCCTTCACCTTTTTCACACACCTGGCAACCTCCCCTCTGGCAACCTGAGTCTGTTATCTTTATCTACGAGTCTATTGAGTCTACTTCTGTTTTGTTTTGCTTGTCTGTTTTGTTTTTTAAGAGTCTACATATAAATGAAATCATATGGTATTTGTCCTTTCATGTCTGACTTTTTTTCCCTTAGCATAATCCTCTCTAGGTTCATCTGTGCTATTGAAAATTGCAAGATTTTATTCATGTTGCTGAAATATATATAACCACCACATTTTCTTTATCTATTCATCATTCGTCTATCTGTGGGCATCTAGGTTGCTTTCATATCTTGGCTACAGTAAAAAATGCTGCCATAAACATAGGGGGACATATACATTTTGGAATTGATGTTTTTATTTTTTGGATAAATATCAAGAAGTGAAATTTCCGGGTCATGTGGCAGTTGTAATTTTTAATTTTTTTGCATAGTGTTTTCCGTGCTGGCTGCACCAATACGAAATTCCACCAACAGTGCATAATAGTTTCCTTTCCTCACGTTCTCGCCAGCACTAGTTGTTTGTTGATTTATTGATGATGGCCATTCTGACAGATATGAGGTGATACCTCATTGTGGTTTTGAATTGTATTTCCCTGATAATTAGTGATAATGAGCATTTTTTCATATGTTCGCTGGCCGTCTGTATGTCCTCTTCGGAGATGTGTATATTCAGGTCCTCTGTCCACATTTAACTGGATTTTTAGAGATAAGTTGGTAGGAGTTTCTTACATGCTTTGGACATTAACACCTTACTAGATATATCAGTTGCAAATATCTTCCACTCAGCAGGTTGTCTTTGATCATTTTAGTCGATGGTTTCCTTTGTTGTGCTGGATATTTTTACTGTGATGTAGTCCCATTTGTCTAGTTTCGTCCTTCTTGTCCTTGCCCAAGAAGATATATCTGAAAAGATATTCCTAACACCAATGTCAAAGAGTTTACTGCCTATATTTTCTCCTAGGAGTTTTGTGGTTTCAGGTTCTACATTTAAATATTTAATTCACTTTGAGCATGTTTTGCAAGTGGTGTAAGAAAATGCTCCACATTTCCCAGTACCACTTATTGACTGGACTGCAATTTCTCCATTACGTATTCTTGCCTATTTTGGGTTGACTGATTGACTATATAAGTGAGGGTGTATTTCTGGGCTCTCTATTCAAGTCCATTGACCTGTGTGTCTGTTTTTCAGTTCCAAACTACTTTTATTACTATAGTTTTATAGTATAGTTGGAAATCAGGGAATATGAAACCTACAACTTTGTTCTTCTTTCACAAGGTGCTATGGTTATTTAAGATGGTTTGTGATTCCACATAAATTTTAGGATAGGTTGTTTTAGTTCTGAGAAAAATGGCATTGGTATTTGATAGGGATTGACATGAATGTGCATGTTACTTTGGGTAGTATTGACATTTTAATAATATTAATATTTCAAATATGTGAGCATGGTATATCCTTCCATTATTTACATCCTCTTTATTTTGTTTAATTGATGTCTTAGAGTTTTCAGAGCATAGGTCTTTCACCGCCTTGGTTAAATTTACTTCTTTGTATTTCTTTCATTTTGATGCAATTGTAAATGGGATTGTTTTCTTAATTTTTCCTTCTGACCACTTGTTACGGTACAGAAACACAACTGAACCCTGATTTTTAATTTTTTACCTTACTGCTTTACTGAATTTGTTTATTAGTTCTAACACTTTTTTTGGTAGAGTCTTTAGAATTTTCTATATATAGTATCATATTATCTGCAAATAGTGACCATTTTACTTCTTCCTTTCCAATTTGGATGCCTTTTATTTCCCCTTATTTTTTTTTTTTTGTCTGATTGTTGTGGCCAGGGCTTCTGATACTACGTTGAAAAAGGTGGTAAGAATGGCCATTCTTGTCTTGTTTCTGATATTAGAGGTATAGAGGAAAAACTTCCAGCTTTTCACAATTGAATAAGATGTTAGAAGTGGGTTTGTCATATTTTTGTGATATATTTGATTTAATCTTGGCAGTTTGATTTCAAACCATTTCATCTTAGTTACCCCTCAATATATCTTGCAGATTGTAAGAAAGAAAATAGAAAGTCCAGATATAGTCCCAATATATGTGACTTTATATATCATGAAGAGCACAGCAATATTTTTTATTGAATTTATTGGGGTGACATTGGTTCATAAAACCACACAGGTTTCAAGTGAAAAACTCAACAAAACCAACTGCACATTGAATTGTGTGCTAATTTCCCCAAGCAAAGTCTTTTCCAACCCCACTTAACCCCCCTAGGCCCACCTCCACTTATCTCCACCCCCTTTCTCATTATCAGCACACTGTTGTCTAATTCTATGTGTATATATTTATATATAATGGTGTGTTCAGAAAAAGCCTAGCCATTATTAATATAATGAGAACAGTTTGAGGGACATCTATATAACCTGACAGCCAGGAGAGTGAACTGGAATGCACATGCGTGGATAATGATGACTTCACTGTACTAGTCAGTGGGGGTGGTAGACACCGTTGAGTGAGCACGTGTACTATGTGGCCATCATATTCAAAATGACTGAATGAGTAGAGCAACAAATCCACATCAAATTTTGTGTTAAGCTTGAACATTCCTCTGTGGATAATATTTGGATGATTCAGAAGGCCACAGCTATGGGCAACTGCTGATTGGCAGCTTCATCATGACAATGCACATGCTGCTGCATCATGTCTCCTGCAGAGATTTTTTTGGTGAAACATCAAATCACCCCAGGGGGACTCAGCCCCTCTACAGCCCAGATTTGGTGTCTTGTGACTTCTGGCTTTTCCCCAAACTAAAATCACCTTTGAAAGGAAAAAGATTTCAGACCATTGAAGAGATTCAGAAAAATACAATGGGGCAGCTGATGGTGACTGGGAGAACTGTGTGAGGTCCCAAGGTGCCTACTTTGAAGGGGACTGAGGAGTCATTGTCCTATGTTCAATGTTTCTTGTAGCTTGTATCTTCTTCAATATATGTCTCTATTTTTCATATCACATGGCTGCACACCTTCTGGACACACCTTGTATATGTGTATGTGTTCCTTTCTCTTAATTCTTTCACCTTCTTTCATCCAGTCCTCCTTCCTCCTGCCCTCTGATAGCTGTCAGTCTGTTCCATGTGTCCATGCCTGTTTCTATTTTGTCAGTTTATTTTGTTCATTAGATTCCACATATAAGTGAGATCATATGCTACTTGTCTTTCTCCAATTGGATTATCTCACTTAGCATAATAATCTCCAGATTCATACATGCTGTGGCAAAATATAAGGTTATCTTATTGTTTTATGGCTGAGCAGTATTCCATTGTGTAAATATCATAGTTTTTTAATTCACTCATCTACCAATGGGTACTTGGTTTTTTTTCAGTCCTTGGTGATTATAAATAACACTGCAGTGAACATAGGGGTGCATATATTCATTCGAATTAGCATTTCAGGTTTCTTTAGATATATTCCCAGAAATGGGATCACTGGGTCAAAAGGCAGTTCCATTTTTGATTTTTTGAAGAAACTCCATACCATTTCCCACAGTGGCTGAACCAGTCTGCATTCCAACTAACAGTGCACGAGGGGTCCCTTTTGTTTACATCCTTGACAGTACTTGTTGTTAGTGAATTTAGTGATGATAACCATTCTGACAGGTATGAGGTGATATCGCAATGCATCTCTGTTTTTAATTTGCATCTCTCTGATGATTAGTTACATTGAGCATTTTTCATATGTCTACTGGTCATCTGTATTTCCTCTTTGGAGAAGTATCATTTTGCCCATTTTTAAATTGGATGTGTGTCTTCTTGGTATTGAGTTGTATAAATTCTTGACAAATTTATATTGCACCTGCAATATAAATATACCCATATTTATATTATACATGTAATATATAATATATATTACACCTGCCCAGCACCTGCCTATCTGATTCCTAGAGTCCAAGAGATGAGCTCTGAATGTCCTAACTCTGTACAACAGTCTGATCTTCCTGCAGGACTGAACTCAACAGGGAAGGGTCACAGGGAGTAGGGGGGATGGCCACGTGATTTGACAGGTGAGGAGTGCCAGCTGTTGTGTAAGGTAGGGAAGGATGGTCTCCTCTCCAAAGGTCAATCACTATCTGAGTTTTTGCCAAGACCTTCTCCAGAAATGGAGCACCCCAAAGGTCCCTGCTGGGTGCAACTAGCAGACCCCTCAGCAGGACTCAAGCATGGTAGTGTGGTGTCCCTGGGCAGTGCACTCCCTAGGCTGGTGCTGTAACAATAAGAGTGTTTGACCCTGGGAAAGTGGCATCTGGGTACTAGCAGAATCCCTTCTCTCCCAGGCTGACCGAATCCCTACTGATTTTTACTATCAGATGCTATGTGGGCTCCTTTCCCATCTCTGTTGATCTGGGTTGGGGATCCCTGTGTGGGGTTGAGCCCCACACTCTTGGAGGAAAAGAATTTTGCAGCAGAAATATCCCTTCAGCTTCTAAGAGGCTGAACTTGTGTGTGGGTCCAGCCCTTTCCACATCTCTACCCTTCTTACCAGTCTCTATACGGCTTCTGTGAATCCTTAGTTATAATACTTCAATTCACCTAGCCTTCAGTTGGTTATTCAGGTTGATTGCTCTATAATTTAGCTACTGTAAATTCATGCGAATGGGGAGAGTGTAGCTTCCACCTACTCTGTAGCCATCTCGGAATTCCCTGTCATATTATTTTTACTATATTGAGGTGTGTTGCACTTTGTTGAGAGTTGTTTTTTTTAATAATAAAGGGATGTTAAATTTTGTCAAATGTCTTCTGCATCTACTGAGGTGATCATATGATATTTATCCTCGGTTTTGTTGATGTGGTTAATTGATTTGGGTTTTTTTTTGTATTGTTGTTCAAGTACAGTTGTCTCCATTTTTTCCCCCACCAGTCCCCCTAACCCCAGCCATCCCCACCTCCAACCCTCAATCCTTCTCCCATTTGGCTTTGTCCATGGGTCCTTTATACATGTTCCTTGATTTCACTAATTGATTTGCAAATATTGAACCATCTGCATTTCCCTGGAATAAATCTTAACTTGATCATGGTGCATAATCTTTTTAACAAATTGTTAATTCAGTTTGCTAATAGTTTGTTGAGAACTGTAGGATCTATGTTCATCAAAGATATTGACTTTTACCTTTCATTTTTGTGTGGCTTTGGTATTATTTGGTATCAAACTCATTTCAAAGCATTCCTTCCACTTCAATTTTTGGAATAGTTTGAAATGTAGAGGTATCTTTTTTTTTTAATGTTTGGTAGAATTCACCTGTGAAGCTGTCTGATCCTGGGTTTTATTTGGGGGGAATTTTTTTTAGTACTGATTCAATTTTGTTGCTTGTAACCAGTCTTTCAGATTTTCTATTTCTTGCTGGTTCATCCATGGAAGGTTATATGTTTCTAGAAACATATCCATTTCTCCTAGACTGACAAATTTGTTGGCATATAACTGTATTGTTGTCAAGTTCTCCCTTTAATGTCTTTCATATTTGCCTTATATATTCAGGTGCTCATTTGTAGTGTGTGCATTTATAAATGTTATTTCCTCTTCTTCAATTGACCCCTCTATCATTATGTAATGCTCTTCTTTTTCTTAGTCCAGTCTTTGTCTTAAAGTCTACATTGTCCAATATGAATATTGATATTCCAGCTTCCTTTTTGTTTCTATTTTCATGGATTATCTTTTTCCATTCCTTCAGTTTCAGTCTCTGTGTGTTTTTCTATCTGAATTGTGTCTTTTGGAGGCAGCTCATAGATGGGTCTTATTTATTTATGCATTCAACCACTCTATGCACTTTAATTAAAGCATTTAAGTCATGATACCTAATAATTTGTTTTTGACACATGGTCTCTAAGTGTGAAGTGATCCTTGCCTGTCTAAAACGGGGAAACAGCATCAGCCCAATATATCTAAACACCATCATCACCAATGAAAACACACCCATTGTCTTAGGAAGACAGCACAGCTCATTTGCAATATTTTGTTATTAAACTAAAAGGTAGTATCAATATTTTTGAAAATGTAGGAGATTTCATCTTTTTCTGGAGATTTATACAATATGCAATAAAATGAGGGGAGTGGCTACCAGATAAATCACGGCTCTCTAAGTAGTGGATCCCAGATATGTGTCCTAGATGCGCACAGGATAAAAACTACAAACCTAGAGCAACGTTTGCCAAAGTTTGGTCAAGGGACCCTCTTGCATCAGAATTTCTAGACATGCTGGGCAAACATACAGAGTTCTGAACTAAGAAATTTGAATGCTGTGTAGGTAAGACAAAGGCATCTCCAGGATTAAGAAAGTTTCTAAAATAGAGAGAAGAATTTCTCGGCATTGGCACTACTGGCATTCTAGACTGGATCGTTTTTGTTATATGAAGCTCTTAGGCATTATAAGAACTCCAGCAAATTGTCTTCTTGTTGTTTGTTGTGTACTGCTTAGTGTGTAAGCCCTTTTGATTTGTATGTTTGTTTCTTTATGGAACAGAGGTGGGGGGAGAATTTTTATTTTAATGAATAAATGGTCTCATTGCCTTTAAATTGGCTATGGGTTGCCCACTTTATCTTGTTTTTTTCTGTGATGGCCAGTTATCCTGATGGGCTGCCTGGTTGTTCCACTCGGGTCAGAATAGGAAAACCAGAAGGCACACTTTCCAGCAGGCTGCCTGCATTTTGACTTCCTGCTTTACCAGAAACCGGAAGTTTAGCTACTCCTACAATTCCACTTTCTACCATAAAAACGTCCTACACCTCTAATCATACTATGTTTACTACTTAGCTTTCCTTGTTACCAGCAGCTTTTAAATCAACTCTATCAAAACATGCATTTACTGACAAAAGAAAATCCAGCGCGCTTTCCAGAGCTGAGCTGATAAAAGCAGCCGTATGTAGGTATATAAATGACTGGCAAGGTTTAATGTATTAGCCTTCCTGAGGATTAGCAACAAGAACAAAAGTGTTTCTGTTTAAGTTTCAGTATTATTTTTGGAAAATCATTTAACAGATGACTAACCTTGTCTCTCTTAGGTCATCATCCGTTCAGAATACATTTTAAATATTATGGGGGATTCAAGTCTCTTCAGCAATACATAAGATTTTAACATTAATATTCCCACATCGCCAAATGAATTTGATCTCCAGGTCAAGCCAGGGTCTAGTAAGCAGAACTTGCGATAGACCATCTGCACGTTGGCTCCCTGCTTCATCAGAAGTCTGCACCATGGGGTGTGGTGCCGTCACATTTTCCTACCAGCACAGGAAGTTGACTGATCCCCTGGCCTCCACAAGCTGTTAGACTATATTACTGTTGAGATACTTTCATACGCACTTCACTCCAGAGGCTGGACATAGCTAGTCCAACTTGATTTTCTTAGAGGGATGAGGAAAAACAAGTAAGTCAGAGCTAGAGAGAGAGGGGCCAGAAGATAAACACTAAGGCAGGGGACATTAAGTAGTCTCTTTCCAAGGAGAAAGAGCTTAGACAGCTTGAAGGTGCCAAGAGAAAAGAGAACTTGATGACTATATTTCTCTGGCTCCCTTTCATTAAAAAGTTTGCTCATGACTATGTGTTCTCTTTTCTCCCTAGCCACAGGTAACATTCCTGAAGATTCTACAAACCTTTCTCTCCCTGGCAGCAACAAAAGGGGGTGGGCATCGAGGAGTCTGCTTAGTTCTTCTCAGACCAGTCACCTTCTGAATCTGCTAACCTTCAACCTCAAAACAGTATCCCCATTTTTTCCCACTCAGATTTCTGTGCCCTGAAAGACCTGTGGTGAACTGTGCTGCCGGTATACCTCAGCCTAAGCTAACTCCAGGAAAGTTGCAGCCTATACCAGCGTTTCCATTCTCAACACTATGGACAGTTAAAGCCAGATAGTTTCTTGCTGTTTGGTGCTATGCTGTGCAATGTAACATCTTTAGCAACATTCCAGGATATTTATATTAGTAGCACCCACCCCGCAGTTACAACAACTCCAAAATGTCTCCGGATATTGACAAATGTCCGCGGGAAAGGTGGCGCAGGGGGAGCAAAATGACTCTCAGATTGAGAACCACTGACCTACCTTGGTAAGAAGACAGCAGAGATGTGGTGAGAGTGCTGGGTATGGAGCACAGGGTGTTTTGTTCTCACTCAAGGGCAGGGGGCAGAAGCTAAGGCAGGGTGTGGGCTTTGAGTGCTTAGTCCACACAAAACGCAGATATGAAATAAAGGGGCAGCTGCTGCTAAACCTAGAGACACGTTGATTGGTTTCTCTGATCACTTATCATGGTGATCACATCATAACATATATGAATGTCAATCACTGTGCTGTACACCTGAAATAATATGATATGCATGCCAACTATACTTTATCTTTTTAATTAAAAAATACCTATGCTATTGCCTATGTCACAGAAACTGTGATTTAATTGGTCTAGGGTGACTTTCCTTACTATTCTGAAATAAAATCCATGAACCACTTACATAAATAATTTCCAAAAACTAATACAAAATATTAAATATAAAATAAAGGAGACCTTTACATAAAGCAATTTGTTGAAAAATGTATTTCAATATGTAAATGTTCAGGCATAACCACGCTAGAAGATAAAACATGACATCCCGATGGCCTTTCAGAGAAGCGTGGCTACTGACCCGAACCACAGTTCTGAGTAAACTGTCTGTGTTTGTGTAAACTAGATCCCAGCCCCTCAGATATATTCAAAGATTTGAGACTAGAAATTATCCTTATTCTCTACTACATCATCAGTTTATTCCTATTTCATGTATCATTTCCATCAGCATGAAGCATTACTTCTATCTCAAAGGAAAATAAAAACAATTAAAAAAAGAAACTATTGACCCACGGCACCTTTTTTCTTGCACCTAAAACAGATGGGTTTCCAGAAAGAGTCTTCTGTACTCACTGTTTCCAATTCTTTTCCTTCATTTCTCTTCTGGAACTCACTCCTCATTGCATAGAAACTGCTCTTTCCAAGGCTGCTGTATCTACCCTTCAATTCACAGTTCCCATCTTACCTGATATTTCAGCATCATTTGACCCAGTTCTTTATTCACTTATGCCTGAGATACATTCTTCACTTGGCTTTCAGGACACTACATTGTCCTGGATATTCTCCTACCTCTTTAGCTATTCTTCAAAAGTTTCCTTTTCTGATGTCTCCTCATCTGCCAGAAGTGTAAATGTTGGAGTTTCCTGTGGTGCAGTCTTAGCCCTCTTAGAGCCTCTGTGCATACTCGTGCCCTAAGGGCTTTTGTTCTGCCTCAGTACATTACTGACTCCCACATTTGTATCTTCAGTCTTTCATGTCTCCGATTGGTCTGACCAAATGCTTTAAAACCATCCAACCATCAGGTAGTGATTAACACCATGGATGCTGTAACCAGATTGAGTTGTGGGTTCACTACTTACTAGCTGCATGGCCATGGCGTGGCCAAGTTATTTATCCTCTCTATGCCCCAACCAGTAAATATGGAGGAGTGCCCACATGTGCCAGGAACTGTGTCTTCATCTTTTCTGAGAACTAAATGAGTAAATACGTACAAAACCTTTAATAGCATTGGATGCATAAAGGCAATATTCATCTTCATCATCATCACCATCATCATCATCATTCTTGACTTTTTCTTCTATGACACCCAAAATTAATTTAATCAGCACATTCTGTAGGCTCTCCATCAAAACGCTTTCAGGACTGGCCTACTTCTCACGATCTCTAACATTACAACTCTGGGCCAAATCCTTGTTGTCTCTCACCTGGGTTATTTGAATAGATTTCTAATTAATGTATCTACCACCCCCCCCACCTATCTACAATTCATTCTGAATACAGCTTTGTGAATTATATTTTAAAAATTTACTCCTTTACTCAAAACTAACAATGGCTTTACAGCTCACTCAAATCATATTCTATATGATCTGAATCCTGCTACCGCTATAGCTCTCTTACTCTTCCCCAGTGAGCATGATCTCCTCATAGTTCTTGCAGTAAAACTAGCACATTCTTCCCACAAGACCCCTGCAATTGTTCATTTATGGATTTCTTTTTTCCCTCAAATATACACATGACTTGTTCCTTTACCTTCTCTAATTTTCTCAAATATTGCCCTTCCAGTGAGGACTTCCTTGACTCCTTATTTAAAAGAATATCCCTGCAGCACCCCCTGAACCTCAACTTTCTGCATTATTTCCTTCATTGTATTGATTACCATCAGGCATAGTATATATTTAGCTTATTTATTTTTGTTTACTGCCTGCTCTTCCCTCACTAGAATACAAGTTACACAACGGCAGAGAAACAGTTTAGTCAGTTCGTCCCTAATGTTAATAACAGTGCCTGGCCCGAAATGGATGCTCGATGCTGATAAGTGAATGAATCAATGGATGAAAGCAATACATTAAATCAGTGAAATTGTGCCTTACACCTAGTAATCAAATATAAACTAATAGATTTTTTTTACCAACAGTTTTATTAGTGTATCTAGAACATAGGATGTGTATGTGGGGTGGGCAAATGATTTTTAGCAGAGAAACTATATATGAAATTTGATATTTAGAAATGGTAACTTTTATTTAATATTTATCTTATTTAATCTTTGAAGCAAGACGATAAGACAGATAATCTTACTACTAATTCACATATGACAAAAATTAGATCCAGCAGGTTAGGGTACGTGGCAGAGATGGGATTTTAACTCCAGAAGTTTGACTCCAGAGCCCCAGGGTTTAACTACCTCAGGTTCTAATGTCCCTAAAATGTACCTTGGGTACTAGCGTGCAAGATATATATTTGATGATGGAGAAAAAGAAAAATAGCCTTCCTTTGAAATCATACTAAATTGAGAAATCACTTAATTCATTCTTTTGAACAATTACTGTTGGCCAGGCTCTGTTGCTAAGCACTAAGAACATGCAGGTGAACAGACTACATTTACAGTCCCTGTGGTCCACAGTTATCAGGAGAAATAAACATAAATAATTTGTAATAAATGATGCAATAAACTCTGTTGTACATATATGCATGTGGATCTACAGAAATACAGAGAAGAGAGCACTCATCCAGTTCCCAGGTAAGTCAAGGTCAGTTTTCTAGAGGAGATGGTGTTTTAAACTGCCTTTTTAGAATAATTAAGAGTTTATACTGACGAAGAGAGAAAGAGAATTCTAAGCAAAAGGAAAAATAGCATACACAAGTCATGGAAGTGATTAAAAACATGGCCCACAGAAAACATTACAGGAATACAACTTTGTTAAATAACAAGGTTTTCTGGGGGGAAAGGCAGCAGATGAAGCCACAAATTGAAGTGGGACACAAATCATAAAGAAAAGTATGCATTTTAAGAGTTTGAACTTTTTATAAAAACATGAGAATCCAATACAAGAATTTATATGGGAAAATAATACCATCAGATTTCCAATTTTAAAATATCCTGCTGGATTTGTTCTAGTGTTATTTTGGAGGAAAGCAAGACCTGGCACATGGGACCATTTGAGACTTCCTACAGTCCTAGGAAAGAAAATACAAAGTCTAGAATTGTGTTAGTAAGAGATGGGATTGGATTTGAGAAATATCAGGAATGTTGTACCAATATGACTTGGTGACTAATTGGTTATGGGGATGAGGAGAAAGAAGAAATAAAGGGCAATGCCAAATGAGCATCCTAATAACCAGTGTTTTGAACTCTGCATCTGATAGATTGCTTATCTCCATTTTGTTTAGTTCTTTTTATGGAGTTTTGTTGTGTTCTTTCATTTGGGCCATATTCCTTTGTCTCCTCATTTTGGCAGCCTCCCTGTGTTTGTTTCTGTGTATTAGATAGAACTGCTTTGACTCCCTGTCTTAGTAGTGTGGCCTATTGTAGAGAAGCGCCCCTGTAATTTGGATGGGGCAGAGCCTTAGGTGCAGCACCCTGTGAACCAGGTTGACGGAGTCTCAGATATGATGTCTCCATTCTGTGTCTCTCTGGGGGGGGGGGGGGCTCAGAAAAGGACAATGGCCGCTGCCTGGCCTCTGGAGTTTTGTTTGGGAGGGAGCTGTTTCCTGGCACTTGCCCTGATGCCACACACTTCATTTTTTCCCCATAGGACACTGGTGCCTTTCAAGCTTCTTCCCTGGTGCTGGATCCCAGAGAGAGTGAGTCTATGTAAGTCCTAAGTCTGTTGTGGACCCTTTAGGAGGAGACACCTGAGAATCCTGCCGTTTCTTCTGCTGCCCAACCCCACTGCTTTTTACATGCAGAAGGTACATGGACTTATCTTCCTGGCACTGCAACCCTGGTCTGGGTGGCCTGATATGGGGCTGGGACTCCTTGCTCCCAAGATATTCTTCCCAATTTTTATCTACCACATGTGGGTGTGTCTCCACCCCGCTACCTGTCTGGATGAATGTGACTTTTTAAATTCCTTGGTTGTTGGTCTTCCCTACAGCTTGATTTTTCTGATGATTCTGAGTGATAATATTTTTGTAGCTTAGCTGTAATTTTTACTGTGTTTGGTTGTGCAAGGAGTCAAGTCATGTTTACCTATGCCTCCATTTTCACTGGAACTCCTCATCCTGGTTTTATACTTGAAGGTCAGCAAATCTCCTGGAGCTGGGATTCCTAAAGGTCAAAGTCTGTATCCTTTAATGTTAGTTCCTAGGATTCTTATACAAATATGTTGTTTATCTACAAGCTATATATTAGTCAGAGTCAACACTTACAGAAACTGTCAAGCAAATGGTGGGGTGGGTCACAATAAAATATGAAAAATAATCTCTAGAGGGCATTATCTCTAAGGTAAGGAGCAAAATAAAAATGCTAACTTGCACCAACATTATTTAGTTTTTCTTTGGAAATGTTAGCTAATAAAATAACACTAAGAATGGTAACAGCAACAAATCCTTTATATTGCTTACTATGTGCTGGGCACTGTTCTAAGCATCTTGCATAAACTAACTCACTTCATCTTCAAAACCAACTACAAGGTAGGTAACTGTACTTCAACTTTACAGATACCTGAGGTAAAGAGATGTACAGTAACTAGCCCGTATAAGCACAGCATTATGTAGCACAACGAAACACATGTGCATTGGTTCTGATTAACAAATAAACACACACATATGTCTTAGATAAATGATGATGATTATTATAGATAGGTAGAGATAGATATAAATAATTATTTATAGATTGCATTTTTATATGCCTAGAAATTCACTGCACGTTAAAAAAAAAACTAATTAGAGGTTCATTATGGTAAGAGAGCACATTTACCATAGCAAAAAACAAAATGTATTTAAGAACAATCTAAGTTAAAATTTATATTTTCTATAAGTGTAATGTATAATTTTCAATTTGTTTCCATTCAAATACCATTCCAAGGAAGGGAGGAACTGGGCAGAGGGGGACAGAGGGGGAAATACTGGGACAGCTGTAATACCATAATAAAATATACTTAAAAAATAAAATAAATAAATGGGTAAATTCAGTCAAAGGTATACACCTTAAAAATAGATGATAATAACTGATAATTTTAAAATATTTAAAAATATTTTTCAATTGCAGATTATATTCAATCTTATTTTGTATTCATTTCATGTGTACAGCATATTGGACTTCTCGATCCCTTTACCTTTTTCACCTAGCCCTCGACCACCCTCCAACCATCAGTCTGTTCTCTATATCTATGAGTCTGTTTGTTCATGTATTTTGATCTCTAGATTCCAGATAATTCTTATAAAGAATGGTCCTGCCCTGGCTGGTGTGGCTCAGTGGATTGAGTGCCAGCCTGTGAATCAAAGGGTCACTGGTTCGATTCCCAGTCAGGGCACATGCCTGGGTTGTAGGCCAGATCCTCAGTAGTGGGTGCGTGAGAGGCAACCACACATTGAAGTTTCTCTCCCTCTCTTCCTTTCTCTAAAAATAAATAAATAAAATCTTTTAAAAAAAGAATGGTGCTAACATATATCAATGGCATTATAAAGATGGAAAAAAATAAAACACTTTGTACTGGCACAGATGAATAGCTTAAAGGAACACATTTCAGAGTCTGGAATTACACTGAAGAGCATGTAATTTAGTACATGATGAGATAGCATTTGATATCAACAGGAATATATCAATTATTTAATTAAGTGTATTTTCGGTACTGTTTAGCCATTTTGAAAAAATGAAAGTGATTTCCTAACTTGAATAAATGCAAGATCTATCAAATACTTTAATCTAAAACCTTAAAACAAAGTACAAATAAATCTCGATGACTTAAGCACTAATCATCTTTAGGTAGAGAGAATATTTCTAAACAGATAATAAAAGTTAAAAAACATTGTAAAGGTTAATAGAGCTAAATATAAAATATAAACTCTGTATGAAAAAGAGTAAAATGAGTCAAAATATAAGTAAAATGGGAGAGCATTTGCCACATCAGCAGCAAACAAAGGGTTAATCTCCCCAAAGTACAAAATATCTTTTCTCTTAAAGTATGCTACCTTCATAGAAAAATTGCCAAAAATTACAAAATAAAAATATGGATAAACAATATATATGAACTGTTTATACACTAATTATTTGTACACTTAAAATTATACACTAATTAAAGATAATTCCTCATTTATCAAATAATTGTTGAGCACCTCACTGTACATACTGGCTGATTCATCTGCCTGGGATAGTCTCTCCCCCGGATCCTCACTCGGATGGCTCTTTCTCAACATCCAATATGACCCAGTAATCCCACTTCTGGGGATACATGCAAAGGAAATGAAGTCAGTATCTTGAAGGGATATCTGAAGACTGATGTAGAGTTCTTCACAATAGCCAAGATATGAAAATAACCTAAGAGTCTTTTGACAGATAAAAAGCTAAAGAAAATGTGATTATATGTATACATTCAATGGAAGAATATTCAGTCATAAGTAGGAAGGAAATCTTGCCATTTACAACAACACGGATGAACCTGGAAGGTATTATGCTAAGTGAAATAAGTCTAATTCTGTGAGGTGATGGATGTGCTAATTAACTTCATTGTAGTAATTATTTCACAATGTATATATATATTAAATCATGTTGTATACCTTGAAACATCACCTTGTACAACCACAATATATACATTTTTGTCAATCGTACCTAAAAAAAGTTGAAAGAAAACCAATCTAAGTATCTCTCCACACAACATCCTACTTAATTTTCTTTATAGCAAATATTACTATCTTGATCATTTATGTGTTTAGTTTTTGCCTTCTGAAGTTTCCCTAAAATAGGTAAAATTCTTTCCACCTTCCAGACTTGGTAACTGTAGTAAACACAAACAGGAAAAGTACAGAATAGGAAAATGATTTGCCCAAATGTCCATTATATTCATATTAGCGGAGTATTTACAAAACCAAAAGCACTAGGAATCTCTCTGCAAAGGAAACACTTTCTGAAAATGAGTAAAATATTATAGAAAAGTGTATGTCACTTTTGTTATACATGAGCCTCTCTCTTTTTTCTTTTCTTTTTCTTTCCTTATTTTTTATTGTTGTTCAAGTACAGTTGTCTCCATTTCCCCCCCTACAAGCCAAATATTTGTTATCTAAGCAACAATTCCAGACACTCAGTGAAGGAGTTTTAGCAACATCTGCAAAGTCAGACCTACATAACATATTAGGAAACAAAAGTTTCCAAGTTATAGATGAGATCATGTGGCAGAATATTGCAATTTAAATAAAAATGTGTCTTTGTGATAAATAGACACCTAGAGTTTTTGTCTGATGGAACTAGAATAAAATAAGAAAATTTTCGATGGAGACCTCGAGGGAAGATAGGTAGGGTGGGTGAGTTCACTGTATTAACAAATGGAAATGCACTGGAGTGATAACTAATGTTATTTTCTGTGTTCCTGGGAGATAACACAATTGCATTCCAGCAGCTTCTAATGAGTTTTTGCTTGTGTTACAGTGGGTACATTTGCATGTCAACTAACAGAGACCAAAAGTATATTTCATGTCATCACCGTAGGAGGAGAAATCATTTCCGTGCTGTGGAAGGTAGAAGGGAAGTAGGTTCCTGGACTGCCTTACAAATTAAAGAAAGATAATGGCATTCCATTAGCATATTCTAGCACAATCTGAGACAGAAGAAGTCAGTCCAATGGCTCCCATTTTTTTATACCTCTTTCTTTCTTAGGTTGATCAGAAGTTAAGAATGATAGTACAGATATTTTTCATGAAGTTATGGGAAGAAAACATGGTAAATAATTTGAATGTAGTGTCCTTCCTTCATATCTATATTTAAACATATGAAAATTTACCTATGTTTTGTTTCAAATGATGGATTTGAAAGCCACCATGTACTTTTCCTTTCCAATGGCTTTTCAGAGTTTCATTGGTGATTAATAGAAGTTTTTCCCTCAGCTATAAAAGCTTAAAAGGAAGAAGAATGTGGCTGAGTTAGGAGTAAATACTTAAGTTACAACTGCAAAGTTAATAAGAAAAGCTAAAAGATTTATGTGGCATTCTGAAAGACTTTACAATAGCTTCAGAAATGCAAGTCCACAAACTACTTTTGAATACTAATCTCTGCAAACTTTTTAAATCAAAAGCACAAGGTCATCATAATTTGAATAATATATTTGGTATTTGTTAATACTCTGTCATGGCATAGAATTCAGAATAAGATGGGTGTTTGGATTTAATCTAAGAGGATTTAGTTATCCAAGCATCACAAGGTCTTTTAGTGGCTGTTTTCTTCCACCTGTCTGCTTGTTTTGCAGCAAAGATCCCAAGGTCACGGCTACAGGGAGGTTCTCGTATATTAGGAGAACATAGCTGTGTCATCTTTGGTTTTCTCTTGGAATATTAGACATGTCCAGCAATGCATTTCAGCTACACAGTCAATTAGTGTGAGGTTTACACATTTGGCCCAAACAAGTACGTAAGTAGTCCTTGGTTCAGATCATGGAAATACTTCTGACAAATATGATGATGATTTATGATAAACAGAATGACATAATATATTGCACCATGGAAGATCCCTATTTCAAGGAACTATCTTTCCTTAAAGTGAAGTATTATTTAACCATATGTTTATGTACTTAATTTTAGTTCACATTCGGATTCATCAGATTTTCCTAAAACAGAACTTCTACAGAAGGTCACAAATAATAGCTTTCTGTCCTCTAACTTTGTAATTTTGCTTGATAATCTATTGGATCCCTTGCATGCCTGTGCCTCTGCTCCACCTGTGGTCCCCCACATCACCATCGTCTACGTGCTAAAGTGAAATCTCTAAGATCTTTCTTCATCTGATGCCTGCACACCCTTCTGGCCTTATCTCTTGCTAGTTTCTCCCTTAAAACTACACACACTCCTGGCATATCAAGTTACTGCCCAATTCTTAGGCCTCTCCAGGTGGTTCTTCAGGCCTCTCTTCATTTGTACGAATTTCCTCCCCTGCTTAGAGACCCAGCTCAAATGCCATCTCCTTAGTGAAAATTCGTTAACCAAATATCCACCTGCGCCTTGCATAGGGAAGTACTTGTTCTCCTTCTGATGTTTCTACAAATGTCCCGCAGGCCTCTAGTACTACTTTTCTCACATTGTGCAGTACTTTTAAGTCTGCCTCACCAACAAAAATGTATACACCTTAAATTCCAGGCAAGAAATATATCTTAGCATCTTTTTATCCCTTAATGTGGGTGGTACACAACTGACACCTAGTAGGAACTCATTGACTGATGAGGCGAATGAATAAACACTGTTACCGAATCCATTCCAATCACAAGAATAGGTCCCAGGGGCATGGAGCAAGTAAGAAGTTGCCTCTGAATATTTGTAGCTGTAATTGGTTGTCATTTATCTGGTGGAATCAAGAGATGGGTAAAAAAGTGGAGTGACTTGGGAAAAAGGAAAGAATACGCTCATAAATCTGCATGTAATATGCTCCATGACTTCAGAATACTTTCCTTACCCTATGTCCAGGTCTGCTTTGGAAAACTATAGTGTTGATGCCTTAAACCAAATATTTTGTCAACTTGCCACCAAATTTCAATCACCATATGTCAGTTTTTGTCTCTGTTTTAGTCCTATCCCATTCAAGGTTAATATCATCTTCTACATTTCCAGAGCACTTGGGGAAAGGTCTGCTATCTTATTGCTCATATTCACCCATATATTAGAAAGAGCTGTCTCCTCTGTCACCCCATGATTCTGAGACCTTCTTGAAGGCAGGGCTTTTTAAAAATCGACTTTATAGTGTCCAGGACAGTGTATTATTACACAATGTGGGAGTCATCACATAAATCTTTAATTACAATGAATTGTGTGATGTGGTAGTATGTTAATTAATAGTTTTTTTGACCTATTTGTGTTCAATCCCACTTGGTTGTGCTACCAAGCAGGAAAATGAGAGACTGAATGTGAACTGTGGCTACGGGGACTACAAGGGAACAACCTAATTATGTAGACCAACAATGTGGAACTATCTCCTTCGAAAACAAGTGCACACATTATGCTAAAAATGTATGAAACCTTTGCATGTCATTCAGAACTAAGTAAGCCAGCACATCATATTTTTCTGGACAGAATAATTGACACAACAGTGAGTGCATAAATTAAGCGCTGGAACAATCAAATAAATCTTGCATCACTTGCTACGAATGCCTGGATAAAGACTTTTGCTCTTTGCCACTCAATAGAAATCTTGGGGTAATGAAGATGTGGGAACTTCCGGAGGATAGCTTAAACCACCTGACAGTAGAGTCAACACAGAAGAATGGGATCAAGTGGTGAGAGGGATCCTGAAGACATCGTTCAATTTTCTTCAGCTAGGCAGAGCAGAAGTGAAATATATCCCTTAATTGTTTAGTTACGTGAGCCAACAACGGCAACCTAATCTTTGCTTAAATTTGAGATTTCTGCCATTTTCAGGAAAGTGAGTCTTAATATACAAATGAAAATAATTATACTATTAGCTATCATTGGTTGAATGTCTGCATTTGTAACACACATATATGTGTTACATGCCATTGAGATTGCTGCGCGTCCTGGCAATGCTGTGAATGGGTGACGTGCACAGTCCTGTCCTCAATGGCCCCTTTCAGCTCCCGCAGACTCATGCCCATAAATTCTTTTATGGAGTCAGTCTGTCTCATACGTGGTCTTCCTCTTTTCCTGCTGCCTTCTATTTCCCTCCAGCATTATTGTCTTTTCCAAGGAACCCAACTTTCTCATGATGTGCCCAAAGTGAGGCAGCTTTAGTTTTGTCATTTTTGTCTCAGGCAATGATTCAGGTTTAATTTGCTGCAGGACCCACTTGTTTGTCTTTCTGGCTGTTCAGGATTCTCTCCTTCAATACCATATTTCAAATGAATTAGTTTTTTCCTATCAGCATTCCTTATTGTCCAACTGATATAATAGGTAGTCAGACAGACATGAGCAGAGTAGGAACAACAGGCCAGGTGCTATGGAAAGTTGCTAGGGCAGAGAGCCCTGGGTGCCTAGCAATGGACAATTGTAAGGTGGAACCCCATCTCCAGGGTGACCTTTCCTCTCCTATCCTATTCCTGGTCATGTAGTTCAGACCATTCTCTGACCTTTCCTCTTCTGGCCTGTCACTAGTCATGTGGTAGACCCCCTAAGAGGAGAAACTAGGGAGGCAGAGAATAGCCTCATAGGACTCCCACACAAGCTCTTGCACAACCACTCCCTTAAGCCTTAAGCCCTAGAAATAACACCTAGGCCTCAGTTCTCTTTCAGCTCCAGTCCCAGAAAAGCATCAAAACCAGGCAAAATGAAACCATGGCTGACATGAGGACCAGCTGCAATGACTAATGACCCCCTACAATAGCATCAACCAGTCAGTAGAGACCACAGCCCCAAAAGGATACAACTTGAAAAGCTAATGAATATTCTATTAAGATCCTCCCTTGAGATCTCCCCTCAGATCCCTGCCTTTGGAAACACACAAAAGCCCTCCAGTTGTAGGACCCAGCACATGCTCGCTCACTCTCGCTTGCTCGCTCTCTCTCTCTCTCTCTCTCTGGAGCGCGCCTGCACCTTTCCCCATCTTTGTCCCCCTTGCACATTTTCTTTGCCTTTCTTTCTCCTAAGCTCCAAGGGCATTCCTTTTGCCTCTGCAACTTGTTTCCTGAGCCCACACAGGCCAGCTGGCTCACTTCTTCCATGGATCACTTCTACCCCTGTGACTTCCTAAATAAACTTTTGCTTGTATTCAAGTTCCTTGGTTCTGAATCCTTTTCATAGTCAAACTAAAGGACTGATGTCTAACGTGCTAATGTTCTCCATTAACACAACCTTCACATCAGGACATTGTAATTGGGAGTACAAGTATACAAATAATTTTAGACTTGGTCTCTAATGACACCACTTTATACTTGGTAACCTTTCCTAATTCTTACAGTGCTACCTCTAATACTCTCAGCCTTCTCTTGATTTCTTGGTTGCAGTCACCATTTGAAGTGATGAGTGAACCAAGGTGAGCAAAATGTATGTGTTACATTTGTGTGTGTAACACATACAAAGTTTGTTCAGAAAAAGCCCAATCATTGTTAATATAACAAGAATAGTTTGCACGACACTGATGTAACCTGACAGCCAAGGAGAGTGGACTGGAATGTGCATGCTTGAACAATGATGACTTCATTGTACTAGTCAGTGTTGAGTGAGCACGTGTACTGTGAGGCCATCACACTCAAAATAAGCAAGTAGAGCAACAAATCTACATCAAATTTTGCATTAAGGTTGAACATTCCTCCATGGAAACAATTGGGATGATTCAGAAAGCCACAGCTATGGGCAACTGGTGATTGGCACCTTCATCATGACAATGTGCCCACTCATGCATCACGTCTTGTGCAGAGTTTTCTGGCGAAACATCAAATCACGTAGGTGACTCAGCTCCCCTACAGCCCAGATTTTTGCCCTGTGATTTCGGGCTTTTCCCAAAACAAAAGTCACCTTTGAAAAAGAAGAGATTTAGCATTCTTTCTGAGGCTTCCTCAGCATCACTAGCCATCAGAGAGATGCAAATTAAAACCACAATGAGGTACCATCTCATACCGGTCAGAGTGGCCAATATACACAAATCCACAAACAAATGTTGGAGAGGATGTGGAGAAAAGGGAACCCTAGTGCACTGTTGGTGGGAATGCAGACTGGTGAGGCCACTGTGGAAAACAGTATAGAATTTCCTCAGAAAACTAAAAATGGAACTGCCCTTTGACCCAGCAATTCCACTGCTGGGATTATACCCTAAGAACCCTGAAACACCAACCCAAAAGAACCTGTGCACCCCAATGTTCATAGCAGCACAATTTATAATAGCCAAGTATTGGAAGGAACCTAAGTGCCCATCAGCAAACGAGTGGATCCAAATACTATGGTATATTTACACAATGGAATTCTGTGCAGCAGAGAGAAAGAAGGAGCTTATACCCTTTGCAACATCATGGATGGAACTGGAGAGCATTATGCTAAGTGAAATAAGCCAGGTGGTGAGGGACAAATACCATATGATCTCACCTTTAACTGGAACATAATCAATAGAAGAAAAAAGCAAACAAAATATAACCAGAGACATTGAAATTAAGAACAATCTAACAATGGTCAGGGGGGAGTGGGGAGGGGACGTGAGGAGAGGGGATTACAGGAACTACTATAAAGGACACATGTACAAAATCAAGGGGGAGGGTGAAGGTGGGGGAGGGAGGTGGGTTCAGCTGGGGTGGGGTGGAGGGATGGGGAGAAAAGGCACACAACTGTAATTGAATAACAATAAAAAATTAAAATTATTAAAAAAAAAGAAAAGAAAAAGAAGAGATTTAAGACCACCAGTGAGATTCAGGAAAATATGACGGGGCAGCTGATGGTGATTAGAACTGTGTGAGGTCCTAAGGTGCCTACTCTGAAAGGGACTGAGGTATCATTTTCCTATGTACAATGTTTCTTGTATCTTGTATCTTCTTCAATAAATGTCTCTACTTTTCATATTACATGTTTGGATATGTTCTGGACAAACCTCATACTATGCTAAATACTGTGCTTTTAATATCTCATTTAAAACTAATGACAACCCTACAGCCAAGTTCCAGTCTTCCTATTTTAAAGAAGAACAAATGATTTTGTAAGTGTTGTTGCTGCTCAAAATAATAGTGGCTATCAACTTATCGAGCTGTATAGTTCTCTACATGTTATACTAGAATGTGTAATGTAAGAATTGTGATTTATAAAAAGTATAATATATATATTTGGTCTTCATCCAAGGTGCCTAGATCACAGCTCCTAAAACCCTTGGAATTCCCTGAGCAATAAGAGTGATGGAAGCATCTTTTGCTATAATACTTGGTCTCCTGTCCTCAGTTCTTGAAATACCTTCAGAGCCATAAATGTGAAATGGGTGTCTCATTATGGTCAACAAGCCCCTTTCCACCACGACTGGGTTTATGCTAATGGGGCAATGTTTGGAAAGCACCTTAGAATGAGGGCTGGTTGTCAAGGAAATAACCATTAACCATGAATAGAGAGTTGGGACTTTCAGTTCCACCCCCTGATTTCCAGGGAGAAGAGAAGGGCTTAAGGTTGAATTGATCACTAGTGACCAATGATTTAATCAATATGCCTATGTAATGAAGCCTTCATAAAAACACAAAAGGAGGGGGTTCAGAGAACTTCCAGTTTGGTAAACACACTGAGATTCTGGGAGAGTGGTGTATCTGGAGAAAGCAAAGCATGTGGGAAGGGCACAGACCTTCCCACATACTTTGCCCTATACATCTCTTCCATCTGGCTGTTTCTGAGTTGTGCCCTTTTGTAGTAAACTGGTAAACTATTAAATAAAATGCTTCCCTGAGTTCTATATGCTGCTCTAAGAAATTACTTGAACCCAAGGATGGGGTCGTGGGAACCTCTAATCTTTAGCTGGTCGGCTTGTAACTGCCATCTGAAGTGGAAGGAGTGAGCCTTGGAGCACTGAACCCTTAACTTAAAGAATCTAATGCTATCTCTGGATAGATAGTGTCAGAATTGAGCTGAATTGTAAGACACCTAGTTGATATCTTGCAGATTGCTTGTTGGTGCTGGAGACCCCCAACACACATTGGAAATCAGGACTGAGAACACACACACACGTGTGTGTATTTCCTCATACCCAATTCGCAGAGGTAAGCACTATCATTAGTCTCCAGAAAATGGAAGCTCAGCGAGATTAAATGACTTATCTAAGGTCATATAAGTAGTTACAGCTGGAAAATAGAAAGAATGTCTGATTGCTCTTTATTTGAAAGTTATATTCATATTCAGGAGATTTAGTTCCATGCCTGCATCCCGCTCTTATTAATTTTGCAAGTTACTTCATTTCTATGAGCCCTAGTTTCTTCACAGTAAAATGAGGATAATAACTCAGAACATTCTGTATCTTCCAGAGATGCTATAAGGCTCAAATGGGAAACTGGATATAAAAGCAAAGTGTAATGCCCCATATAAATGTAAGTCACCATGGTTATTAAAACATAATAATAAAAATAGGTCCCACAATCAGATCATTAGACATACTGAGTCAAGAATTATCTCTTAATAATGACATTTATTATTGTTTGGATATGTTAACCATACAGCTAGACGTTCAGTGTCAAAAATCAGAAAGTCATATATTTTTCCTCCTAGTGCCATGTTGCTTATTAATAAAGGACTTTCATGCAATTACTTACATTGCAGGTGATGTATACATATTTGGTGCCAATTATATCTGCTTTTAAATTTTTTATTGCATAATTTTCTTAGGATCATTGCAGCCACCGGGATAAAATGCACTGGAGTCTAGAAAAATATGGTAAAGGGAATCTCAAAATTTTAGCCTGAGCTCCATTACATCACTTAAAAATGTGCTCTTGACATAAAATATAAATAAATGCAAATAAAATACCAGTTTGTGTTTATACTTTTAAATATAAAATTGGGGATAATGTATACTGAATAGAACCTATGTAGAGATATTGCTAGAGCAAAAATCAGTATAATGACCACGAGTATGCTCTCAAGAAATAAAAGCAATTGAAGAAATCCCACAGGAGGCAGGTCCATTGTGCTGAGAGTCCTGTGTCTAGCTGTGATTGCAATACAAGGGGCCAGAACTTGAACAACTGGCAGCTTTCATGAGAAGAGGAAATGCAGAATCTCAGCTAGAGTGAAGATGGACTAGTAATTGTCCTGCCATTGAGGACAAATCATGCAGTTAGCAGCTTTGTATAGGAGAGGGGAAAGAAGATTACTCAGTTCCTTGAATAATCAATTAGTATTTAGAGCAGGGGTACTGTGGAAACTGGCATCATCATACACACCCTAGCTTATCCTATCCCTCTTATCCAATCCCTTTCTCTTTGGTCTAAGGCAAAAAAATTAAAAAATTAAAAAATAAAACCCTCAAGGAGATCACTGCGAAAACAGGAAGAAGGGGATGAGCTCAGTTGCCTATGGAGTAAGTTAGAAAGTTGCAGGAATCCAAACTTAGTATTAGGATGATTCCTTTGGATATGAGCCAGGATTCCATCAGCTATTCACAGGGCTCACTTCCTCACCTCCACAGCAAGGCTGTTCTGGTGTCACCTTCTCAGTGAGGCCTACCCACGCCACCCTACTAAGAACTGCGACTTTCCTGTCTATACCTAACCCATTCCCCATCCCTTTTACACTGTTCTATTGCAGTTTTTCCTTTCCATAGCATTTATCACATTTTAATGTACTGTATAATTTATTTACCAAGATTATTTTCATGCTTTCCCCCCTTCCAATGAAGGCAATTATACTGCCATCCAGCTTGTTCACTGATAGGTTTGTTCTCTGATGCAAAACAATGTCTAGTCGTGAGCAAGAGAAAAGCAGTGACTGACATCCAACAGCTGGCCTGACAATCACACCTAGACCTTGGGTATTGTGTTGAACACAAATTCACAGAACATCAACATCAAACAAGGCCACTCTGGGACCATTGTGGATCAAAACAAAAACCAGGCCACTCTGTAATAATATCTCAAAACACACAGAACATGAACAGTGTCCAAACCACAAAAATGACCAAACAGCTGCCTGTCCTGGCTAATGTGAGTGACCGTTACTTCTTCACCAATTACAGCTTTACCCTTGTTTTAGTGTCCTCCTTTTTTCTTTAAGATTTTTCTAAGTATTCTTATTTTATTATTGTTTACGCTGTTACAGTTGTCCCAACTTTTCCCCTTTTGCCACTCTCCATCCAGCCAACCTTCCACTTTCATAGTCAACACCCACACCGTTGTCCATGTCCACAGGTCCTTCACATGTGTTCTTAGACTAATCCCTTCCCCTTCCGTCAATCAGTCCCCACTGCTTTCCAACCCTCTCACCTCTGCCAGTCTGTTTCATGTTTCTGCGCCTCTGGTTCTATTTTACTCATTAGTTTATTTTGTTCAATAGATTCCTCTTATAAGTGAGATCATATGGTATCTGTCTTTTACCACCTGGCTTATTCCACTTAGCATAATATTCTCCAGTTCCATCCATGCTGTCACAAAAGGTAGGAGTTCTTTCTTTCAGCTGCATAGTATTCCATTGTGTAAATGTACCATAGATTTTGGATCCACTCATTCACTGATGGGCACTTAAGCTGTTTCCAGTACTTGGCTATTATAAATTGTGCTGCTATGAACATTGGGGTGCACAGGTCCTTTTGAATTGGCATTTCAGGATTCTTAGGGTACCATATTTTTTGGACTATAAGACACACCGGACTATAAGATGCACCTAGATTTTAGAGGAAGAAAATAGGAAAAAAAAAACCCGCTCCACTGCTGCCCCCCTGCCCCCCAGCAAGCCAGGTAAGCTACATTTGGACTATAATATGCTCCCCCATTTTCCTCCCAAATTTGGGGGTGGGGGGAAAGTGTGTCTTATAGTCCAAAAAATATGGTATATTCCCAGCAATAGAACTGCTGGGTGATAAGGCAGTTACATTTTAAATTTTTTGAGGAAATTCCATACTGTTTTCCACAGTGGCTGCACCAGTCTGCATTCCCACCAACAGTGCACTAGGGTTCCCTTTTCTCCACATCCTCACCAGCACTTGTTTACTGTTGGTTTATTAATGATTTTTTATGATACCCAATCATAAAATTGACCCTGCCTTCTGACAGCATTCAACTGATACTAAGCAAAGCCCTGCTTCTTTCCAACATCCTCCAAATCACCTAATATAAGTGCAAATCCTATCAAAATGCCTTTCTACCACCTTCCTGAGATCGCTTACAGTGTGCATTTCCCCCTTGTAGCTGCAATGAGCAATAAACCCAAGTAGTTCAACTAAGGCATGTTTCTGGCAGTCTTCGGAGGGTATTGATAGTAGGTGTATAAAAATAGTCATTAAATGATTATTGTGGGCTTTCTGTTTAAACACTAGGAGTCTAAAGTCATGGCTACTGCAGGAATAGGCGAAGTGTCGTCCCCATACCTTTCTGCACAGAGCAGTGTCAGAGCTCTCTTGCCTCGCCATTGCATTTCATCATCCAGCCAATGCAGCCAATTAGTGACAACGACCCTTGCCATTGTCTTAGAAGGCTTTTTTTTTTTACTTTTTTATAGTTCTTATGGAAACCTGTAAACCAAGATATTTGCACGTTAAATACAGAGGCCAGGCATGAATCAGGGAGCAAGCATCAAGCACCAAGCTGTCTTGTGAGCTAGGATCCTTCAATGCATACGGAAAATTCTGAAGATCATGAATTCATAAGGACTGGGAACAGGAAAATCAGGGAGGCAGTAATATGGTTCAAAGAACAAAGGCAGGTGATGACAATGACAAAATTATTTCTGTCTTTCCTAATAATGATCTCCTCTCTCCCCATTTTTGAAACATGAATTATTGAAGTTTATAGTTGACACAGGGATGACTTGAGGAGAATATTGTATAACATCATGCTAAAAATATACTTTCATGGTATATTATATGATGTCCAATATTTGTATAAATAAGAGAATGTGTGAATGAATGGCTGATTGAATGAATGAATGTCTGGGTCCAGGGACCATGCTTCTCTAACATCAACTGTCAACTGTTCAAACAATAATGTACAGGCTGGAATTTAGAGGCATGCCATAAGTATCCAAATCTGAAACATTTTAGGGGCACACTTGATTGCAAAAACTAATAATATCTCTCGGTCTCCATTATCTAGATACTCACTTCAATTTTATATTATTTATTCTTTAAAATTTTCTGGCGTTATCTTGGAATTTTCACTGAGGGGAAAAAATCCATAAGTAGTGTGAAAACTTTCTGCCAAATAATAGATTGACTGCTATTACCCTGCTGTAAGGTCTCAAACGACATAGCTAGGACACTAGGAGAGAACATATGGAGCCAGATTTTGGCTCACCAGAGGGAGAATTTTCTCATAAATATGTCTGTTTCAAGCTGGCCTAGGCAGGCTTCTGGATATTTCGGGCTCCTTTTCCTTGAAAGGTATCAACAGCGGGTAGATGACCAGTTGGCAAGGGCAGCATCGAAGAGGTTCAAACACTAGAACTTAAGTTGAGGAAGATGGCACACGCTGGTCCCTAATAGGCCTGGAAATCTATACACTATGAACAGGAACAAAATGAAAAGTGGCACCAATTGAACAGAAGGGAAGTGATTACACTTTACACTTGACCTCATGCAATTAAGAAGAATGACTGTGAACAGAGCAGCTAGTATTTTAGTTTCTTTGGCAGCTCTTAGGTGTCTAATGGCCAGAAGGTAAGGGCTATTACAATGTCCGCTTCACTGTGGAATTAAAAGAAACTTTTAAAAAATGAGTCAGTGCTTTAATGCTTTTTGCCTGAGAGCACAGCTGCTATTTGACAATTTTTTTTTTTTTACTTTTCTTTGATATTTTTACTCCATTCAAAATCACCACTTTAACTTTAGTTTTTTTATTATAGTATAGCTGTTAATTCACAAAAGCAAAAATACATGAGGAAAGCAGTCTTTAAGTGAGACAAGGAGGGGCAGAATGGGGGAGGGTGAGTTGGTGAGAAATGGGAATATGATTTTTGAGTGTCTACATTATGCCCGACCCTGTGCTAGGTAGTTTGCATTCGTGTTTTCATCTTCATGGTTTTCTCGTGAGGTCAATGTGCTGAACTCCATCTAAGCAAAATTTACTCTGGAGCTCACATGACTGAATTCACATTGCCTGTTAGACATTATTCTAAGCATTCTGACGCCTTTCCGTCTTTCATTCTCATGGCAACCAGGGGAGTAGGTGCTTTCATTATTCCAATTTACAGATGAAGAGACTGAAATCCAGAGGGATTTGCAGTTTTCCCATGATCACACAGCTCAGAGCAGTGAAGCCAGGCTTTCAAACCAAATATTGTGACTACATAAACTATTGGGATCTTAAAATGGATGGGATCAGATGTTGAAATACTTTGATTTTACTGAGTGATGAGTAGATGATAGGGAAAGTCGAAAGGCAATAGGTAAGATAAAGGTGTCGAAATGGGGACTCAAATGCAAAGGCCAGTGCTTAAGGAAAGACATTTTCAAACACAGCAAAGCAATGGGCATGACAATAAATACCTGACATCTGGGCCTGAGATGGAGTCGAGAAAACATGTGCAGAGAGCTCTTGAGCAATCGTTGTATTTTTGATGACCACTTAAGAACCAGAGAAAATAACTGAAGGATACAGAACAAAGGGTAGAGTTGAGGATGAGAAGCAGCCTGTATTGAAGCCAGATTCATTGCCTCAGTCAAGTGTTGACTGAGATGGACACTAGGAAATTCCCTGCTCCCTGTCTTTGGTAGTGCACAGGCTATGAATTGCAAGGAAAATCCTTTTCTCTACACTTGAAAAACAGGTTATCTTGTTCTTACATTGTGCTTTTTAAAATGGTAATGAAAAATCCTTCATGACAAGATAGGTCAGAAAGCTGAGACGATGGTTAGGTTTTATGAATTATTTAGAACATTCTGTACAAAGGAGTTCTTACAGCAACCGCAGCTACAGATGGCGGTGCAGGGGAGGGGTGTTTAGGAAGCAGTGATGCAGCATATGCTAGGTGGCCAGGAAGGTTCTCTCACTAAGACACCACATCCTGTGGGGATATAAGCTATCTTCAGTTAAACCACTTGAGCCACATGGGGTTCTCGCTCCAGCACTTTTCTGAATGAGCGGGACTTCAGTGTAGTTAAGGCTCCAAGTAGAACAGTTAAAATTATAAAGGTTTCCATGGCTAAAATGGCAGGACTCAAGCTGAGATTTGATGCCTCATCTTTCAAACAGCAGGGACAGCTGGAGAAAGCAAATTGAAAAAAAATCCAAAACTGCTGGAGCCTTGTTGAACTGCAAATAAGCAGGTTCCCTGAGACTACAAGAGAGAAGGCAGGGTAAGGTAAGCCACGAAACTGAGCGAGCCACCTTGTCTTTATAATCAGAAATAGAGACAGATTGAACTAGGTGGGGTTTTCACCTCAGGCTACACATTTCTATCTCTGGGCCTCTGTTTAATTACCAGCAAAATAAAAATAACGTGTCTCCTACATTGAATTATTGTCAGACACAAATGAAAGTGCCTGTTAAGATACTTTAAATATTGTAAAATGTGTTGACGTGCTCATGAAAACACTTGATCTTATATTTTTGGTCTGTTAATTTCTTCTCAGAGTAGTTAGCAGTCTTTAAGTAGCAATATTTACAGAAGTGTGAAAATTAATTTTTTGGATTATATTATTCAGCTTTGGGCTCTCCTTAGTTCAGTATTGATATGGTGAAGTTTGTAGCTGAAGAATCACTCAGTGAAAGCTGCATCCTTAAATGCCAGGAGAGAGTAAGTGAGGATCTGAAGTATGGAGCAGGTACCAAGATACGCAGGTGCACACCCCTGCTGGTGACTAAAGAAATGAGAAAAATCAGTGAGAGAATGCAGGAGACACCATGAAAGGAACAATGCAATGCGGTGGGGGAGGAGGTTCTAGCTAACCATAATTTCATTGATTGGTTGATTGATTCATATAAACATACATGCATATATATACATATATATACATGCACACATATACATATATACATATGTGTGTATATATATACCTTCTGTATGCCAATCTGTTCTACCTTAGAAGAAATAAAGCTAAGCTCTGAAAAGTTTATAGATCAGAAAACATGACATTTTTATACAGAGTAGAAAAGGCACAATAAATCTAGAGTTATCAATCCATTCACATCTGAGCCCGGGGTCAGACTATCGGAACCAGTCTATACCAGGAATTCAATGTGTAACTAGCTTAAGTCCAAAAGCTAGTCACACTATATAAAATTAGCTTAAGTAACACTACCCGAGCGAAATCTTTCCTGAACTATTCCTCCACCCAATCAGGTCCCTTGTAATGTCCTTGCACCCTTTACTGTTGCTTAATACCACCAATCAGGGTGTAATGTTTTCATGTGATTATTCTTTTAATATCTGTCCTATCCTCCATTAACGTGTAAGTTCCTTGTGTTTGCTGAATGAATGAAGAGATTAATTAAAAATAAAAAATAAAGCCATGACCAAGGGCTTTTCTTTTTTGAATTCACAGTTCATGGTTGGCTAATACTTCCTTCAGAAAACAATGCAGAGAGCAACAATACTGCTGGCGCGAAAAGCATACTGCTCTCAAGTGCCAATTACTTGAAATGCAGGCAAAGGTATTTCTCAGAATAAGTACCCTAAATTTTCTGAAAATAAAATCACTTACAGGTGCTTATTAAAATGCAGGTTGCCAGACCCACAATTGATGGAATCATAATCTTGAGGTAAGGCTGTTGGAAAGCTATATCGTTATCAATCACCCCAGAGTATTTTTAGCAACAAGGGAATTTGAGCAACGCTGAGCTATACCAAAGTGCTTCTAACTTTGGTCCTTGGACTCGTGCTAGAGAATCATTTGTGAAATATTCAGAGACATAGGATGCCTTCCATACTGATTCATTTTTCAAAAATTAAATCAGTGCATAGCTACCCGTCTTAGGTCAACCCTTGGCCAATCAAGTTGGACAAAGAGGCAGGTTCTAAATTTGTTGCTCATGATCTCCATGTGAGTGGGAGGAGTCTCCCCAGAAAGAATGGGGGGCTAGGCCCACAGAAAAGAAAAATCCCATAGAAATATATAAGGACAAATATTTGCTGTATTCATAGTATGTTTTTTAGACCAGTGGAAGAAAATGATTTTCTCTCTGTTTTTGTTGTTGTTGTTGTTGTTGTTGTTATTCAAGAACAGTTGTCTCAATTTCCCCCCCACCACTCCCCACAGTCCCAGCCAATCCCGCCTCCCACCCTCCATCCTATCCCCTTTGGCTTTGTCCAAGTGTCCTTTTTACATGTTCCTTGACAACCCTTCCCCCTTTTCTTCCCACTATCCCCTCACATAACCTCTTTGGTCACTGTCAGCTTGTTCTTTATTTCAATGTCTCTGGTTATATTTTGCTTGCTTGTTTGTTTTGGTGATTGGGTTCCATTTATAGGTGAGATCATATGGTATTTGTCTTTCACTGCCTGGCTTATTTCACTTAGCATAATGCTCTCCAGTTCCATCCATGCTGTCACTAAAGGTAGGAGCTCCTTCTTTCTTTCTGCTGCATAGTGTTCCATTGTGTAAATGTACCATAATTTTTGGATCCACTTATTTACTGATAGGCACTTAGGCCGTTTCCAGCACTTGGCTATTGTAAATCACGCTGCAGTGAACATTGGGGTGCATAGGTTTTCTTGAATTGATGTTTTAGGATTCTTAGGGTATAATCCCAGAACTGGAATTGTCAGGTCAAAAGGCTGTTCCATTTTTAGTATTCTGAGGAAATTTCATACTGTTTTCCACAGTGGCTGCACCAGTCTGCATTCCCACCAACAGTGCACTAGGGTTCCCTTTTCTCCACAGCCTGGCCAGTGCTTGTTGTTTGTTGATTTGGTTATGATGGCCATTCTGACCAGTGTGAAGTGGTATCTCATTGTGGTTTTAATTTGCATCTCTCTGATGGCTAGTGATGCTGAGCATCTTTTCATATGTCTATGGGCTCTCTGTGTGTCCTTCTTGGAGAAGTGTTGGTTCAGGTCCTTTGCCCATTTTTTAATTGGGTTGTTTGTCTTCCTGGAGTGGAGTCAAATTCTATATATATTTTGGCAATCAAACTCTTGTTCAAGGTATCATTTACAAATATATTTTCCCATACAGTTGGTTCCCTTTTCATTTTGCTGATGGTTTCTTTAGCCATGCAGCAGCTTTTTTATTTTGGTGAAGCCCCATTTGTTTATTCTTTCCTTTATGTCCCTTGCTCTAGGGGACATTTCGGTGAAAATATTGCTGTGTGGAATATCTGAGATTTTTCTCCCTATGTTCTCCTCTAGGACTTTTATGGTGTTACAACTTATATTTAAGTCTTTTATCCACCTTGAGTTTATTTGTATGTATGGTGTAAGTTGGTGATTGAGTTTCATTTTTTTGCATGTAGCTGTCCACATCTCCCAACACCATTTGTTGAAGAGGCTCTTTTTGCTCCATTTTATGCTCCTGCCTCCTTTGTTGAATATTAATTGACCATAGAGACTTGAGTTTATTTCTGGGCTCTCTGTTCTGTTCCATTGATCTACGTGTCTGTTCTTATGACAATGCTAGACTGTTTTGATTACAGTGGCCTTATAATATGGTTTGATATCAGGTATTGTGATCCCTCCTACTTTGTTCTTTCTCAAAATGGCTGCAGCTCTTCTGAGTCATTTATGGTTCCATATAAATTTTTGAAATGTTTTTTCTCTCTCTGTGAAAAATGTCATTGGTGTTTTAATAGGGATTGAGTTGAATTTATAAATTGCTTTGGGTAGTATGGACATTTTAATGATGTTAATTCTTCTAATCCATGAACACGGTATGTGCTTCTATTTCTTTTTATCTTCTTCAGTGGAGTGGAGTGCCACAGTTTTGCTAAATCAGATAAGCCATTTCCAAATATTCACAGGGACAGGGTGTTATAAAGGGAAACATATGTGATATTTTTCCCTTCACCATTTAAAAATATTATGTGTAGTTTCTTGATTTCATAAAAAAATTCATCTAAATTGACGTGGCCAGATAATTGGGTCTCCAGAGATTCAATGCACTGATATTAAATAGATACAGTTGGATCTTATTTGGGTTATCTATCTTTCTCTTCATAATTGTGCTTGACTTCTCTGTATCTTGAATGCTTTATCACAGCTGTAAAGTGAAGTCCTCATACTTTTCTCAATAAAGAGCTATTAGTTGTCTTTTTAAAAATATAACCATGAAAAATCTAGCTGTGTAGAAAAGACAGCATACTTCATCTCATATTTTCTGTTTTAAGGGTTATTATTTAAAATTGATTTACCTACTTTGAATAGAATTTACCATCAATTAACCAGGGTAATTAGGTGAAGCATCCTTCTGTTTTAAATACACAATCTCTGGTTACTTATTATTCAACTACTTTTCAAATCACAGTGAGCCAAAGTACCCAACTGTATCTAGAGGCAGCTTGTTTAGAAATATTAAATCTCCAAGAGCTTGAACACATGATATACACTTTCAAACATTCTACTGGATCAATTCAGAGATGGTTGCATCTTTTAATTCATAGAAGGATTTTTTATTATGGTAACAACAGTTAACATGATTCTTCCCATCTTAAAAATTTAAGTGTATAATACAGCACTGTTAACGATAACCCCTGTGCTGCACAGCAGAAGTCTAGAACATACTTATCTTGTATCACTGAAACTTCATACCTGTTGAACAGCAAATTGCCACTTTGCCCTCCCAGCCACCCCTAGCAACCAGTGCTCTTCTCTCTGTTTCTATGAGTATGACTGTTTTAGGTACTTTATGTGAGTAAAATCATGCAGTATTTGTCCTTCTGTGACTGACTAATTTGACTTAGGAAAATGATTATGCTCCAGTTTTTTAAACACAAATTATACTACATATAGTATTGCTTTTTTAGAATCCACCGACCAAACAATAAGCTAGTCCAGAATTGTAGCTATAGGCTAGGAAAGATATATCTTTGTAAGATTCATGCTCAGACTGGTTAAGAATAACTTCTCTCTATAGAAGGTTTGCAAATAAAGCTCTCGAAAGCTCAAAGAGCAACAATTCAATGAATACAGAATTACTCTAAAAAATTTCTCTAAGGAGCATATGCTGATTTGTCCAGAATATCCTGATTCTACATTTCTAAACAGTTCTTTTTAGTTCCCAAGAACAAACTATAGATAAGGAAATTTTATTCATAACCTCATGAAATTTTATTTTCACTCGTCCTCTCTTACATTTGCGGAGGCTTGTATCCGTCCAACTTTCCACTTTGTTTTTGGTACGTGTGACTGGAAAGTGATGTCCAAACAAATGCCTCCGTTTTCTCTTTAGCAGTCTATCTGTGGTCCCTTTCTTCCTACTACCTCAATCTGTCTTTTGCTCTTCTCCATGCCCTTTCCCTCTAGCCACTGCCTCCTTCCTCATGTAGGTCAAAATCACATGGGTACTGAAAAGAAATCAGCAGTGTTCCGGGTGTAGATGAAATGATCATGCTCTAAAGTGAAATGAAGGGCAGTAACACACATGTTCTCCTAACATGACCATATAATGTAGACATTACCACAGCCCTGTACTCCGCTTACATAGCTCACCTCTTGCTACAACTACAAAGGCGAGCTTACATTGGAAGAGACAAATTTGGTGACGTGCAAGTAAGTAACACCCAAGACACAAAGCCTCTCACAATTATGAGAAACAAGATAAATGAGATTATTTCCTAATGCATAAATATTCTACAGAAATTGGAACAATTATGAACAGCCTGAAAACAAAAGAACGTCAGAAAATTAGAATGAGTGAAATGAGAAATGACTTTTAACTTATTGTATTCAAAATTACTTTAGAATTATACAGTGTGAAAGATTAGACTAAATGAATGCTCAGTTCCCTTTCATTTTGCAGATGATATCCTGAGAGGTGCTTTCACCAATGTTTAAGTTACATAATCTCAGTCAAATGACTTACTCTTCCTAGATCTTTGACTCCACCATTAATAGGGAGGATTGTTGGGAGAAATGAGTGTGGTAAATCCCACTGCCTGACAGGTCATGTCATGAGGTCAGTGACTGAATGGTCAGTTCATAAATAGCAGGATATTTAATGCTTTAGTAAAGGATTATTTAGTGCATTCAAGGACATTAGTAAGCAATCAATCGATCAATAAATGCATTTAAACTATGCGTGTTAGTTGTCTTCTAAGTGCGAGTTACATTGCTGGATTATTGACATACAAAGATGAATAAAATATAATCCTAGTCCTCATATGCCTCATTCACAGCTCTATTTTGTGTCCTGATTCATATACACAGATTATTCTATTCTTCTCTAACCTATTTTTGTGTTTTGTTGTTGTATAGCTTTTTAGTTGTCTCAAATTTTTGCTGAAATAAGGTTCAACATGCATGAACAAGGAACTTATTTAGTTTGTATGTACATGCGCACACACACACAAACTAGCCCTTCCCCTCGTGGCACAGTTTTAGAGGGCCACACCCACAAACAACTGCCACACAACGGGGTACACCCTGCAACTGACATCTGTGCCATCAAGCACAGAGAAAAGGATTAGCTCATTTTGCATCCGGGGGTTGTCCATTAGAGACTTTTCAAAAGAGGTAGGTAACATTTGAATCAATCCCTGATGAAAAAGTAAGTGTTAATCAGGAAGGGCTAGGTACGCTACCCTCAGGAAACAAAAGTGAAGAGGCTGGAAAATGTCCAGAGGATGAAGAATTGTCCATTGTGGTAAAGTGGAGGAGGCAGGGCCCTGAAGTATGGTAGTCCGATGACTAGGGCCTGGCGAGTGGTGGGAGGGAAATACAGAATAAATCTATTAATCAAAGTAAAGCATACCGCAAGTTTGAGACAATAAATTCAGAGCCATTTATCTTCAGTCATCACTACGTATATGACAGCGACCTTCCAGCGTCCACCTGGCATTCCGTGCACTAAACAAGTCCATTATTTATCATGGGAGTTATTTAAAATGACAGGTCCTTTTGCTGTGTAGGCATGAAACACCTAGATTTCCAGCAAGAATTTACAGATTCCCAACTGAAATATATTTTCACAGTAGAATAGAAAACAGCTTTGTTTTATTGACCTTAAATGAGGACATTTTCAAGAAGTCTGGACAGAGCAGCATTCATGCTCTGACACTTTTCAGCCAGTCAGAGGACAAAATCTTCCTCTCACCACACGGAGCTGAAGAAAGGGCCGTCACAGGTGCTCTGGTGAAAAACCTGCTTAGTTGCATGCTCCTCAACTGTTTCTTTTTATTTTAAATCAAAATGATCTTTCAGCCCCTGAAATGTCATTTTGGTTGAGGGCCAAGTCAATCACCGAAGTATGACATATGTTTCTTTTTCATTTCTGTATTTGTTAATAATGCCTCTAGCCCAATCCCTTCTTCATAAGGCATTACAGTTGATAAAGCGGTGCGTACTTGCTGCCCCAGTCTTCTATTGTCAGGGGCCTGTGGATCATGTCTAGTAGCTTATATTTAAAGTAAAATTCAAACTCACATTAGGAAAAATTCTTGTTCACCTGCCAGACTGCAGAAATTGCCTGCAGAAATAATGACTAGCACGGATATCTGGTAAAACGTCCAGGCTCTGAGTTGTCAATAATAGTGTCTTCAAATCCAACGGACTCCTCTTATGTTTAGCCAATCTATGCAGGAACAAATGTGTCTCTGCAGTGAAGAATGGCATATTAAGAACATTATGGGGCTATATAACTAGATAACTAGTGGTGATTTAGTTCCTATCTATGTGAACTTTTAAGTAAGTCACTTAACCAACCTTTGTCTCAGTATTCTCATCTGTGAAATGGATATAATTATAGTCCCGGGGAGGACTTTATAAGGTAATCAGTGAGAGTACTCACCACTATGCCTGGCATTTAGTGTGTTTCATGATAACTAGTGTTATTATTTTTCTTGTGTGACTGTACAGAATCGCCAGAAGCAAAGGCCACCAGAATTACTTCAAAAATTATTGAGCCACAATAAACTAAGTTCCTTAGAGCATTATTTAATTCAGTAAGCTTTTACTGTCACTATACAAAGGCTGGGATCTGTGGTAAAGATAAATAATACAGACCATCTTTGTTCCCAAAGAGCTTACAATCTAAGGCTAAATACAGATGCATGCATAAATGACTTGATACGACATTGTAAACGCTACTAAAATAGATACGGAGAGGGGATTCCAGAATTTAGAAGCTACACAGCTTGACACTGATGACACATAGCGTGTAACCGTGAAAGAAGCATTTATTGAAAACTTTCTATGGGCCGGGTTCTGTACTGGCACTGGTTACACACAGCGCAAAACAAGACAGATGTGCTCACTGCCATCCCTGGACTTATACTAAAAAAAAATAATGCAAGAGGATTTGGTTTGTTGGGGAACATTAACTCAGTTTTAACATTTTGAGTTTAAACTTACTGTTAAACATTTAGGTACAGATGCCCATTTTACCCTTAGGATGATGGAGGTGGAGCTCAAAAAATATAGAAAGACTGGAATCTCCTTGAGACCAGGAACTTTGCTATTATGACCATTGTGTCCCCAGCACCAAATAAAGGTTGGCACATAGTAGGTATTTGGTCAATATTTGTTGAATTAATTTATCCCAACAGACAAAGACTACTATTATTACTATCATTATCATTATCATTATTATTTGTTTATAGTGACCTGATGAGATAACCAGAAATAAGCCCCAAATAGAATGGGCCCTGGTGAAATCCTGAGATTTAATGAGATCACTGAGGGTATTCAATGCTTTCTGTCTATAAGTGTATATGGCTACTTTTTGATTTGCATTTTTTGCATTAGTCATTTTTTAAGGATTCTATTTATTTATTTTAGATAGAGGGGAAGGGAGGGAGAAAGAGAGGGAGAAAAACATCCACGTGCGGTTGCTTCTCAAGCGCCCCCTACTGGGGACCTGGTCCACAACCCAGGCATGTGCCCTGGCTGGGAATCAAACCAGTGACCCTTTGGTTCGCAAGCTGGTGCTCCATCCACTGAGCCACACCAGCCAGGGCTGTATTAGCCACTCTTATGAAATCATTCTAATCTACATTTTCTTGTTTATTTATTTATTTATTTAACTAACATTTCATGAATGCCATCTTTTGCCAAGCATCATGCTAACTTCTGGGAATGCGATGACAAACAAGGTATCTGTCTTCAAGACGCTTGCAGTTCTCAAATGACATTGCCGACATCAAAGAAAGGGCAGCAGGAGAGTGTAATCAACATATAAAAAGAAGGCAATGACAAACTTTAGTTGTCTTAGTAGAGTTTTTATATCTCTGCTTATTTCCAAGCACTATGGTAGACAGATTTTCGATTATCAAATATTAAATCACTCCATCTTTTACAAATACCCCTAATCTAATTTCCCCATGCTGCCATACAGATATAATAGAAAACCATATTCGAATATGTTTTGGTAGAACTGCAGTGAGGGCTGCTTTTCACATACCAGAACACAGATTCGCTCTTCTGGAGCGATTCAAAATTAATCACAATGAGCTTAAGTTAATGGACCAAGTCTTTAAGTAAAGATAACACCATGGATTAATGAAAATAATGAGATGGTCTTATGTTTTTACACCAGCCTGTTAAAGATGTACAGATGATGAAAATGAGGAAAAGTCTTCGATCTTCAAAGTGATTGTGTATGCAAGCTTCTTGTTTGCAGACAGTCCCCCCACATTGGATAAAGTTGGTCACGCTATCTATCCATGAGGGTGTGCATATGTGTATATGTCTATGTATGCATGTGTGTGTCTGACAATCGAGGTATCATAATTAGATTGGAATCACGTGTGTTACATACTATGATCCACACATATATTTGTATCCCTCAAATCTCTCTAAATAATACTTATTTCTGATATTTTAGAAAAAGAAGTAATCATCAGATGTTCTTTTAGTTCCTTTTAGACTATATCATGTCACCATATTTTTGGGATCTCATTTCTCAAGGACAAGTACCTGAATAATTTGAGAAGTCAAAATTTTAATCTATTTCATGGGAGTCATTTAAGTGCTCAGTTTGGGGGGACTGTGTATGCAATTTGGTTTTAAAATTGAAAGTTCTATGTCTCTTTAGTTCTGAGAAGTTCGGAACATTTAGTCACTGTACCTGTGGAATGTATCAATTATGGAAATTGCGATGCTACATTAAGTTAAAAGTTCGATATACTTTTGAAACATAAACTGAACAAAGAGTACCATAGAGACTTCACGAAACTATGTGCGTTCATCTTCATTCTCTCCTCAAGTAAACATGTCAGGATTACTAAGTAAGCAACACCTCCATGCTGGTTCACTTTCTTTAGGGAACATATCACGAGATTGCAAAAACATGTTTGCAGAAGACCACTGACACAAATTGACCCAACAGAAGCTGACACACAGTAGGTCTGCTAAATACATATCATATTTGTTAAATATAATAGCTTTAATATTCCTACTCAAAAGGATTTAATTTGTGGTAACGGTAATTTGCAAGATCATTACATTGGCTGATACACATTTATGGGAAAATACATTTTTCTAACAACTTGCATTAAACTTTCTGGGTCCTGGCATTCCAGATGATTCCTGGCACTTTGTCTGATATCCATAGTGATAGTAATTGCCTTCTTTAAGCACTTACCATGCTAATAACTGTGTTTGATCTTTTATATACATTCTTTAATCTGTGCTGTGACTCTGGGAGGGTAACTTTTGTTATCATCTCTATTTTATAAAGAAGAAGACTGAGGCCCAGAAAGAAAAGTAATTTGTTCAGGTTCACAGGGAAGAACTTAAATTGAAGTTAGCTACATTCATCTAACCATTTAGTGTTTGTCTAACATATTTCTTATGTCCATTTATTCATTCATTCAGTAAATATCAGTTGGGCTAATATATTCCCAACTAGATTGACTCAGCTAGATTGAGTCACTCTGTTCATGAAGGCCGCACTCCGGTAGCAACACAGACAGTGAGTACCCACTCTACACAATATCAGCAAATGATGGTGGTCATGATGGAAGCTGGAGTGCATTAAAGTGGTAGAGAGTTCTGGGGAAGAAGTGTGCTATTATAGGTTAGGAGGTCAAGAAAGGCTTTTCTGTGGAGGGATGTTTGATCATAGGAGAGAGCTGGACAAACAAAAGAGTTAAATCCCAGTCATAGGAGACAGCAAATGTGCAGGCCCAAACATGTGAACACAGCTGGCAAATTCAAGGAATGGCAAGAAGGCCACTGTGGCTAAAACACAGTAGGTAGGAGACAGTCAGAATGGAGATCATGCTAGAAAATGATGCTTTTCTTGGTATTTATATATTCCAGTAGAGCACAGACACATTTTCATTGGTAACGTTGATACATAATAACATAAATTAATGTTTCTATTAAAACTGATTTATTTATGACCACAAATGAAACCAGTAAAAGGGAAAGCGGATGTAAAAGACAGTATGGAAGAAAGACTTACAATTTATAAAGATATGAATACTGGTGACTAAAAGTGGATGTCATTCTAGCAGCCAATGCAGATTACGCGTTTTGTTCCACAGTTAGCAAAGCTTCTCTGTAAAGGGCCAGATAGCAATTTTTTTTTTAGTCTTTGTAGACCATATAGTCTCTATTGAAACTACCTAATTTTGATATTGTAGCATAAAATCCACCAAACAAAATACATAAATAGATGGGCATAGTTTTGTTCTAATAAAACTTTATTGCCAAAAACAGTAACACAAATTTGGCTCATGTGCTATGGTTTACAGACTATGCTGTAGTTGGAACGTCCAGCTAATTCTTTCTGGAACTGTTTCTTTCTCTGCCATACCAGATCTTTACTTTTTCCCTGTTTTGAAAAAGAAAGGCATGGGATGAAGATGAAGAAAATGAAAATGTGAAGGTCACTGAGAGTGTCTTTTATGACACCTTCCCAGAAGGCAGAAATGAAGTTTTATTAAACTTTGCATCCTCCTATTCAGAACAGAGCCTGGAGCCTAGTGTGTATTCAATCAACAGTAGCAGAAGTTAAGTGGCTGTTTTCATTTTTAATTGGTCATTTGGTGATATTTCATTTCATCTGGATCATCCTTACTATCACCATTGTCAAAAAAAAAAAAAAAAGCATTTAATGAGTGCATGTGAAGGTGTTATGCTATAATGCTACACCAAGCATGGTAAGCAGAGAATTCCTGTTCTAGCTATTGTATCAGTTGTGAGAAAACAAAGATTATTAACAAAGGTAATATTGATTTTCTAGAATGTCCACCAGGTTGTGCTCCATTCTTAATCTTACAGATGCCTGATGATGTACAACTTCCCTATGAAGAAATCTTAACTTTATAGTAGTTCCTGTAATCCCCTCTCCTCACTGTCCCCTCCCCACTCCTCCCGACCATTGTTAGATTGTTCTTAACAGGAACTACTATAAAGGACACATGGACAAAATCAAGGGGGAGGGTGGAGATGGGGGAGGGAGGGGGGTTCAGCTGGGGTGGGGTGGAGGGATGGGGAGAAAAGGCACACAACTGTAATTGAATAACAATAAAAAATTAAAATTTAAAAAAAAAAGAAATCTTAACTGCGTAACCAAGGACTAGCTATTCCGGGTTTGACCCAGAACACTGCAGTTTCTCCCACACTATGGTTTACCTGGACAGCTTGAGCCTGGATATAGCAGCGTACTCACTCCTTCTACTTAAGTAGCGCTAAGATAGTCCCTACTACATTGCATCAAATGGTATATTCCTGCATCTAAGTCCATTTTCTTCCATTGTATCTAACACGACAACTTCTTGAGGGGTTGAAGAAGCAAGAGATAATAATAGTAAATAAATACTACATTCAGACCTTATTAATATTATGCAAAACTGTCTTCATTCACATATTAAAGAAACAAAAATTTAACTGAAAATATTTTAGGAAATGATAAAAGATTTACATAATTTTTTAGCTTGAACCTACTTTGTATCTATTGATGGGGGGTTGAACAAATGACAGTTCTAGTGAAAAAAATTATAATCAGACTGAAGAGGCATTATTTTACTTTAATTATTTTGCATGAGGGTACTATTTATTGGCAAAAATAAAAGCCTGGAATTTTGTTTAGTTAATACAATTTATATTTTTTAAAGATTTTATTTATTCACTTTCTTAGGATGGAAAGAAGTAAGAAAGAGAGGGAGAGAAACATCAATGTGTGGTTGCCCCTCATGTGCCCCCTACTGGGGACCTGGCCCGCCATAACCCAGGCATGTGCCCTGACTAGGAATCGAACCAGCGACCCCTTGCTTCACAGACTGGCACTCAATCCACTCAGCCACACAAGCCAGGTCTAGTTAATACAATTTTTTTAAATGACTCCATAAAATAAGTGGAGATAAAGTAAGTCAAAATACTGAGAATTAAAGGGAGTATCCAATTGGTTAAAAGGAAATTAAAGGAATAGGAGTGAAATAAACAAAGAATATTTAAAAATTACATAAATTGATGGTAAATTTAAAATCTTCACTTGAATTAGTAAAGAGGAGAATAAAGACTTCAACAGTCAACCTAGCAATGTGAATTACATGTTGAAGAATCTTGACCACAACATAGAGAGAATGAAGAAATGAACATGATAAGAAAGAATTTTAGATATGGACAGATGCACATAAAGTGTTGTTCCAGAAGAAGAGATCAGTAGTATTAGAACTGAATTAGTATAATTAATGGCAACTTTTCTGAACTTATGAAAGAGCTGAATAAATACTTAGAAAGTTCTCATCATGTAACAAGAAAAGCCAATGAAAAAACAACCACATATAGACCTGTACTGGCAAAAGTTTTTTTGGTGGGTTTTTTTTTTTTGAGGTATAAGCATAAGAAATCTACAGTCTTCTAAACAGGAACACAAGTTATCTTCAAAGGAAAATAAATCAGGCTTTTATCAAATGTCTCATCTGAAACACTAAATGGAGAAAATGATGAAGCAGTATCCTCAGAGATATGGTGAAATACTTGAATAAGATTTGTATATACAACCAGACATTAAAAAGATCAGAATATACACCTCACAATAGGATTTGCTAAAATTTACTTGAATTATATTCCAGATAAATTTTATCTATCTATAAAGCAAAATCTAAAATTCCAAAAAGGAGAAAAATAGAGGGAATTGACTAAAGGTAAGCACTTAGCGAAGCCTACATATCCCTTTTAAACCTTTTAACCAAACCAAAGACAAATATATTTAAGTATTCTTCAACAACAGATATATAATGTAAACATAGGGACTCATTAACAACAAGGTAAATTTACACAATGGGATACTATGCAGCAGAAAGAAAGAAGGAGGTCCTACCCTGTGCGACAGCATGTATGGAACAGGACTATTATGCTAAGTGAAATATGCCAGGTGGTGAAAGACAAATACTGTATGATCTCACCTATAAATGGAACCTAATCAACAAAACAAACAAGCAAGCAAAATAGAACCAGAAAAATGGAAATAAAGAACAGACTGATAGTAACCAGAGGGGAGGGGTGGGGGATAACAGGGGAAAGAAGGGGAAGGGTCTTCAAGGAATATATATAAAGGACACGTGGACAAAGCCAAAGGGGCAAAGGATTGAGGATGGGAGGTGCGGGTGCGTGGGCAGGGGAAAGTCTTGGCAGGAAAATGGAGACAACTGTACTTGAACAACAATAAAAATAAATAAATAAAAGAAAAAAATATGGATTTAAAATCATGAATTACATTAACAAAATAGAAATGTGTTGAAAGCAGCAGAATGGCTTAAAAGTGGGTTTAAAAGAAGTCTTAAAAGAAAATAATGATAAATTTTACCACATTACATATAAGAGCTTCTTTCCATTAAATTAAAAAAAAAAAAGACCTCCTAAAAATGAGGCAGGACTTCTGGTCAAGATGGAGGGATAGGTAGACACACTTCACCTCCTCGCACAACACAAGAAGATCACAATTAACCTCAAAACAAAAAAACACCCAGAACTACCAGAAAATTGAACTGTATGTAAGTTTGACAATCAAAGATTTAAAGAAGCCACATTCATCCAGATGGGTAGGAGGGACAGAGATGGGGAGTCAGGCTGGAGAGGACGTGGTGTGGGATGGAGCAGCAGCAGCAGAGGTGGCAGGGGAATGGGTGGTCCCACATTCACACGTGGTGGATAAAAATCAGGAAGATACATGGGAGCCAGTGATCACAGGCCCAGGCCACACCATATAACCCAGGGTTTCAGCACCAGGAAGATGAAGCCTCACACCTTCTGGCTATAAAAACCAGTAGGACTAGGGTGGCAGAAAAAACTGCTAGTCTCTCAGGAGAGTACATTTAAAGGGACCACGTGGGCTTAGAACATATGTAAACCCACCCACTCTGGGAATCACCACTAGAGCAACAGCCAGAAGGGCACCTGTCACATACAAGAAATGGGTGAAGTGAATGGACACGGGGCAAGTGCCAGCTGTCTCCAGAAGCCAGACAGCACCATTGTCCCATCTCTGACCCTTCTCCATCCACAGAGCCACAAAGTGGTGAAGCGGGTTGCCCACCCTGACAAATGCCTAAGGCTCCGCCTCATACAACATAGCAGGTGAGCTAAGACAAGGAATCAAAGCAGCTCTACCTAATACACAGAAACCAACACAGAGAGACTGTCAAATTGAGGAGACAAAGAAATATGGCCCAAATGAAAGAACAGAACAAAACCCCAGAAACAAAACTAAACAAAATGGACATAGACAACCTATCAGATACAGAGTTCAAAACACTGGTGACCAGGATGCTCAGAGAACTCACTGAATACAGCAACATCATAAGGGAAGAAATGAAGGTAACACTAAGTGAAATAAAGAAAAATGCACAGGGAACCAACTTGAAGGGAAGGAAGCCAGGGTTCAAATCAATGATTTGGAACATAAGGAAGAAATAAACATTCAACCAGACCAGAATGAAGGAAAAAGAATTTTAAAAAACTAAAACAAAAAAACAAAAATGAGGAGAGTATAAGAAGACTCTAGGACATCTGCAAAGGTGCCTACATCTGAATCATAGGGATGCCAGAAGGAGAAGAGGAAGAGCAGGAAATTGAAAACTCATTTGAAAAAATAATGAAAGAAAACTTCCCTAATCTGGTAAAGGAGATAGACATAGAAGTCTAGGAAGCTCAGAGAGTCCCAAACAAGTTAGACCCAAAGAGGACACTAAGACACATCATAATTAAAATGTCAAAGGCTAAAGATAAAGAGAGAATCTTAAAAGCGGCAAGAGAAAAGCAGAGAGTTACCTACAAAGAGCTCCCATAAGACTATCAGCTGATTTCTCAAAAGAAACTTTGTAGGCAAGAAGGGACTGGCAAGAATTATTCAAAGGGATTATGGAGTCAACTGAACTTGAACAATAAAAATAAATAAATTTTAAAAATCAAAAAAATTAAAAAAACAAAGGTATTAAAAGCAAAGGCCTACAACCGAAATTACTCTATCCAATAAAACTATCACTTAGAATGTAAGGGCAGATTAAGTGTTTCCCTGACAAGATAACGTTAAAGGAGTTCATCATCACCAAGCCATTAGTACATGAAATGTTAAAGGGACTCATTTAAGAAAAAGATCAAAACCATGAACATTAAAATGATAACAAACTCACTATTATCAATGAGTAAATCTAAAAAATAAAAACAAAAACAAAGTAAACAAACAACTAGAACAGGAACAGAATCATAGATATGGACATCATTTGGAGGGTTATTAGCTGGGAGTGGGAAGGGGGAGAATGGAGGAAAATATACAGGGATTAGGAAGCATAATGGGAAGGTACAAAATAGACAGGGGGAGGTTAAGAATAGTATAGGAAATGGAGAAGCTAAAGAACTTATATGCATGATCCATGAACATGAACTAAGGGGGCGGCGAGTGCTGGAGGGAAGGAGGTGCCTGGCAGAGGAGTCAAAGGGGGAAAAGTTGGGACAACTGTAATAGCATAATCAATAAAATATACTTAAAAAATAAAAATAAAAATAATTAGTAAAACTACTAATTTGTAGAAGCTATTTCAATGCATATAATAAACAAAGGATTAATATCTAGTATATAAAAGTAATTTCAGTAAATCAATAAGACAGACAACTTAAGAAAGGAGAAAATAGAAGCGTCATAGTAACTACAAAGCAAAAGCCTATAGTAGGCATGCAAACAATAAAGAGAAAGAAATCAACACATACCACTACAGAAAATCATTAAACCACAGAAGAAGATAGAGAGAAAAAGAAAGAAAGGTATTACAAAACCAGAAAACAATTAACAAAATGACAACAGTAACTCCATATCTATCAATAATTGTGTTAAATGGTTAAATGTCAAAAGAATTAATTCTCGTATCAAAAGGCATGGGATGGCTGAATAAATTAAAGTAAAACAAAAACAAAAGACAAAACTATATGTTGCCTAAAATAGACTCCAGCTTTAAGAACATGCATAGACTGAAAGAGAAGAATGGAAAAAGATACTGCAGGCAAATGAAAATAAAAAGATAGCATGGGTAGCTATACTTATATCAGACAAAATATACTTTATAAGTCAAAGACTGTGATGAGGCAAAGTAGGTCATTATACAATGCTTGACAGGTCAATTTATCAAGAGGATTTAACAATTATAAATATTTATACACCTAACACAGGAGCATCTAAATATAGAAAGCAAATGTTAATATATCAGAAGAAAGAAGTACACAGCAATACAATAACATCAGGGGACCTAAAACCCCACTTTCAACAATGGATAAATCATCCAGACAAATATTCAATAAGGAAACATTGGACCTAACCTACATACTAAACCAGATGTCCCAAACATACATATCCAAAACATTCTATCCAGCAGGAGCAGAACACACATTCATCTCAAGTACACATGGAAAATTCTCCATGGTATATCACATGTTAGGCCTTAAAACAAGTCTCAATACATTTAAAAAGAGTGAAATCATATCATGCATACTTTCTGACCACAATTGTATGAAATGAGAAATCAATTACAAGAAGAAAACTGGAAAATTCACAAACATGGGGAGTGTAATTAAATAGCATGATACTGCTATTAAACAGTAATAAACAATGTGCTACTGATCAACTAATGGGTAAAAGAAGAAATCAAAAGAATAACAAAAAAATTACCTTGAGGCAAATGAAAATGGAAACACAACATACCAAAGCATATAGGATGCAGCAGAAGTCATTCAAAGAAGGAAGTGTACAGCAATAAATTCTTACATTAAAAAAAAAATTGAATAAGCAACCTAATCTTTACCACAAGGAAGGAGAAAAACGAGAACAACTAAGTCCACTATTAGCAGAAAGAGGAAATAACAAATTTCAGAGCAGAAATAAATTAGAGACTAAAAAGACTATAGAAAAGTAATGAAACTAAGATCTGATTATTTTGAGAAAATAAACAAACTGACAAGCGATTAGCTAGATATACCAAGAAAAATAGAGGTATCAAAAAATAAAATTATAAATGAAAGAGGAGACATTACAACTGCTAACACACAAATACAAAGATGTTCCTCAATAAGTTAAAAAAATACAAAGAGATGTTCCTCAATAAATTAAAATTTTGATGCAGATCCGTTGCTCTACTCTCTCAGTCATTTTGAATGCAACAGCCACACAGTACACATGCTCGCTTAGTAGCATCTACCACCCCCACTGACTAGTACAGCAATGTTGTCATTGTTCACACATGCGCGTTCCATTATTATATCATCCAGCGATCCTACTTCTGGGTATATATGCAAGGGAAAGGAAAGCAGGACATCAAAGAGATACCTGCACTCCCATGTTTATTGCAGCATTATTTCCAATAGCAAAGATATGGAAACCACCTGAGAGTCCATCAAGAGATGAATTTACACACACATGCACACACACACACTGAAATACTTTTCAACCTTAATAAAATACAATCCTGTCACTTGTGACAACATGGATGAACCCGGAATGCACTATGCTAAATGAAAGAGGCCAGATAGAGAAAGACAAATACCACATGATATCACTTATATATGGAATCTAAAGTAATGAAGTCAAACTTATAAAAACAGAAGAGAAAAATGGTTGTCCAAGGTGCGGAAGGTGAGAAATCAGCAGAGCTTGGTAAGAGGGTATAAAGAGTCAGTTATAAGATGAAGTTCTAAGGATCTAATGTGCAACATGGTGGCTATAGTTGATAGCACTGCATCGTATGATTAAACTTTCCCAATAGAAATAAGTTGTTTCACACAGGTGCAAAAATGGTAAATATGTGAGGTGGTGAACGTGTTAATTAACACAATGGGGGGAATCTTTTCACAATTTATACGCGTATCAAATCATTATGTTGTACAATTTACATATTTTTAAAATTTTATTTTTCAATTATTCCTTAATAAAGCTAGGGGAAAGAAAATGAGCAGAAAATTTGAGCAGAGTAATAGAAATTTAAATAGAGAAATGAGTAAACAAAGTGAGGTATATCCATACTATGGAAAAATAGGCAGAAGCTGTTGAAAAATGAGGCTATATACGAGGATTGTCCAGAAAGTATCCAGCATGTAATGTGAAAAAGAGATATTTATTAAAGAAGATACAAGAAACGTTGTACATAGGACAATGATGTCTCAGTCCCCTTCAAAGTGGGCACCTTGGGACCTCACACAGTTCTCCCAATCGCCATCAGCTGCCCCGTCGTATTTTCCTGAATCTCATCATTGGTCTGAAATCTCTTCCCTTTCAAAGGTGATTTTAGATTTGGGAAAAGCCAGAAGTTGCAGGGTGCCAAATCTGGGCTGTAGGGGGGCTGAGTCACCTGTGTGATTTGAGGTTTCACCAAAAAAGTCTGCATGAAACATGATGCATGAGTGGGTGCATTTTTGTGATGAAGCTGCCAATCACCAGTTGTCATGGCTGCAGCCTTCTGAATCATCTGAACAGTTTCCACAGAGGAATGTTCAAGCTTATCACAAAATTTGATGCAGATTTGTTGCTCTTCTTGCTCAGTCATTTTGAATGTGACGGCCACACAGTGCACATGCTCACTCAACAGTGTCTACCGCCCCACTGACTAGTACAGTGATGTCATCATTGTTCACACATGCACGTTCCAGTCCACTCTCCTTGGCTGCCAGGTTACATGAATGTAGCTCGAACCATTCTCATATTAACAATGGGTGGACTTCTTCTGGACAGATCTCATATACTAACATTGTTTGCTACCCAAAATGCACAATACACCATGTGTTTTTAAATAAAAGAACTCACAGAAAACACTATGTATTTTCTACATTGTGTGTGCTTGTGTATGTGTATTCACATTGGTCTATATTTTATTTCTTGAACAAACCAATAACACTGTTTCTTGTTATTCTTGTCACACATGCTTCCTGGAATAGTAATCCTTTACTTCTTACCTAAAAATCCACCTCAACGCTTGGCAATACAAAATAAAATAGGATCCTACATACAGCTATCACTTTCTAGCCTTTGGGTTTCGATCTTCAAGGCATTGACATTAAGGATTTTTAATAGTTTTGTTTTCCTGTTTTTATGTGTTTCTTCTAAGTGGAAGGTAACAAAAAGGCAGAACTGGCCCTGGCTGTTGTGGTTCAGTGGTTTGGGTGCTGGCCTGCAAAGCAAAGCGTCACTGGTTCAATTCCCAGTCAGGGCACATGCCTGGGCTGCATGCCTGGTCCCCAGTTGGGGGTGTGAGAAGCAACCATTGATGTTTCTCTTGCTCTCTTCTCCTCTCTTTAGAAATAAATAAATAAAATCTTTTAAAAAAAGATAGGCAGAACTGTGTTCTTAACTGTAAACATCTAGAAATTCCAGACATAACTGAGCCTCAGAAGATGGGCGCCACATCTCTTTCAGTCTTCCCCCTGCAGATGAGCCAGCAGCAATTCCTTTGATCATTTCTAAAAATGATTCTGCTCTGATGAGTCTTTATTTTTCATTATTCCTCTTAAACATTTGCGCCCCCTCCCAAAAATTAGTAGACTGTTAATTACTGTGGAACAGAGTGAAGTTACTCTCTTTCATCTTAGACAAACTACTCGTCTTGATACAGCCTGAGACAGCGTTTGTTCTTTGGAAAAATTATATCAGTTATACTGTGACTCATACTGAGTTTACCATTGATATTAAAATCAAGTGTCTTCTGCAAGTGCTGCTATAAAATGATGCTTCCAGTATGGATGTGTTCATTGGGCTTTGATCCCAAAGGTGTACATTTATATCAATTATTATTAAACTGCATTTTGATATATTTAGTCTACAATCTCATGCTTTCAACATATTTTGGATTCTGGTTCATTCATCTAAACTACTTGTTGTCCCTGGAAACTTTGTGTTATCTATTAATTTGCTGAGCATACAGTCAAGTTCTTTATCTAAATCACCTTTTGTGATACCAATCAGGACAAGACTTGAGGTAGCCTCCTCTGACAAACCATTAGAAGCCTCTCTCCAGGGAAACTACAATTCAATTGGGTATCTTACACCAGGGTGAAACCCAACCATGCTTATATTTGTTTTGTTTTTTTTAATTATTTTGTTGTTGTTCAAGTACGACTGTCTGCATTTACCCCCCCACTCCAGCCATCCCCACCTCCCTCCCCTGATTCCACCCCCCACCATTGGTTTTGTCCATGTGTCCTTTATAGTTGTTCCTGAAAACCCTTCCCCCTTCCCCCCCACTATCCCCTCCCACCTCCCCTCTGGTTACTGTCAGTTTGTTCTTAATTTTGATGTCTCTGGTTGTATTTTGCTTGCTTGTTTGTTTTGTTGATTAGGTTCCACTTATTCTTATACTTCTTCATGTTGTCTACAAAGATACAATGAGAAATGTCTTCTAAATGAGCTGCTGAAATTCCTATGTATTTTTCTTTGCTGTGTAAACCTCATCAAAAGCTTATTGCACTAATTTATAACAACAATAAATATAATAAAATGATAAGAATTTACATTTATTATTTATTATATGCTATATAATATGTTAAGCATTTTACATACAATGTTTCTTTTAATCCTCCTAAACCCCGAATGATAAGCATCCATTTTACCTTTTGAAGATGGAAAACTGAAGACTCAGAGAAATTAAGTCACAAGAAATTACAATTACTATGAAATAACATTGTGACCTCAAACTCATTTGCATTGTTTGTAAGCTGAGTACAGTTACCCTCTTAAAGCAATAGTATTTTGCCATGTAGCACAGTCTCAAAATAATTTGAAAGTCAAAATAATGCTTCTGAAAGAACAATGTTACCACATTTAAATAGCAGATTGCTAAGGAGTAAAAAGCATGACACATTACGGTGCTGCCTCATCCTAGAAGTAATTTCTTGACATTTGTGAAAGCCCATAAAATTTCACCACCCAGCTACCTCATGAGTTCCAGTAAGAAACCCATTGTCCATCCTAATGTAATGTTTCTGGTTCCATAAAGCAGATGTTCTCTTCCCAGGAAACTTTAGTTTGAATCTTTTCTTCTCCTGCTATTTACTGTCACAGGGTCCGATTTCTTTAAGGGCAGCCTGTTTCTCCACAACCATCAGAACTGAGAGCTCTACCCATCGTTTACTGGTCCATGCAACGCAGAGAAAAGAGAAAAACTCCAGTTGGAACGAGGCAAGTGGAACTAATGAGAATTGTCCTTTAAGAACATAGAAAAATGTAGAAACACTTTCCTAAAATCCCATTTTATTAACCTTTATCAACTGCTGAGAAACTGGAACATGATGGAATGTTTGAACTTTCCTGTCAGCAGCGAAAGGGTAATGCTTGTTATGATTGCTATTGGGTGAAAACTTAGCCTCTCATTCCGAAAGGTCTCAAATTAACTTCATTTACGACTGGTCGGAGAGCACAGAGACTGCGGCTTTTGTTTTGTTTTGCCATCTCTATGTCATGGGTGAGAATTATTTGTTGCTCTTGATATAAAACGATCTAGGAACGTCAGTCAATAGCTGGCACACTGATTACTATCACCGAATTAATGCATAACATTGCAGGGAGGCCGCTGAGAATGGATTTGCGTCTAAATTAAAATAGTAAAATTTCACTTTGCTCCTGCTTTAATTGTTGGAAAAGGAAATCAGTTTGTCCTTATGAACAGTTTTTGACCCTTCCCTAAAGTGACATTGTTTATTTTAAATCCGTCAATGAGAACTGTTGTTCTCCGGCCTATGATAATACACCTTAATGTGTAAAGGTGCAGATTAATATGTTGGACTGTGGATATATGTGAAAGGAATATTTTTAAAGATCAAAGGCAAATTCCTGTCTCAGACTCTGAGCCTGGCCAAGCATCAGGCTTTGTAGCATTATCCTGTGGGCTGGTGTCAGTCTTTCAGGGTTTGAATTCTGACTCTGCTGATTGTTGCTTATGTGTCCTCGCTTTGCCTCTATTTTCTCATCTGCAAATGGAGAAAATAACCCTAGAGTAGCTACTTTGTTACTCTTTTGCAGAATGAAGTGCACTAATTCACATCAAGTGTTCAGAAGAGTGCCTATTAGCAAGTGTTTGCTCTTAGTGTCATTAATGAAATACCACAGAAATGAGATTCAAGTTCTGGCTTAGCTTTACTAATTGTAACCTATATGATCTTGAACAAAGCATCTGACTTGACCTCACTGGCTCTCAAGTCCCCTGTGCATAGCCTGGGGATAATGACGCATATCTTTCAATGCTGTTTGATGATAACACAAAATAATCCAGGTAAAGTTCTTAGCGAGGTACCTGATACCAGGCAGGCCAGGGGAATAGTTTACCATTAATATCATCATGTTTGTAAGTGTGTGTAAGTATCACTATATATATTTCTCAACAAGAATGAGAAGGAATTTCCATTTTGTAGACTACAAATGAGATTAAGTAACATTTTTATGTGTTTACTACTCATTTGCATCTTCTTTCCATAAATTATCACTGCCTAATTCTTCATCACCTTGTTTCTGGCTTTATCTTGATTTGTAGAAATATATATGTTTTGTTATTGACTAAACGTTCATGTGTATCCCAAATTCGTATGTTGTACCCCTAACTCCCAGTGTGGCTGTATTTGGAGATACAGCCTCTAAAGAAATAATCAAGGTTAAATGTGGTCGTAAGAGTGGGTCCCTGATCCATTTGGCTTTGTGTTATAAGAAACACCAGAGAGCTCACACCTTCTCTGCCATGTGAGAACACAGCGAGACGGCAACGATCTGTAAGTTACAAAGAGCGCTCTCACCACAAACTATCCATGCTGGCGCCCTCATCTCAATATTCCAGCCTCCAGAATTATGAGAAAATAAATTCTCTTGTTTCAGACACCAAGTCTGTGGTATTGTGTTATAGCAGCCGAAGAAAGCTATATATATGTTCTATTAAAGACTGTTAAAAATCCTCTTTTACCTAAATTTATTACATAATTGTATTTGTGAAACTTTATACATGGTATTTTGTGATCTGCAGATGATTGTGTGCTTAATGAAGACACACCTACCAGCCCTTTTCTTTATGACTCCTGAGATTTCTGTCATTCTCAGAAATGTCCAAAGTTAGGGCTCATATCCTAAATGTTCTTCCAATGCTTTCATGGTTTTTAATTTTAATATTTGGATAGTTAATCCATTTGGAATATATTTTTATATGTTCTAAGATTACTATCCTACATTTACCATCGTATGGAAAGCCAGTTATTCTAACACAATTTATCGAACAGATCATTGCTGTTCACCACTGATTTGAAAACTCAAATTTAATATAAAATAAACATAACGGTATCAGGGAGATTTATCTTCTCCAGTAACAGATGACTGTTTCCTATTGTAACTGGGTAGGTCAAGATCCCACTCAAACTCCTTAGCGTATCTTATGTATTTACTATGTATTATACATTTGTTATTCCAGATGTATTTATGTCTTTATTATTTATTATTCCAGATGTTTCATTTAAAATATCCAATTTCAGTGGATATTTTTAAATAGTCAAATAATTTTAAAACTAATAAAACACCTGGTCTAAAGGAACAACTAGAAATAATAGTCAAAACACTGTCTTTATCTAGTTAGTCGTGATAAAATGGTAGCCATGGTGCCTGCTTAGTTTCCAAGAGAGTGTTATATAGCGGCCACCAAAATGTGTTGACGAAGCGCATGGGCTCTGGAGTCATATTGACTAGGTTCAAAATCCCCATCTGCCATTTATTAGCTGTAGAACTGTGGGAAAGTTATTTAATTTTTGGCAACTCAATTTCCTCCTCTATAAAATAGTGTTAATAATAATACCTACATCTCAAGCTATGGTGTAGATTAAACAAATTGATGTATGGAAATCCCCCAGGAAAAGTAAGCGACACAGAATAATAGCAATGGTAAGTGTTGGTCAGATAAAATAACTGCTTAGGAAAGTTTATTTCTCCTTGCTATGAAATGAGAAATGATCTCTAAGGGCACTTAGCATTGACTACAAATTCCAATTCTGTCAGTAAAGGTATTTGGGGCATAAAAGGAATTCAATTTGGGGCCCTTTGGGTTAATTATATTAGACTGTATAGAGCCAAGTGTTCCTCTCAAGTACTCTCTTGAGATTCAGAGCCCCGTGCATGCTTGCCTCTAAGTCGCCACGTTATTTAACATCTTTGACTTACTTTCTAGAACCAGAAACTTCAAGGAGATCTCCCTGATCTGTGAAAGGATGCGTTCCTGTGTGATATGGATCTAGGCCACTTAAGTTTGTCCTCTAATGCTCACCTCAGTAACATTCTATCTGGTTGACAATATCTTTAAGGCCAACTTCTTACAAGGGAGCATTTTTTAAACTTTAGGAGTGTTGTAGAAAAAAGAAAAAAAAAACGCTTTTAAAAATATAAGACCATGTATCCTCCCTTTACCCTCTTCAACCTGCCCAAGCCCCTTTCCCTCTGGTCATCACCATACAGTTGTCTGTGTCTGTGAGGTTTGTTTTGCTTTTCTTATTCCTGTCACCTTTTTCACCCAGCCTTCTAACACCCCTTCCGTCTGGCAGCTGTCAATCTGTTCTGTATCTCAGTCTATTTCTACTTTGTTCATCAGTTTATTTTACTCATTAGATTCCATGTGGAATATTATATGTATAAGTGAAATCATATGGTATTTGTCTTTCTCTGACTGGCTTATTTCACTTAGCTTAATATTCTCCAGGTTAATCTATGCTGTCGCAAAAGGTAGGAGTTCCTTCTTTGTTATGGCCAAGTAGTATTCAATTACATAAATATACTACAGCTTTTTTTATCCACTCATCCACTGATGGGCAGTTGGGCTCTTTCCAGATCTTGGCTACTGTAAATAGAGTTGCAGTGAGCACAGGGGTGCATAAGTCAAGGAGACTTAACTTGGGAGGTGAATACACAACACAATATGCAGATGATGTATTGCACAATTGTACAACTGAAACCTATATAGTATTTTTAACCAATATCACTCAAATAAATTAAATAAAAGCATAAAAAATAAGAGACCAAAGTGTGTCATGATACACAACACAGTTGGACTTCTAGGCATTCAAGGCAATAAGTACATTCAAGGCAAAAGCGAAATAATAGCCATCACAGCTATCATTTGTTGACCTCTGACTATATGTAAGTCACTATCTGATACACATTGTCTAATTTAATTCTTCTAAAACTACTGAGACATTGACATTTTTATCTCATTTTTACAAATGAGGAAAGAGAGGTTTGCATAACTTAAGTTGACTATGTTAGGACAAGAGCTAGTAAGGTTCAGAGCTGGATTTTAATCCCAAATAAACTGGATTTTTTGGTTTGCATTTCAACTTTATTTTATTTTCTTAGTAATATAGCATACATTTATCATTTATATTTATTAGAAAGAATAAAAAAAGTTTAGACTCTTCCCTCATACAACATATATAAAATTCTGCATGGTTTTAAAATAAAAATGTTAAAATAAAATTAATAAAATGTAGGAGTTTTTGGAAAACTTTTGTAAAATCTAGGAGGAGTAAAGAAAATTTTTTTTTTTTTATCCAGAAAACCTAGACACTGTAGAGGAAGGATTGCAATATTTGAGTACTTAAAACTTAAAGTATAATTGTATGGCAAAAGTAAAAGTAAATAAAACCAGAAGACAAATAATAGAGAAAATATATTTGTAACACATACTTCAGATAAAGGGTTCATATTCAACATATAAAAAGCCTACAAACTAATAAGAAAAGACAAACACCCCAATTGAAAGTGGATAAAAAGGGTAAGAAGAGTTTTTCACAGAGGAAGAAATCTACCTTGCCAGTCAACATGTGAAGTTACTAAACCTCACTAACAGGGATATTGAAATTAAAATAACAAGGCAATATCCCTTTAAGATCATTAAATATAGCTGGAGGATGATGGAAGTTAACATGTTATCTCATACGTTTACTGAAGGAAATATGAAGTATTCAATTCATTTGGCATTAGATCTGCCAACACCTTGTAAAATGAAGAATTCATATGAACTTCAATTTAGCAATGCCATCTCTGGGGTCCCACTCCATAGAAAAAAATTAAAGTACAAATATACAATAAATATATTAAAAATTATATATACATATTTATTTAATAAGTTGTCTTTTCATTCAAACTATTGCATCACATAGCTACTTGAAAAATTATCTCAAATCTATAACAAATTATGTGGAAAAACATTCTATAAAGTGTTTCTAAGTGAGATAAATGAAGTGTAGTAAAGAGTAAAATAGTGTCCCTGTATGTTTGTATGTGTCTGTATATATTTATACATTATTTATGAACATGGACAAAAATATGGAAAGATGCACACCAATCTTTTTAACATTGGTTATCCAGTGGAAAGAGATAATGAAACGGGAAAATCCTATAGAGGTAAAGGTTTTATCAACATTAAAATATATATATATATATATATATATATGTCAATTATATGAATGCACATGTGTTTATATATGTGTGTAGAGCCATGTGCGGAAAGGTAGCTGTCATAATTATGTGTATTGCAAGTTAAGTTTTTTGATGTTTAGTTTTTTTAAATAAGTTTTTTCCATACACTCTGAATTTTTAACAATTAAATTTTAAATGATTTTCAGTTTAACATTTTCTAAAGCAAACATAGACCAGGTTAAGGAAATGATTTTATTTGTGTTTATATATAACGATTTGATTATTCACTCTCCTTTAGTCATTTATCAAACATGCATCAAGCAGCCACCATGATATTGTGCTGGGTGTGTTAGGGTGTTGGGATTGGAAAGATGAATGTAATATTCTCCTTGCTATTATATATTAGGGGAGTAAATATGTAATTTTATTTTATTTTATTACAACATGGCAATTGCTTTAACACAAGTAGTTGTAACACAATAGGAGCAACTAACTCTGCTGGCATTGGTAGGGAAGAGGCTTCAGAGGGGAAGCACAATGTGAGCTTAGCCCTGAAGAATGAGTGAGCTTTCATCACTCACCAGCCTTAGGTGTGGGAGGGAAAGCAGTTTCTTCAAAGAGGAAGAACATCTAGTTCTAATTTACTCAATCATCAAGAACATGGAAGAGGCAATAAACAGATTATTAATTATAATCCTAATTCATAATAATGTGGAAAAGTGGGAAAATACCAGAGATCAAAAAGAGAAAATGAAAGCATTAAGGGTACAAGGGACTGTGGAAGAGTTCTGATCAGGAAGTAATAAAATAACAACCTGCTTTGGAAACTGAAGCTGATTTTTCTGAGAGAAGACAAATTCAAAGCTTCATTTAATGCAAGAAAGCAACTGTCAAAGCAATCTGACTAAGCTCATTAGGTACGTTTGCATTTAGAGAAGAAATATAGGTTGTTGTTCATTCAGGACTTTATGGAAGGAGGTTGGAGAGAAGAGAGTAAGTGTTCAAGCAAAGATGCATTCAGTGGAAGGAAAGAATGTTAGTCATCTGCCACTTCTGCCACTTCGTTTATAAATCATATGCAGACACTTATGAAGTATCTAAAGGTACTGCAATGTCTGACATTAAGGGAAGGTGACCCAAGATACTTGTGTCTTCAAGAAAACCAAACAAGGGCTCAGTCATTGGTTAACAGCAGCTCACACAAGACACGCTAGCTCTTGGGAAGTGAGGGAGAAAGTAATAAGGAGTATTTATTTATTTATATTATTATTATTAATAATAAAAGAAGCCATTTATTTTTTTAATTATTTTATTGTCCTTCAATAACAGTTGTCTGCATTTTCTCCCCACCCCTCCCACCCACCCCAGTCAAACCCACCTCCCTCCCCTGTTTCCACCCTCCCCCTTGGTTTTGTACATGTGTCCTTTATAGTAGTTCCTGAAAACCCTTCTCCCCACTGTCCCCTCCCCACTCCCCTCTGGCTATTGTTAGATTGTTCTTAACTTCAAAAAGAAGCCATTTAATTAAATGCTCATTATGTCCTTTTTCATGGATAAAATACTTAAATTAGTCACAACACCATAAAAGGAGGAGAACATAGGCAGGAAAATCTCAGATATTCCACGCAAAAATATTTTCACTGATCTGTCCCCTACACCAAGGGACATAAAGGAAAGAATAAACAAATGGGACTTCATAAAAATAAAAAGCTTCTGCATGGCTAAAGAAAACAGCATTAAAATGAAAAGGGAACCAACCATATGGGGAATATATTTGCCAATCATACCTCAGACAAGGGTTTGATCTACAAAATATATAAAGAACCCACAAGACTCCACTCCGGGAAGACAAACAATCCTATTAAATAATGGGCAAAGGACCTGGACAGACACTTCTCCAAGGAGGACATACAGAGGGACCAGAGGCATATGGAAGGATGCTCAGCATCAGTAGCCATCAGAGAGATGCAAATTAAAGCCACAATGAGATTCCACTTCACACAGGTCAGAATGGCCATCATAACCAAAGCAACAAACAAGTGCTGGCAAGGATGTCGAGGAAAGGGAACCCTAGGGCACTGTTGGTGGGAATGCAGACTGGTGCAGCCACTGTGGAAAACAGTATGGAATCTCCTCAGAAAACTAAAGATGGTACTGCCTTTTGACCTGGCAATTCCACTGCTAGGATTAGAGGTGTTTCGTCTAAACCACAGGTGGCAAACACAAGGCCCTCGAGCCGAATCCGGCCCTCCACCTTGTTTTATCTGGCCAGGCACCTTGTTTCTACCCTGCAGCAGCACCAAGCTCTCACTTAACAGTTAAGGAGCAGTTCCATGTATACAGTCCTAAATTACATCCAGCCCTTTGAAGGCAACTGTGAGGCTGATGTGGCCCCCGGTGAAAATGAGTTTAACACCCCTGCTCTAAGCCACTTCCCGCAGTCATCTCCATCCTTGGATTCATTCTGTTGTCTCCCAGCTCTCATCATTGTCTAGTATTTTGTGAGTATTTAGTGCATGCTTTATTTTAGAACGGTTTTAGATTTACAGAAAAACTGTGAGGGTAATACCCACAGCCAATTTCCCTTATTATAACATCTTGCATTAGTAGGTATGTTTGTTACACATGTGAACCAACAGTGAAGCAGTTATTCATTAAAGTCTGTGCTTTATTCAGATTTCCTTAGTTTTGGCTTAATGTGCCTTTTCTGTCCCAGGATCCCGTCCAGGATACACACTACATTTAGTCATCTTGGCATGCCTCATAAGCTCCTCTTGGCTGTGACAGTCTTTAGAATTCTTGTTTTTGAGAGTTTGAGAGTTTACTTTGTTTGTTGTAATTTTTTAACGCTAAATCCTCAGATGTTATTGATGTTACATTTGAAAGTTTGTACCCTTTTACCAAGCTCTTCCTATTTCCTCCACCCCTCGGTCCCTGGCTAACACTTTCCTACTCTCTGTTTCAATGAGTTTGACTTTTCTTTTTAAATATCCCACCTACAAGTGATACGATGCAGTGCGTGCCCGTGCATGTATAACATCTTCTTTATCCATCCATGGATGGACAATTGCATTATTTATATTGGCTTTTGTGAATAATGCAACACAGTATATTCCTAGTATTTTCTTTTTTCCAATCATTTTTTATTGTTATCCTATTACATTGTCGCAATATTTCCCCCTTTGCCTTCCTCTGCTCATACCACACTCTGCTCCCACAGTCAATCCCCATCCTGTTGTCCATGTCCCTGGGTCATTCTCACATGTTCTTTGTCTAGTCCCTTCCCCTTCTTTCCACCATTGTCCCCCTCCATCCGCCTCTGGTCACTTTAAGTCTGCTCCATGTTTCCATGTCTGTGGTTCTATTTTGTTCATTAGTTTATTTTGTTCTTTAGATTTCACATATAGGTGAGATCATATGGTATTTCTCCTTCACTGCCTGGCTTGTTTCACTTAGCATAATGCTCTCCAGTTCCATCCATGCTGTCACAAAGGGTAGGAGCTCCTTCTTTCTTTCTGCTGTGTAGTATTCCATTGTGTAAATGTACCACAGTTTTTTGATCCACTCATTTGCTGATGGGCACTTAGGTTGCTTCCAGCACTTGGCTATTGTAAATTGTGCTGCTATAAATATTGGGGTGCAGAGGTTCTTTTGAATTGGTGTTTCAGGATTCTTAGGGCATAATCCCAGCAGTAGGATTGCTGGGTCAAAAGGCAGTTCCATTTTTAATTTTCTGAGGAAATTCCATACTGTTTTCCACAGTGGCTGCACCAGTCTGCATTCCCACCACCAGTGGCCCACATGCAGGTACCAACACTTACTGGGCACCTGCAAACCCAAAGCTAGGAGAGCAGAGAGGCTGAAGGGAAGTGGTATTGTTGTCCCAATACAGGAATGCATGTACTTAGGCCTCCTAAATGGCAGCTGGAAAATAAATGGAAGAAAGGAAAGTGCGAGGGTTTTTTTTTCTGAATATCTCGCCTTAGGAAGAAGTACTTGGAGTTGTAGTTCCCCCATAAGTTCATCTGCAAAAACTCTAGGGAGCTCATCAGTGGGCAGATGTTCCTAACTATGGTTACCAGTAAACATTTAATCAAAATCATGGAAGCATCTGGATCACATTAAAAAGATTCTTTTTGTCATTGCCTTTTACAATAAAATTCCCCATGCTTATTATAAATCCTGAATCAGAACATCAATTCAATCTATCTGAGGAGGGTTTTTTTTTAATTTTTATTGTTTTTGCTAATACAGTTGTCCCAATTTTCCCCCTTTGCCCCACTCCCCGCCATACCCCCTTCCCACAGCCAATCCCACAGCTTTGTTGATGTCCATGGGTTATACATATATGTTTTTTGTGTGATTCCTTCACATTTTTTCAACCAGTCACAACCTTCTCCCTTCCCTCTTACAGCTAGCAATCTATGCTTTATTTCTGTGCATCTGATTCTATTTTGCTCATTAGTTTATTTCAATTATAAGTGACATCATATAGTATTTCTCTTTGACTGCCTGGCTTATTTCATTTAGCATAATAGTGTCCAGTTCCATCCACGCTGTAGCAAAAGGTAAGAAGAATTCTTTTTTACTTCTGCATAGTATTCCACTGTGTAAATGTATCATGTTTTTTTTTTTTTTTTATCAACTCCTCTGCTGACAGGAACTTAGGCTGTTTCCAAATCTTAGCTATTGTAAATAACACTGCAAGAACATAGGGATGAATATATTACTTTGAATTGGCATTTCAGGATTCTTTGGATATATTCCCAGAAGGGAATTGCTGGGTCAAAAGGCAGTTCCATTTTTAATTTTGTGAGGAAACTCCACACTGATTTCCAGAGTGGCTGCACCAGTCTGCATTCCCACCAACAGTTCACCAGAGTTACCTTTTCTCCACATCCTCCTCAGCACTTGTTGTTCATTGATGTATTCATGGTAGCCATTTTGGCAGGTGTGACGTGGTATCTCACTGTGATTTTAATTTGTATCTCTCTGGTAGCTAGTAGTACTGAGCATCCTTTCATATTTCTCTGGGCCCTCTGTATGTCCTCCTTAAAATAGTGTCTATTCAGGTCCTTTGCCCATTTTGTAATTGGTTTGTTGTCTTCCTGGTGTTGAGTCATATGAGTTCTTTATATATTTTGGAGATTAAACCCTTGTCCGATGTATCATTGGCAAATATGTTCTCCAATACAATTGGTTCCCTTTTCATTTTAATGATGGTATCTTTAGCTGTGCAGAAGCTTTTTAATTTTATTCAGTCCCATTTGTTTATTTTTTCCCATTGTTTCCCTTGCCCTAGGGTATACTCATATATCAGCAAAAATATTGCTATGCAGCATATCTGAAATTTTACTGCTTATGTTTTCCTCTAGAATTATTATGGTATCATGACTTATATTTAAGTATTTTATCCATTTTGAATTTATTCTTGTGTATGGGACAGGTTGGTGGTCTAGTTTCATTTTTTTGCAAGTAGTAGTCCAGTTCTTCCAATATCATATATTGAAGAGCCTGTCTTTACTCCATTGTATGCTCCTGCCTCCTTTGTCAAATATCAGTTGACCATAATAACATAGGTTTATTACTGGCCTCTCTATTCTGTTCCGTTGATCTATGTATCTGTCTCATGTCAGTACCAGACTGTTTTAATTACAGAGGTCTTGCAATATAGTTTCATATCAGGTGTTGTGACCCAACTTGTTCTTTCTCAAGATTGCTGAGGCTATTTGGGGTCATTTTTGGTTCCATATAAATTTTTGAAATATTTGTTCTAGATATGTGAAATGCGCCACTAGTATTTTAATAGGAATTGCACTGTATCTGTAGATTGCTTTGGGTAGTATGGGCATTTTAATGATGTTAATTCTTCCAATCCATGAACACAGTATGTTCTTTATATTCTTGCATTTATTGGTATCTTCCCAAATTACTTTCTTCAGTGTCCTATAATTTTCCGAATACAGTTCGTTTACCTCCTTGGTTAGTTTTATTCCTTAGTACCTATTTTTCTTTTGTCACAATAGAAAATGGGACTATTTTCTTAGTTTCTCTTTCTTATAGTTCATTATCAGTGTAATGGAATGCCATTAATTTCTGAGTATTTATTTTGTATCCTGCTACTTTACCAAATAGATTTATTAGGTCTAGTAGTTATGGGTGGAATCTATAAGATTTTCTATGTACAGTATCATGTTATCTGTGAATAATGACAGTTTTACTTCCTCCTTCCCAATTTGGATGCCTTTTATTTTTTCTTCTTGTCTGATCACTATGGCTACAACCTCCAGTACTATGTTGAATAAAAGTGGTGAAAGCAGACATCTCTGTCTTGTTCCTGATCCTAGAGGAAACACTTTTATATTTTGCCTGTTGACTATGATGTTGGCTCTAGGTTGTTCGTATATGGCTTTTATTATGTTGAGGTATGAGCCTTGTATTCCCACTTTGCGGAGAGTTTTTATCATAGATGAATGTTAGATTTTATCAAATTTTTTTTTTCTGAATCTGTTGATATGATCATGTGAATTTTTCTTTTATTTTCTTTATGTGATGTATCACATTTATTGATTTGTGAATATTGTACCAACCTTGCATCCAGTGATAAATACCACTTGATCATGGTGTATGATCTTTTTAATGTATTGTTGGATGCAATTTGCTAGTATTTCATTGAGGATTTTAGCATCAATATCCATTAAGGATATTGGCTATAGTTTTCTTTCTGTTGTGTCTTTACTTGGTTTTGGAATTAGGATAATACTGGCCTTGTAAAAGCAGCTTGAAAGCCTTCCTTCTTCTTGAATATTTTGGAATAGTTTGAGAAGGGTAGTTGTTTGTTCTTCATTAAATCATTGGTAAAATTCACCTGTGAAGCCATGTGTTCCAGGACTTTTGTTTGGTGGGAATTGTTTTATTAGTGCTCCAATTTCATTAGTTTTTATCAGTCTATTCAAGTGTTCTGCTTCTTCCTGATTCCATCTGGGGAGATTGTATGATTCTAGAAATTTATCCATTTCACCTAGGTTGACCAAGTTTTTTTGTATATTGTTGTTCATATTATTTTCTTACAATCCTTTGCATTTTTCTGATACCCATTTTATTTCTCCTCTTTCATTTCTGATTTTATTAATGTGTTTCCTCTTTTTTTCTTGATGATTCTGATTAAAGGTTCTTCAATATTTTTTTTTCAATGAACCAACTCCTGGAGTCATTCATCTTTTGAATTGTTTTTCATCTCTATGTTATTTAATTCTGCTCTGATATTGATTATTTCCCTCCTTCTATTCCTTTTGGGCTTTGTTTGTTGTTGTTTTTCTAGTTCTTTCAAGTGTAGGATTAGATTACTTATTTGAAATATTTCTATTGTCTTGAGGTATGCCTTTAATGCTATAAACTTCCCTCTCAAGACTGCCTTTGGTGTGTCCCATAATTTTTTGGGTTGTTGTATGTTCATTTTCATTTGTTTCCAGATACCACTTGATTTCTTCCTTGATCTCATTGACTACCCATGCATTATTTAATGACATGCTATTTAGTCTCCATGTATTTGAATGATTTTGAAGGTTATGTTTTTACTAAGATTGATGTCTAGTTTCATGCTACTGTGATTGAAGAAAATGCTTAACATTATTTCAATTTTCTTGCATTTGTTAAGACTTCTTTTGTGTCCTACCATGTGGTCTGTCTTTGAAAATGATCAATGTGCACTTGAGAAGAATGTGAATTCTGATGCTTTGGTACAAAATGTTCCATAAAATATCAATTAAATTCCTTCAACCTAGTATGTCTTTTAAGGTCACTGTTTCCTTATTGGTTTTTTGTCTGGAAAATCTATCCAATCATGACAATGGACAATGAGGTGTTAAAATCCCTTACAATGACTGTATTGCTGTCAATCTCTTCCTTAAATTCCACCAAGATTTTCTTTATATATTTAGGTGCTCCTATATTGGACACATATATGTTTATAAGAGTTACATCCTCTTGTTGGATTGACCCCTTTAGAATTACATAGTGATGTTATTTGTCTCTTTGATAGCTTTTGTTTTCAAGTCTATATTGTCAGATATAAGTATTGGTACCATAGTTTTTCATCTCCATTTGCATAGGATATTTTTTCTGCCCTTTCACTGTCAGCCTCTGTAGATCTTTTGTTCTAAGGTGGGTCTTTTGTAGACAGCATATATATGGGTCAGGTGTTCTTATCCATTCAGCTACCCTATGTCTTTTGATTGGAGCATTTAATCCATTTACACTTAAGATTATTATTGATACTTTTTCATTGCCATTTTATTCCTTTATACTTATATTCCTCTCTCTATTACTTCTTCTTAAAGCAGCCCCTTTAACAGCTCTTGCAGTGGTGGTTGGTGTTAATGAACTCCTGTAGCCATTTTTTTTTTTTTTTTGCCTGGGAAGCTCTTTATTTGGCCTTCAATTTTAAGTGATAGCCTTGCTGAATAGAGTAGTATTGGTTGAATATCCTTTCTTTTTTATTACTTGAAATACCTCATACTAATCCCTTCTGGCCTGAAGTATTTCTGTTGAAAAATCAGCTGACAGTCTCATTGGAGGTCCCTTGTAGGTAACTGTTTGTTTCTCTCTTGTTAAGATTCTCTCTTTGTCTTTAAACTCTGTCATTTTAATTATGTGTCTTGGAGTAGACTTATTTGGGTTCATATTGATTGGGACTCTCTGCGCTTCCTGAACTTGTGTGAATTTTTCTTTCACAAGGCCATGGAAGTTTTCTGTCATTATTTCTTCAAACAAATTTTCTATCCCTTTGCTCACCTTCTCCTTATTCCTATGATATGGATATTGTTACATTTCATATTGTCCTAAAGTTCCCTTAAACCATCCTTGTTATTTTTAAGTTATTTTCTTCATGTTGCTTTGATTGGGTGTTTTTTTCTACCTCATCTTCCAAATTGCTGATTCAATCACCTGCTTCATCTAGCCTCCTTTTCATTCCTTTCTTCATTTCAGATATTACATTCTTCATTTCAACCTAGTTCTTATTCAAGATTTCTATGTCTTTTTTTTTCATGCTGATGTAGCTCCCACTAAGTTCCTTGTATTTCTCACTAAGGTCCATAAGTATCCTTTTATAATCCTTACTTTGAACTCTATGTCTGATAAATTGTTTGCCTCAATTTCAATGAGCTCTTTTTTGGGGGGGGAGATTCCTCCTTTTCTTTTCTTTGGGGGTTGTTTCATATTCTCCCCATTTTGGTTACTCTTTGTTTGTTTCTACATTATTAGATACATATGGTTTGATTCCCTGTTTTCATGGGGTGGCCTTATCTGGTAGGAGTCCTGTGGGACTCAGTGGTGTAGCTTTCTTGATATCCTGAGCTGGATGTTCTAGTAATGCCCCTTGTCATGTGGGATATCCTGTTGTATTTGGGTCTTGGTTGTTTTTGGCCAGTTTGTTGGTGGGTTTTCCCCTCCAGTTGGCTGACTGAGAAGTTCGACTCCCACCATATCATGTACACTGTTGTACCAATTGTGACAGAACAAAGCAAAACACCACAGAAAACAAAACCCACACAAGCAAAAATAAGCAAAAGCAATTATACAAGAGCAAAGAACAGAATAATAAAAGTGAAAAGAGAAACGGAATATTATAAGAAGAACAAGAATACAGTAAGATCAAAGGAAAGAAAAAATGATTATGAGAGGATAGAGGGCGGAGAAAGAATATGAGTAAGAAATAGAAACAGGGAATCACCAAAAAAGAACAAATAATAGAAAAAAAATAAAATTTGCCATGTTGCAAGAGAGGGCCAAAGGCTCCCCCTCTGCCATGGTGGGGAACTTGGCAGCATTAAATTGTAATAACCCAGAGTTCTGAGATTCCTTATTATGATGACTCAAGCAGAAATTAAACTATGTTCTTTGTTGCTGCAAGAGCATTTTGGGAAGATCGTGAAAAAAGGTGCAGTCCACCTAATCAGAACTGGCAGCAGCCAATAAGAGTAACTGTCCATGACACAGGAACATCACTGGATCAGGTGAAAAAAAATAGCCCTTTGTGTCCTCATCCAACATAACCTGGTGATATATCAAGGGCACAGATATGGTATGGTGGAATATGAAGCCCAGTGCAGCCAGGTGTTGCAGATGCTCAGGTATCCCCGTTACATGTATACTGCCAAAACACTGTACATGACACTGGAGAGCTGATTGTTGAGGAGTTGCTGTTGAATGGCAAAATGACAATGTCAGCTCTCGTGAAGAAAGTGGCAGACTGACTCACAGAAACTATGGAAGATGGCAATACCATGGACTATGCCGAGGTATCAAGCAAATTTGTGCAACTAGGAACACTTTGTACAGCGTTGCCTGTTGGTGCATGCCACTGAGAATTCAGACCATGGGCCACTGCCACCTGCCCCCACTCTTGTTATCAATGTAAAGGATATGTACCTGATTCCTAAACTGAGCTTGATAGGGAAAGGTAAAAGGAGGAGATCATTTGAGGATGATGCTACTGGCGAGCCCAAGGCCAAGAGACAAAAACATACCAGATAACAAACAACCCATTCCAGATGATGGAATTTATTGGCAGGCAAACCTTGACAGATTCCACCAGCACTTCTGAAACCAAGCCATTGTCAGCCCAGTTGCCAAAAGGATAGACCAGACCAGCAGCGAGATTGTGAGGACCATGCTTCAGATGAGTGAGATTACCACTCCCTCTAGCGCCCCCTACACCCAGCCATTGCCTTATAAGTTAAAAAAACAAATAAAATAAAATAAATAAGAAAATGAAGGAAGGAGACAAAATAGAGTAAGAAAAGGGAAGAATAGAATATGAGATTTGAAAAAAAGAAAAAATAAGAAAAAACTGAAGAAAAAGAAATATTATATAAAGCTATGCAAAAGAAAAAATAAGGAAAATGATGAAAAAAGAGCAAAGTGGAATTCATCACAGCAGAGTTTAATGCTTGCCTGCCGAGTTCTCCCTCTGGATACAACTCTGATGTTGTCTGAAGCTGGTGCAAGCTAATGTCGAATGCTGTCTAGTCTAGCTCTAGGCACCCTGTTCAAAGATTCAAGTGATCCACATATTGTGACTTTCTTTTGGGCTTTGCTGTGTCCAAGATGGGCTTCAGTGCTGTATAAATGTGGCTTTTTATCAGGACAGGGTTCAGGGGTGGGTGCACTAATGACTGAAGGCACTGCCTGAACTACCTTTACCTGCATCTGCCCGTGGTCCTGCCATTAGTCTCAGTCTAGCCGCTGATCATCTGTTTCTGAGAGGCCTCTTGGTGGAATAGAAGGATGGGGCTCCTGGATCTCTTGTGGGAAATAATGTTCAGACTTCAGGGAAGATGGTGGGTGTGTTCACAGGTCTGAGCCTGTCCCGGATTATTTCCCTGAACTCAGCTGGGCTAAGCCTCTGGTAGGATAGTGAGTGGGGCCTCCAGAGCTCTGAGTTTTGGTCTGCCAGAAACCAGCAGGGAGTTTCTATGCTGTCTGGTGAAGGGGAAGCACCAGTCTGGTTCTCAGGAAAGTGTATGGAATGGCCATGCCCTAAAGTCAGTCTTTAATAGCCCTGATTCCACCTATGTTGCTATCTCCTCAGCAGGGGATAAGATGCAGGTTGGGGATAAGAAAAAACAATTAAAATATATTTTTCAAAAAGATGCAGGGTGAAGCAAGCAGGATTCCAGAGGTTGTGACAAGTGTGATTCCAGAGGATGGAACTAGAAGGCTTCCACAGGCTGGGGTGAGCAGTTTCCCACAGGGTGGAGTAAATGTTTCTCCCCTGGGAGGAGCTTTCTATTTTCAAGAAAAATGGCTGCTGCGGTATGGTGTTGTATCCTAGCAACAGGAACCCAGCATCCATTCCATTCCCCCACACCTCTCCCCAAAGCCTCCCACTCCAGAATCTCCTTCTGCAATTGCAGACTGTGCTGCCCTCCTTTCACCCAATCTCAAGGTGGTTAGCTGGGAACATGAAATGTATGCATTGGCCCCTTAGAACAAAAGAAAGAAAAAGAAAAGAAAAATGGTGGCTTTGTCTCCAGCAGGCTCCGTCTACGTCTAGTGGGCAAAAAGAAAAACCCCATGGCCTTTCACTGCTGGATGCTGCATGGGAGGGTGATTCCAACACTGGCACTCAGTGCTCAGGAGCCCAGTCTGAGGTCCAGGCTTCACTCCTCTGCAAGTGAAGCTCCCATAGCTGTGCAGCCAGCTTGGCCCATTGCCACAAAAGCAGTGTTGGCCACTTTTGCATCCCTTCTCTGTCTACCAGTCTTGAGATGGTTTCTGTCCATCCTTTGTTAAGTACCTCCTCTTCAGGTAATGTTTAGTTGTTTATTTTGGGTGTATATTCCCCTCTTTATTTTTATTTGCAGCTTGGTTCTGGTAGGAGGTGCAAGATAAATCTATTCTGCCACAATCTTGCCACTCCTGCCACAGGAGTTTTCTGGCTATACCTTCCTGCTGTGGATCAGCACTGTCCCCAGAGAGTCAATTTAAGGAGTACTGACAAAGTGCTTTTCTTTTCAGTGTTTATCCACGGGAATGTCTAAGAGTAAAGCTTAGACAGGGCAATGCAATCTTAAATTCAATTGCTTTCATCAAATGCATACAGCGTATATGAGCATCATGGTGAGAGGATGGAAAGCTTTAATTAAACTTCCAAAAGATATCTCAGATCAAATTTTAGAATAATAAATATTAGCATTGTGAGTTAGGCTAGGTACTTAACCACTCTGAGTCTATTTCTGCTTTCTCAAAACAAAGTGAGGGGCGGAGGATAATATTTCATAGGGCTGTTGTAAAGATCAAATAAAATAATTCATGTAAATAATACAGCATGACTCACAGAATAGAAGAAAATATTTCCTAATTATGTATTTGATAAGGGTTTTTTTATCCAGAATATATAAAGAGTTCTTACAGGTCAGTGATTAAAAGATAAATAACCCAACTTAAAATGGGCAAAAGATCTTAATAGGCTTTTCTCCCTGGAAGATATACAAATGGCAGACAAGCATATTAACGATGTTTGATATCGTTGGTCATCAGGGAAATACAAACGAAAACCACAGATATGTACCACTCCATACCCACTAGGATTGCTAGAATCAAAACATAAGAAAACCATGTGGTATTGAATATGTAGAGAAATTAGAACCCTCATACACTGTTATTAGGAATACACAATAGTGCAGCTGCTTTGAAAAACTTTGGCAACTTCTGAAAAAGTAAAACAGAGTTACCATGTAACCCAGCAATTTCATTCCTATACATATTCCCAATACTAATGAAAATACATGTCCACACAAAAACTTGTTTGTGGATATTCATAGCAGCATTATTTATAATAGCCAAAAGTGGAAACAACCCAAATGACCATCAGCTGAAGGCATAAACAAAATGTGGCATATCCGTCAAGAATAATGAAGTGCTGATACATGCTACAACATGGATGAACTTTGAAAATACTATGATAAGAGAAAAAAGCCAGTAACAAAAGGCTACATACAAGGGAGGATAAAACAAAACAAAACCCAGAATTATCTTCTGGAGGATGGACCCATTGCAGTACAGGCTTCCCCCGCTAGGTGAGTGTTCTAGGAACCCATCTGTATCAGTGTACCAGCTGGCATTGTTGTAAGAGGCTGAATTCGGCTTCAGTGAATTTTTTGAAGACTCAACGTGTTTTCCCATCTCATAATGGGTGATTTACAAGCACACCTGCCCACATCTTGCTAGTGTTCAGCAGTTTTTGGCCAAAAATGGCATGACTGCTATGCCTCACCCTCCCTATTCACCCATCTTGCCCTGGAAAAAGTCCTCAAAGGGAATCGTTTTGCCAATGTGGAAGAGGTGAAACAAAAACTGGTAGAACCAATAAAAGGCATCAAAATCAATGTGTTCAAAAACTGTTTTGAGCAGTGGGAAAAATGTGTGGATAAGTGTATTGCCTCAAATGGAGAGTACTTTGAAGGTGGCTGAAGTTTAAACATGTAAGAATACATACACAGACATGCAAACAACTGTACTTGAACAATAAGATAACTTTTTTAAAAAGCATACACACCTTTTTTATAAATAAATTAGGGGTTTTTGAGTCACCCCAGTGTATATAATTTTATTCTTATGACATGTTTAGAACATGGTATTCCAAAGAGACAAGGTAAATTAATAGTTCCTTATGGCTGAGGGAAGAAGCCATGGGCACAGAGGAATGATAGCTAAAGGGTACAGAGGTTCCTTCTGAGGTGTGGAAAATGTTCTAAAATAGGCTGTGGTAATACATAGCCTATTAGTTGCACATATCTGTGAATATACTACAACACATTGAACTCTATACTTCAAATGTGTGAATTGTATGTTATGTGAATTATGTCTCGATAAAATCATTTTATTTTTTAATTTAATCTTTATTGTATTTTTCCCATTACCATTTAGGCCCCTTATATATACCACGTCCATGAGTCTTTTATCCTTTTTGCTCAATCCCTCCATCCCCTAACCTCTCCCCCCCCCACTAGTTGTCATCTGCTCTCCATCTGTGAGTGTGTCTCTGTTTTGCTTGTTAGTTCATTAGATTCCACATATGAGTGAAATCATGTGGTATTTGTCTTTCTCTAACTGGCTTATTTCACCTGGCATAATGTTTTCCAGGTCCAATCATTCTGTTCCAAATAGTAAAATTTTCTTCTTTTTTATGGCCAAGTAGTATTCCATTGTGTAAATGTCCCATAGTTGTTGTATCCACTCATCTACTGATGGACACTTGGGCTGCTTCCATATCTTGGTGATTGTAAACAACATTGCAATGAACATAGGGTGCTTATGTTCTTTCAACTTAGTATTTTGTGTTTAAAAAACCCATGTGGGCCCTGACTGGTGTGGCTCAGTGGATTAAGTGCCAGCCTGCAAACTGAAAGGTTGCTGGTTCGATTCCCAGTCAGGGCACACGCCTGGGTTGCATGCCAGGTTCCCCTGTCGCACCACTGTTTCTCTCCCTCTCTTTCTCCTTCCTTTCCTCTCTTTCAACAAATAAATAAAATTTTTAATAATCTTATGTGGTAAGCAGAAGAAAAAAGAAAAATGCACCACATTACATGGAACCCAGTAAGTGCTCATTAAGTGGCAGCTGTTATTATATTATCATTATTCTAATACCATCATTCACTATATTCCTCTGACAAATTTAGTTTATTCAGTGCAAAATCAATCCACGACAAATTTAAACTACTAGAAAGAAATTAAATGTGGCCAATAAATCCTAATGATTAAGAGAATAATCTTTGGAACCAGACAACTATGGATTTACCATCACTCACGTATGACCTTGAGCATATTAATGTCTTTGTTTCCTTGTCTGTACAATGGAGGTAATAGTAACACCCAGCTCATATAAATATTGTTAAGAGTGAATACACTAAAGTATGTGCTAAAGGAAAACTGCAACATAGTAGTTCTCAGCAAAAACGATATCTTCCTTTCTCAAGCCAATTTCCCACATGTTCTAATCTCCCCAAAAGCTCTTTTCAATTTTATATGCTTAAAATGTTTATTTTAAATGTCAAACTTTTTCTGGAATTAAAAAGCTTCCAATAATGGTTCACTACTTCAATATTTCCAGCTGTCAAAACCTCAATTATTTCAAAGTCTACATTCTTATTCTCATTGTCTTCTACTGATAACTTGTTGATGGGTAAAGTCACTGATGCTGGTTGAGTTAGTACGTATTCTTCACTTTAACCAGCCAGCTGTATCTTTGCCTTTCTCTTGGCTACTTGTAAGAAAATCACTCATTGAAAAGTCAATGAAATAAATGTGACTCAATTAATATGGCTATCAACATTAGAAATGGAAACTACTACCAGCTAATTCAAGATTGTGCTATTGTGAAGTCTTCCACTCCTAAGAGTTTTTTTTCTCAAGTTTACTGAAAATCAGTGACCTTATATAACTAAAGAAAAAAATAAGACCTTAAGGAATATGTCAAGATGTGCTTGGAAATCAATACATAGTTACTTTGAACAAAAAGAAAAGAACACGAAACCTCCACAAAAACCCTGCCGGAACAAATCATGTTCTTCATTCCAGGTATTAAAGAGAAGAACAATTTTGTCACAACTATATATCATCCATCCAGATGTGCGCCTTTTTTCCCCAATCTGTGAAACCTGAAAATTTCATCCTATAAACTACAAACACACTCAGTGAATTTAAAGATAGCCATATGTACTTTTGCAATCAAGCTTAAGTTATATACTAGAATGGAATAAAATACATTTGTATACCTTACAACTTTATTCAGAAATTCAGCATAGGAATTGGCTATAAAATTCTCAGATTTCCTATATTGCTTCCAAGTTGTATGTTGGCTCTTGGATTTTAACTGTTTTATACTCACAGAAACATTTACAAAAGCAAAACACATTTCAGGCAGTTTTAGGGAAACCTCTCTCCTGCGGCAAGTCTCTATACTGGGAATGGCACATGCCAAGCTCCTTACTTGTTTGCCAAGGTGTATGCACGTGCCAAGCCAGTGTGGGAATGTAAACCCTCAGAAGAAATGTCCTGAAGCTGCTTCTGAGAGCAAGTGGACCTGAAGGTCATAGAGATTACTCCTGAGAGGAAGATCTTTTCAAAGTTTCACTCTGACCTACACAAGTTAACAGCATTGTTTCTTCCCAGTCTTCCTGTACCCAGTTTTAATTCATTGGGCCACATTCGCAGCCTCAGATTTACTCCATTCTCTCCTTGGCTTTACCTCCTCTGAAATGCCTCTGTCCACTCTTTTTACTGGGCCATGCCAATGTCACTGACATGCAGGTGGTTTCTCTCTCAAAGTCCTCAAGGTCACTTCATCTTGCCTCACCATTATGCCATCACCTTGAACGCTTTATTTATGTTAATAGGTAATGTCACGAGAGCTAACATTTATTGAGCCTTTACCATGCTCAAAACACTATTCTAAGCACATGCATTACCTTAATTGATCCTCCCCACAATCTGAAGTAGAGTTTATTATTAGCTCCCTTTTACCAAGGAAACTGAAGTTCAGAAACGATAAACGAAGATGGCGCCCAAGGTGAAGAAGGAAGCCCCTGCCCCTCCCAAAGCCAAATCCAATGCAAAGGCTTTGAAGGCAAAGAAAGCAGTGCTGAAAGGTGACCACAGCCACAAACAAAAGAAGATCCGCACATCACCCCCCTTCCAGAGGCCTAAGACACTGCGGCTCTGAAGGCAGCCTAAGTATCCTCAGAAGAGCACCCCCAGGAGAAACAAGCTCGACCACTATACCATCATCACGTTCCCCCTGACTACTGAGCCTGATGTGAAGAAGATAGAAGACAACAACACACTTGTGTTCACTGTGGAGGTCAAGGCCAACCAGCACCAGATCAAACAGGCTGTGAGGAAGCTCTATGACACTGACGTGGCCAAGGTCAACACCCTGATCAGGCCTGACGGGGAGAAGAAGGCATATGTTCGACTGGCTCCAGACTAGGATGCTTTGGATGCTGCCAGCAGAATTGGGATCCTCTAAACTGAGTCCAGCTGGCTAATTCTCAATATAAAAATTTTATACACAAAAAAAGAAAGGATATATGTTTATAGCATATATGGTACATGTTGTTTGTCCAAGTACACAGAATTGGAAGTAGCAGAGTTGGTGTTTGGAGTCAGATTTTATTATTCAACATGTTATACAATACTGTCTCATTCATCTTTCATGTTTTGTCCAATTTTAGATGGAAAACACAGTATCTTATTTTAATTACATTTATTGATTTCTACTGCAGCAGCAACAAACTGCTTCATGAAACATGAGACATAAGATAGATTGCATATGTCTTCTTTGATTTGCTCTATTTTTAAAATCAAATCAAATCTAGAAAATTAGAGATTAGAGTTTAGGGGAAATAAAGAAGATATTACTGGGTAGTGTGCCTGATAAATTAATAGCATGGCTTGTCTCGCCATGCTATGAATTTGATGGGATTTTTCAGGAACTGTTGCTATAGGAGGCTGTAGAGGTCTCCTTCTCAATGATGATTCTCAGCGCTGAGCCCTCCCACCGCCACCACTGCTCTCCAAACCGCAGTACCAAGCATCCCGCCTCCGCCACAGTCACTGATATCCATGGCCCTGCCACCTCAAAGCACCAGTGTATTTGAAAACTGCAGTGCTCTTCCTGCAGGAAAATACAAAGTACAAAGTGAAGTCAGTCAAGTCTTTTTCCCTAGTCTGAAAGAGTTAACCTTCCTTTTGAGCTCTCCAAACTATACAGCTCCCAAACCTCCCCCTTGGGGTTGGTTAGACTAATCTTAATTATTTTTTAGGACTAGACTAGAGGTTGTAAACTTTGCTTCTATGAGCCAAATGTAGACACTCCAGTCAAACTATAGTTCTACAAGCCAAATGAAGATGCCGCTTTGAAAGCCTTCACATTGTTCTTCTTTATTTGAACATTAGTTTCCAACAACGAAAAATTGGGAGCTGTATTGTAAAATTGTCCTCTCTCTGTCCCCAAAGTTCTGGCAACACTAGTGCACATTCCTTGCAAGACAACACCTCCTGAATCCAACAGTAACTCGTCTATTTAGATGCACCGTGAATACTAGTTCACCTCCTGGCTGCTTCACTTTCTTAGAGGAACTGCCTGAACTCTACAGGTATTTGAGTTTGTGACTTTGAATCTAGGATTTGTAAACAAAAATCTGTTTAGGGTTGACTTTAGAACACCTGGAACTTCTGATTTTATTTTTGCAGGGGGGCTGCTTACTGGAACATAAAAGAGCTGTTAACATACCCGGACCCAAGAATAAGTCCACGTGTTAGGAGCAAAGTCCTGACTGGCACTCCTGGGATTAGTAGACACAATATCTGACACATAGCAAGTGCTCCGTAAATATTTTCTGAACGTATGGAAACCTTTGTCTTTCTTTTCATTAGTGTCAAATGCGATGAGAATAAAAATATACCAAGTAATTTTTCAGTAATTAATCCAGTAAGCACCAGTAAAATTAGGACCTTTTTTCTGAAGTTAATTGATCATACATGTCTCCTCTGGGAGTTACCTAACCAAATCTTTGCCCATTTTCCTATTGAGACATTTATATTTTTCTTATTGTTTTTGAAAAGGGTTAGGGTCACTTCGCATATTAATTTCTGTATCCCTTTTTTCTGGTCATTCACCTTTTCATTTTATCTGTGCTTTTATATAAATCACTTTAATTATTTTAATGCAGGAAGAGTACTGCAGTTTTGAAACACAATCCATGATGATGATGATGACAATCATAATATTGATAAATCTGCATCCCTGTATTATTCTCACTACACTGTGGGCAACGGTAATGATACAACAATCTAAGTAGCCGGCTGCTGGGATTACACTGATTACTGGTGAAAGTACTTAGCAAACAAAGAAACTAAATTTCTGCCTCCTCCCAGTTCAAGATTCCTTACAGAGAAAGAAAAGGTCAAGGAAAAAAAAGGATAGAACAGGTGACACCATATATATTTCTATCCACAAAATTTCTATGCTACCTTAAACCAAATCGATGAAAGGAGAGACAAGGAGACAGTGCCCAGAATCTCCTCCTGGCATCGGCAGACTCAAGCTAACTCTTGTATAAAAAATACCAAATGTGTTCCTGATGGACTCATCGCTTTGTCAATGGCGTAAATCCTCCCAAAATCCCTTCCAATATCTTTCCCCTAAGCAAAATCAACATCGCCAAGTGCTGTTTTGCTTTTTAATCATTCTTTACTTCCAGGACTAGCAAATTTTTCTATAAAGGAATGGATAGTAAATAGTTTTGTTTTCTCTTCCTCTTCTTCTATCTTGTCCTTCTACTCCTTTTGTTTTTTTTAAATGTTTTAAATTGTTGTTCAACTACAGCTGTCCCCATTTTCCCTCCTACCACTCTCCCCCACCCCACCCACCTCCACCTTCCACTCAACCCTCCCACCCCAGTTGTCTTGTTCTTCTTCACCTTTTTTCATTTTGTAACAACATTAGCTTAGTTGATCAATATTCTATTATATATAATTTTCTTTATTTTCTGTCAATGGACACAGGTTGTTTCCACATCTTGGCTACTGTGAATAACGCTGCAATGGACATGGGAGTGTGGATATCACTTCAAGGTACTGATTTCATTTCCTTTGGAAAAACACCCAGAGGTGGGTTTGCTGAGTCATATGGTAGTTCCATTTGTCAGTCTTTGAGGAGCCTCCGTACTGTTTTCCGTAGTGGCGGTGTTGGTTTGCAGTCTCAGTTAACAGTGTACAAGCATTCCCTTTTCTCCACATCCTCGCCAACATTTGTTATCTTTATTTTTTTTGATAATAGTCATTCTAACAGTTTTTTTGTTTTTAAGAGCATTTTATTTTTTTGAAATATTATATTTTACTTTATTTTTCAAACATTTTTATTGCTGTTCAAGTGCAGTTGTCTGCCTTCTTCCCCCACCCCACCACCCCACCCCTCCCCACCTCCCTCCTGTTTCTGCCCCCCCTTGTTATTGTCCATGTGTCCTTTATAATCATTCTAACAGTTGTTACATGTATCACATCGTAGTTTTCATTTGCATTTCCCTGTTGCCATTTGCAAGGGCTGGGAGGTGACGGGTATGGGGAGGTGTTGGTCAAAGGGTACAAACTTCCAGTTATAAGATGAATGAGTTCTGGAGACCTAACATACAGCATAATAGTGATAGTTAATAGTGATGTACTGCACACTTCAAATGTCCTAAGACAGTAGATCTCAAGTATTTTCACCACCAAAAAAGGCAACCATGTGAGGTGATGGATGTCAATTAGCCTGATTGTGGTCATCATTTCACAGCATATCAAAACATCATGTTTTACTCCTTACGTATATAAAATCTTTGTCAATCACATCTCAATACAGCTGGAAAACTTACATCGTGTTTCAATATAAATGAAGTATGTCTAAAAAGTAAAATGGAGAACAAGTGGATAAAATTCCCCCACAAGTTGAGAAAGGATTACCGAAGAATACGCTGCACATGTCTCAACAAAATGCATCAGAAAGGCCGACTACAGTGTCTGGGAGACAAGCTGCTGACCTTTCACATGTACCTGACTTCAGTTTAGATGTATATGAATTTCACCAATATGATTATGTTATCGTTAAAGCTGACTTTATTAAATGTGAATGGCAATAATGACATTATAGGAATACATCCACTTTGTCCAAAGCAGATCAATCTATCTATAAACCTTAATGAATTCAGAAAAAAATCAGCAAAACTGGTAAATTAGTACCTATCCATGGAATTTTCTACTTTTCAACCGATTATTTTGATATCGCATTGGGCACTAGGCAAAGCTCTAGTATTTGCTAGCCAAGTAGACTGAAATAGAGTGAAATTGGCAAGGGAGGGGCATGGGCAGACCTCATTCACAGCTAATTTATGTTTTTCAGAAATGGTGACTGAGCAAAGTCATGTGAGCTTCCTATGGCAACAGAGAGCCTAAAATAACTTTGCTTAAATAAAATGAAAATTTCATTTTGCCTCTCTAGAGTCATAGGGCATTTCATTTCTGAAAGCAGCCTCTCAAGTATAAGGTAAGCACTGTGTGAAAATTCTGAAGTCATATTCAGATAATTAGCAGCATTTTCTCTCTTATGTTGTGTTGCTTAGAAACACACAATGACTCACATTTCTCTTGCAATGCCATTTGTTTGGCCCACTAATCCATTAACATGTTCTAGGAAAGTTATTGTTCTTGTATAAAAACCTAAGACAACAACTCCCACAGCCAGATAGATGGGACCAGTTTGTTATAAAATCTAGCTGGCCAAATGCGGCTTGGCTATGCTCATTAATAAAACAAGCCTGAAATGAGCCCTTAGTGAATGGGCCAAAACACCTTGCCAGCTCTCTGGTCATTTTAATTATTAGGAATGACCACCAAGGAAATTCCTAGTATCTCTCTCTTTGTGGACTGTAAGCCTCACAAAGAAGCAAACAGGGATTATGGCTGTTTTACTCTCTCATCCTTCCTTTCTTACATAGTTCTTGGCAGTTAACTCATAACCAATACAGGTTTTGAATAAATGAATCAAGCATTGGATCATCGAATGCTTGCTTTGATGTTGCCATCAGGGGAAAGTTCTTTGTCATCTCTGAAGTCATCCTTGACTCCAGGTTCCTTTTTTATTTTTTTTATTAAAAGATTTTATTTATTTATTTTTAGAGAGAGGAGAAGGGAGGGAGAAAGAGAGGGAGAGAAACAGCAATGTGCGGTCGCCTCTCGAGTGCCCCCTACTGGGGACCTGGCCTACAACCCAGGCAAGTGCCCTGACTGGGAATCGAACCAGTAACCCTTTGGTTTGCAGGCCGGTGCTCAATCCACTGAGCCACACTAGCCAGGGCTCTAGGTTCCTTTTTTAAATTACAAAGAGATTTTATAGCTTTATTGAGGTTTAATTGATATACAAAAATCATCACATATTTAATGTACACAACTTGGTAAATTTGTACAATACATACACCATGATACCATCACCACAATCAAGGTAAAATCCCTTTCATTATATTGAGGAAAGAAAAAAACTAAAGCAAAGACAGAGATATTTATCTTATCATAGAGACATTAAGTCTAACGACATAAATGACAGTGTAAACTCAGAAACTGTCTCTATCGAAATGTATTTGGAGAACCAAAATACACAATAAGTTAGTCAAAAGAAAGTTAAATTGTAAAGCATGTACAGATAAGGTGAAATGAAATTTCTCTTTTTGATAAGGTGTTTTGTTCAAAAATGTTTTGTTCATTCAGGCCTTGCTGATAAGCAATTCCAAGTTCCATCTCCAAAGAGATTAATCACATTTAATGTGTTCATTGGCACAGTGACATGCCTCAAGCAAGTAGGTAGAAAATGATTTTGCCAATGTCAGTGTTTTTGCCAAGCTCTGAATGATATTACTTAATAGCAATGCTAAAACACATGATAGATGTGTTTCAGCTGAAGGAATTTCTTCCAATTAACTTAAAATAATTAGATGTGTAGTCAAGTTTGTTTCCATATGTATATAGGAAGTAGGTTCCTTGAAATCCTATGTGTATTCTGAGCTCAGTTACACTCTGTAATATTTTTGTTCAGTGTTAGGAAAACAGACAGTGACTTCATAAGTGTGTTATCCCAAGCCCCTACTAGTCCCTATGCAGAAAGAATAATGGTTGCCCAAAGATTTCCAAGTCCTAATTCCTAGAAACTATACATATCCCATCTTACAGTATAAAAGGGACTTTGCAGGTATGATTAAATTAAGGATTCTGAGATGGGGAGATAATCCTGGGTTATCCAGGTGAGATATATAATTGCAACTGCCCTTAAATGGGGACAAAGAAGGCAGAAGAGTCAGAACCAGAGAGCTGGCATCATAAGAAATTCTCCACCAGCTCTTTCTGACTTTGTGAAAGTGGGCCACAAGTCAAGGCATGTGGGAAGGGTCTAGAAGGTGGAGAAAGGCCAAGAAAACTGATTCTTCCCTAGAAAGGAACCTTCCAGATGGAACACAGGCCTGCCAACACTGATCTTAGCCCACTTGAAACCTACTTTGCTCTTCTGAACTCCACAACCATAAGATAACTGCAAGATAATAAAATGTTACTGTTTTAAGCCACCTAGTTTGTGATAATCTGTTACAGAAGGCATAAGGAAATAATATAGTGGCTCTCCTAGAATCACTAAAAGAATATAGATTTAAACAAGGAAGAAAGATGATACGCCACATGTGTTCTGTAACAAGTCCTGGACACACACAATTGTCAATCAACCAGGGACGCTTTCTTGAGGATTCAAAAGAGCCTATAAAGCTGTGAGAGCATGTGAAATCTTCTCAGTCAAGAAAAACATATAAACCATTATTTCTGACTATATTGGGGAAAGCAACTGAAGTGCAGTAGAGTGAGCCTTTAATTTATCTGCAAAATAACGCATTTACTGGAGCATTTTCCAGCAAGAGGAAGAGAAGCTGTGCAAACAAGCTTCCGTAGAGACAGCAGTCTATTTTCACGAGCTTGATGACTCAGATTAGCTGAATGCAGCTCAAACTGCATAAACCGTTGCATAAAAATCAAGCATGATATAATGCAAAAGAAATCAATATATTCCTTTTGCAGACGAAGAGAACAGTAGATCCAAAACCAGGTATTTATATGCCCAGTCTGAGGTACAGATGAAATCAAAATCTCTTAATATGAACCTAGGAAGCCTTCATGGAGGAGGGAAGGAGTGTAAGGCTGTATGCTAGAAGAAGGTCACCATAACATCATAGGTGTAATCTCATACAACCAAAAAGGCAGGAATAAAATGAGTGCCACCAACAGAAAAAGGAGCAAGGAAACTCACAGTTCTTAGCTATTAATCCATTCAAATTTGCTGGATCTATGAGAAGAAGCCATTATACTTTAAGGCTAGAATAGTCATGAGGCCACGTATAAGACAGTAAGAGAGCCATGAACCGGGAAATACATGTACATGGAATCCCATTACCTGAATAGCATGCTGCATCTCAGTCCCCCCACATATATTTAACTTATTCTTAAATGAACCTAGCTATTCAATTTTGTAGTTAAAGAAATAAACTTTAGCTATTCCTCTAAAGATTTCTTCTATGAACTCTTTAAGCTATTCCCTAAAGAAAACTTTAAGGAACTTCAGAGTTCGTTGGTAGCAAATGTATTCAAAATGTCAGAGATAACCTAATATGTTTGATTTATGTTCAAAGTAGGAAAGTATCTGACTAGAGACGGGAGAGTCAAGTGGAAATAGCATCCGGCTGTGATGCAGGAGATCTGGGTTTTAGTTCTGACACTGCCACCACCTGGCTATGCAATCTTTAGCAAGTCATTTCCCCTCTCTGGGTCTTCTTTTATTTCTCTTGAAATTGAGGAGAGTTTAAATAAATTGAGAAAAGATATATGTGGAGTCTTGGCCAGTGTAGCTCAGTTCGTTGGAGCATCATTCCATAACAGAAAGGTTGCGGGTTTGATTCCCAGTCAGGGCACAAACCATATTTTTCGGACTATAAGACGCACCAGACCATAGGACGCACCTAGGTTTTAGAGGAGGAAACTAGGAAGAAAAAAAAACCTGCTCCACCGCTGCCCCCCCCTTCCCCCCACCCCAGCGAGCCAGGTAAGCTACATTCAGACTATAAGACGCACCCCCATTTTCCTCCCAAATTTGGGGGCGTGCATCTTATGGTCTGAAAAATACAGTACCTAGGTTGCGGGTTTGATCCCTGGTCTGGGTACAAATGGGAGGTAGCCAATGCTTGTTTCTGTCCAACATTGATGCTTCTCTGTCTCCCTTCCTCTCACCCTTCCTCTCTCCCTTCCTCTCTCCCTTCCTCTCTCTAACAGCAATGACAAAAATGTCTTTGGGTGAGGATAAAAAAAAGATATATGTGGAGAAAACATGCTTCCACAAGCTCCTCTTTCAACCACCACAGATATTCATAACAGATCCTGGTACCCTTTACGCTGAACCTCAATAAAACCTCGCAATCCTCAACTCAGCAAACCAGGCAGCTGCTACCAGATCATCAGTGTCAATATGCAAGGTGAAACTTACTCCCCTTCCTCGAAAATAATCTTTAAAATGCCTTCCAGCCCAAGCACTTAGGTTTCTATGCTTTTTTCATTTAATGATTCCTGTCCTAGTTATTGAAAAATAGACTTGATACATGGACAAAGCAAAAGGAGGTAGGTTCAAGGGTGGGAGGTGGGGATGGGTGGGTTGGGGGGCATGGTGGGGTGAAAATGGAGACAACTGTACTTGAACAACAATTTAAAAAGAAACAAGCAAGCAAAATATAACCAGAGACATTGAAATAAAGAACAAACTGACAGTAACCAGAGGAGAGGGAGGAGACAGAAAAAAATAGACTTGATATGAATGGATCTTCTTCTGCAATTTCACTGACTCACTTCTAAGAGTTCCTTTACAAGTCCTTATGAAATTCAGAATCAGAAAAAGATTTTGTATTATAATGACAATGGTTTATAGGGAAGTTTCTTGTGTTACTAAAAAGAAGACAAGCTCCAGAGAATCACAGGACAGGTGATTTAGGTGAACCTGGGCCTGCATTTGTCTTCATCGTTCTACTGAAAGTAGAGAGCAATGGAACAATTAGCAGAACGATGACCTGAGAACGAAACTAAATGGGTCTGGAAAGCTGACATTTAGTTCAACTATAAAGTTAACTAGAAGCAGGAAACCAACATGCCCAAGAAATGGGAAGGCAGTCCTATATGGTGGAAAGATCATGAGCTCTGTGATCAGGCATAAGTTCAAAAACAGCTCTGCCGCTTCAGATGTGTGCAGCATCAGCTGAACTTCTCTGGAATGTATGTCTTTATAGGCAAAAGCGTACATAGTAACTACCTCATGGGGTTGCTATGAAAATTAAATGAGATGAGTTGATTAAGGTCAGTGAAAATGTCCAGCCCATCACTTGATATGTAGTAAATGCTCAATAAATGTCAATTTCCTTCCTTCCTTTCTTCCGAAGAGAAAACACAATTTGAAGAGCCTTTCCTTGCATCCTTACTTCCTGAGGTAAATGTTTTAAATTTAGAAATAATTTTTAGAAACTAATTTTTGATGTAAAGAAATCACTGTCAGATTAACTGCTGCTTGTAGTGCCTTCCTGCATATTTATCTCAAGGTGGATGTTAAAAATTAGAAAGCAGTGCATTCTGCAGCTCAGCTCTGAGAAAGTCTGATTGAACTGGGACTTTTCTGATTAGGCTGGTAACACAAAAATGTTATTTGGTGAAATGTAAAATTACTGGTAGTAATTCTACATCGAGCTGGATTTAAAAGCCAAACAATAGTGTATAGTAACTGACTGAGCTGGAGGAGAGATTTGAAAAATGTGACTTGTAGGCCTTATGGGTCAGATGGTCAGAGGCAGGCGGGGGGGGGGGGGGGGGGGGGGGGGAGGGGCGGGGGGGGGGGAAGAGCAGCTATCTGTAAAAAAGTAGCCTTGTCACAGGCTCCACTGCAGAGCTGGCCTGCAAGACCACTGAGAGTTTCCAGGATATATTTTGCTGTCTTAGAGGTTACTAAACAAAGGCAGGAACACAAGAGAAGAAAACAAAATAATGCAAAATCATGAAACCCTTCACCTCTTCAAAGGAATGGGATTGAAAATCAGCAATATTGAGACCTTTGAATTGCACTCCCACGCAGTCCCCAGTGCAGCGAGGCCGGCACTGAATAACAACCTCATCAATCGCCTAGGGAAACATGATTGTTCTTTTCACCCCCCCCCCCCCCCCCGGTCCCATCTCAAGCAGCTTTGTCCTTGGCATCTGTATTCACATGGGCAAAAATTGTAGTGCAATTTGAAGAACTGAGTATATTTTTGGTAGAGCGAATGGGATTTTTAATCTCTTAGAAAATGGGTAGTTTTGTAAAAAGAAATCTATGTCCTGTCTATGGAAAAAGAACAGAAAATTGTTATTTAAATAATTTTCTATGCATAAGAATAAAATTTTACAACGTTCCTTCCAGGGGTGTCCAACCTTTTGGTATCTCTGGGCCACACTGGAAGAAGAAGAGTTGTCTTGGGCTGCACATTAAAATCACAAACGCTAACGAAAACTGATGAGCCAAAAAAAGGTTTTAAGTAAATTTATGATTTTGTGTCGGGCCGCATTCATAGCCATCCTGGGCTACATGCGGCCTGCGGGCAGTGGGTTGGACACCCCTGATAGTAAACCTTTAATGCCGTTCAAAAAATACAGCAGGCATTCATAACTCATACATGCACAACTTACGAAGAGATGCAAATAAAAAAAGTGGGAGATGAGCAACATAGAGGTAATGGTGATCTTACCCACACTTATTTTTCTACACTACATCTGATGGAAAGTATTTTCCTGGCACCATTATATACCTTTCAGACTTGTAGAAGGAGAGCTGTTTTTAATGAAGGGAAGAAATGTTCTGGCCTCTGAGACAGATTACCTCACAAAGTGAACTCTATTTCCCTATGATAATGTGGTTCCATTTCACTTTGGAGTATCAACTATATAATCCGTACTAGAGCTAGCTGCTAACCTCAGGATCCAATCCCACAGAGGACTGCATGCAAACATAGTGTTTTATTAACACATATGTCATTTAAATATTTATATATGTAGTACTATGTTATATGATGCTATTAAAATATTATAAATATACTATTAAAATAATATATATAATTTTAATTTATTTCCTTTTTCATCCGTCCTTGACTTCAGAAACATTTTAGGTCTTTCTCTTCCCTTGGGGTGGCCAGTGCCCACTGGGACTGTGGGTCAGGGGACGATGGAGACTAGAAGGCCAGGGCTGAGGAGGTGGGTGGGGCCAATGAGGCAGAGAGTGCAGCGGGGCTATGAGATCAAGGCCAAAGAGGAGGCTGAAGCCTTGGTGGCTAAGGCTAAGGAAGCAGCTGGGGTCGAGTTGTTGGCTAGAGCTGAGGAGGCAGCAGGTTAATATTGGGGCCCACAGAGCAAAGATAGAGGAAGCCCTCGGGGCCACAGAATGTAACCAGAGCTGGTAGAGCAGGGGCTGAGGCGGCAGTCCAGGCCTCTCATTGGTTACTATTGCACCACATCACTTCGTTTTCTGCAGGTTTTATAGAGCTACTCCCTGGACAAACACATTAGGGAGGAAGGCTCCACTTAGTTCTTCAGTCAGTTGTGTCTCTGCTTGGTAAACTCAAGCCAAAAATCCCAATATCATCTGGCTTCTTTGGGCACCCACAGATTCTGAGTAGGCCAAGTTCAACCCCTTTCTGCACCAATCCCTTAGACCCTAAGCCTGAGCCTAGACATGGCCACTAGGTCTGTGTAGGAAAGACAGATTTGGCACAGAGGACCTTTTGTCCTCTTCACTCAGGCCACCAGGATGCCCCACGAGTGCACATGTCAGCGCAGACACAGGGTGTAGTGTGTTTAGAGCATCAGGGATGCCTGTAATTCAAGAGCATTTTTCAGAACTGGCTGAGCCATGGTCTGAGTTTTCCTGAGTGCCTGGCCCCACAAAATACAGACATGACATAAAAGGGCAGCTGAGGCTAAACCTAGAGACATGTTGAGTGGTTTCTATGATCACCCCATGTTTCCTCATTAATATCTTCCCAGCTACATCAAAAGAATAAGATTCCTACATAAGGTTCATGTCAGCTGGCAAACTGTGCTATCCTCTTTCAAGCAAAACAACTGTGTGTATATGTATGTGCCTGTACACACACAGGGCCTGGCACAGCGATGCCCCTTTTCATTGTAAAATCTTTTATTACAGAATCGTAACCATGTAATTCTGCAACATAACAGTATCACACTCAAGCACACCATATGACATTTTGGGTGAAATGTTCAAATTACAACTATAAATTATTACACCCATATTGTTTCCCTACCAACCACACGCAAGCAGGTGTTACTTCTGCTGGACCCTGTATATGGAGGATTTTAATAGTATCTGTAAGGCCTTACTTAATATAATTCAGTGAGACCATGGTTTTTCAGTGCTAATATGCATAACACAGTAAACTCAAGAAGTTTAAAATACAATACCCCCCACCAAAAAAAAAACAATTTCCAGTCTCCAAATGCCAGGATATTAGGATAGTTACAGAAGCATTTGCTGTGGGTGATTATTTAGTGATCATGTTAACTGAACATTGTTCATCTTCTCAGTACTTTCCAGAGCATTATCTAGGCACCCTAGCTTCTTTTCCAAAATTGTAATGACTCATTCTAGAAAACAGAAGACACAAGGGATGATGATGTGAAAGCACAAAATAATTTCTTTTCAATAAATGGTGTTGGGAAAACTAGTTAGAAAAAACTGGTTGGGAACTTCCCAGGAAAAATGAAATTGGAGACTTATCTCACTCTAAATACAAAGATCAACTCAAAATGGATGAAAGCATAAAACTGCTAGAAGAAAACATAGGGGAAAGTGTCCTTGACATTGGTCTGTGCAATAATTTTTAGGATATGACCCCAAAAGTACAGTCAATGGAAAGAAGGAATAGACAAATAGGATTGCATCAAACTAAAGAGCATTTGCACAGCAAAGGAAATAATCAACAGTAAGAGACAATATACAAATGGGAGAAAATATTTGTGAAACCATACAAAACTCAATAACAAAAATTCAATAACTTGATTAAAAACATTGGACAAAAGACCTGATTAAATATTTCTCAGAAAATACATACGAGTGGCCAACTGGTACCTGAAAAAGTATTCCACGTCACTAACCATCAGAAAAATTCAAATCAAAACCACAATGAAATATCACCTCACAGTTGCTAGAGAGGCTGTTATCAAAAACAACAGATAACAAGTGTTGGCAAGGATATGGACAAAAGGGACAGCTTTTACTCTTTGGGTCAGAATATAATTTGGTACAGCCAATTGTGGAAAACAGTATGGAGATTATCTGCCAAAAAATTAAAAATAGAACTACTGAATGATCCAGCTATGCCACTCTGGGTATATACCCAAATGAAATAAAGTCAGTATCTCAAACATATATCTACACCCTGTGTCCATTGCAGCATGGCTCACAATAGCCAAGATATAGAGACAGCCAAGTGTCTGTCAATGAATCAGTGGATAAAAAAGATGTGGTATATATTGTAATCATTGGATATTATTCAGCTAAAAGAGAAAAGGAAATCCTAACAGTCACAACAATGTGGATATACCTGTAGGATATTATGCTACGTGGAATAAACCAGACATAGAAAGACACATGTTATATGATCTCACTTATATATAGAATCTAAACCTAAAAAGTCACACTTGGAGAATAGAGCAGGGGTTATCATGGGCTGGGGAAGGTAGAGGAAATGGGGAGATGTTGATCGCAGGGTACAAAGTTGCAGCTACATAGGATGAATGATTTTAGAGACCTAGTACACGGGTATGATGACTATACTTAATAATCCTCTAGTGAACCCTGGAACTATGGTAAGAGAGTACATTTCAGGAGCTCTCCTCAAACACAAAAAACGTTAACTCTGTGAGGAGATGATGTCATTCGCTTGACTGTGGTAATCATTTCACTGTGTATGTGTATATCAAATCATCATGTTGTCATGTTAAACATATACAAACTCTATTTAGAAATATATAAATAGCTCTGACCAGCGTGATTCAGTTGGTTGAGTGTTGTCCCGCAAAGCCAAAAGTTGCCTGTTCTATTCCCGTCAGAGCACATGCCTGGGTAGCGGGCCAGGCTCCTGGTTGAGGGTGCATGTGAGAAGCAACTGGTTGATATTTCTCTCACACATTGATATTTCTCTCCCTCTCTTTCTCCCTCCTTTTTTCCCCCTCTCTCTAAAAATAAATAAATAAAATCTTAAAAAATAAAAATATATAAATAGATGACAGCACTATGGTGGTTACCAGAGGGAAACAGGATGAGGGGCAGTAAAGAGGTAAGAGGGTCAAATATATGGTGATGGATGATTATCTGACTTTGGGTGGTGGGCACACAATGCAATATACACATCATGTATCATAGAACTGTACACTTGAACCCTGTATAATCTTATCAGCCAATGTCATCCCAATAAATATAATACAAAGAAAAAATAGCTGCTAACCTAATGCAGACTCCCTTAAAATTGAAAATAAATTTTAAAAAGAACAAAAAAGTTATAAAAGGTAAAATAAATATTCTCCATGCTAAGGTTGATTGTAGAGATGATGGTCGATTTTTTTTCATTTCTTGCAAACAGTTCAAAAATCTATTTCACCACATAGGTAGCTGTCTCCTCTGTGTACCCATGTGACCAAACATGCTGGTCATCACTCACACTGCACCCTATGCATTTTCCTTATGCTAATTATCACAGATATATTCAAATACTTTTTTCTTTCTTAGTGTTTGCTTTAAAGTGTCTACCCTGATAGCTTTTAAACTACATGAAGTCAGCCCTGGCTGGTGTGGCTCAGTGGATTGAGCACCAGTCTGCGAACCAATGGATCGCCAGTTTGATTCCCAGTCAGGGCACATGCCTGGGTTGCAGGCCAGGTCCCCAGTAGGGGGCACGCAAGAGGCAACCACACATTGATGTTTCTCTCCCTCTCTTTCTCCTTCCCTTCCCCCTCTCTAAAAATAAATAAATAAAATCTTTTTTAAAAACTCCATGAAGTCAGTAAATGTGTTTCATTTACCATTTTATGCCTCATGCCTAGCATAATGCTTTATTCCTAGTAAATGCTCCAAAAATATGTGTGGAGAGGGAAGACTGGGGGGAGGGAAGAAAGCAAGGCAGCAGGGAAAGAAAGGAACAGGGAAATAAGGTGGCACCAAGGACATGGATATAAAAATTATTTAAATGATGCAAAGTGACCTATGGATGAATAGGTTAATAATAGTCGATCTTTTTAACCTACACAAAAAAAACAATTTACATGGCAATGCATGGCACGTGTAGGGTGCTCAGATTTAGTTCTAATACGTAGAGTGGATATATGGACTATGACTTGTTTGTAGCACTTTGCAACAGTCTTGGTCTTCTTATATTATAAGCTGTTGCCAAATGGATTCTGATCTTTTTTTTATGCAAGTGCCCCATCCAGAAGTCTTCAAAGTGTGCATATTCAGTAGTGTTATTCAAAAACCTCAGTTATTCTTGACACGTTTTTCTTCCTCGCCATACATTTCCAACCCATTGCCAAGTTTGGCCAATGTTGCTTCCTTGATATCTTTTGAATCTGTCTTCCCCTTCATCTCCATCATCATAAATCTACCCGAAGCAACCATTCCACCGGTGAACTGAAATAACCTCTTAACTGGTCTTTCTGTTCTACTCCAGATCTTTCAATTCACTTTCTGCATTGCAACGGGAGTCTTTCAAAACAAAACAGGGGTATGTCAGTTGCACGTTAAGTCATTAGTGGCTCAACACTGTTAAAAACCATTCTTTGTTAATTCTGAGATCAGGACCTTCCAGGCGCTGTACGGCATGACCTCCCCTCACCTCTCTAGCCTCCCCTTGCAGCACGGCCATGCTTACCCTCCACATTGCAGTCACTGTAGCCTGATTTTAGTTCCTTCAGTGTATCACTCTATCCTCTCATCAGGTTGTCTCCTTCCTCCAGAATGTTCCCGCACACATATTCCCTTTACCTAATCAGGCCTCATCATGTTTTTGGTCTCAGGTAAAGTAACATTTCTTTGATGTTGCTTAAAATTTTCCATAGCCAACCTTTCTCTCTAGACTAAGTCAGGATGATTTTTAATATGTTTTGTGTATAATGAGTAGCGCATAGCTGATGATCAACAAATATTTTTGAAAGAGGTAATGAATAAGTGCACTCAAGGAAATGTAATTTTAACTATTCTCATAAACACAGGGAAATCTCATATAATCCCATTTTTAACCTAAAGTGGAAGACTTAGATTTACTATTTGAATAAACGTCCTCTACAATTATAAAAGAATAGTAATGTCACTACTGTACTTGGAGACAATTTCTTTCTATGTAAAAATATAGGGTTTGAAACATTAGGGTTGTATCATAACCTTGTGATGAAACCAAATTAATATGCTCTACATCTTGCTCTCATCATCCAACCACCTTTAATTTGAATAATGAAATGTCTCCACGGAGCCAAGAATTTATTCTGTGTTCACATGCCTGCCCACGGGAAAAGAGTGTGCGTATCTATTCAAATGATATCAAAAAATTAGGTGATATCATGGGCTGTGTCCAGGAATTGATTCACTCATCTATTGTGATAGAAAAATGTCCTCGGAGACTGTTTTTAAATGTAAAAGCCTTAGGTCAGTCTTAGTGGAAACAAGCCACCTTAATCGCTTTTTATTTTTTAAATAGCGATTTCTCTCAGGCTCTTCTTGGCTAGAACAATAACAAGGAAAATTATTTTCTTTATTTAATTACACATACTGTACCTTGTTCTTATTCTTAAATGAAAGGAAACATGAAGGTCGGTTAAGGATTAGAGGCAAGAAAGTGGGGATATTACTAGGACTGAATGATTATAGCCTAAGGTGAAGCCAAAAAGAGAGCCAAAGCAAATTAAACTGCAACAAAGAAGATAAAATTCTTCTTTATCTTCTTTATAAAATATAGGGCAAAGCATTCATAAGACAAAGTAAAATAATTTATGGAAACATTGTTGGCCCTTAATATGCAATACCAAAATGGCGAAAACAAGAAAACTAAGAAAGAATGTCTACCCCTCTTCTTAAAGAACATGAGTTAGTTCTACCACCCCTAAAATTCTCAGTTGGGGACAGAAGATTTCAAACTTGCATTTTCTTGACTTTGGAATGAACTTTAAAAAATCTCCACTGGCCTTACTTTAAAAACTTGAAACTTAGTTATAGCCTCATTCACTCACCTCTTCCCACATCGGCCCCTTGGCCCATCCCTCAAAAAGGACCGCTGAGGATACCTGCCTTTCAAGGAGTTTCCATAAACTTCCAGATTAACCAAGACATTTTAAGACGACATGTAAGTTTTCTTTCAAACATAATTTTTAAAGTGTTCTAAGATCTGACCCCAGCTCAATTCTTGCCACCTCAATATTCAACTTGATATAAAAAGCAAACTGTTTACAGTTTCCAAATAGATCATTTTTTCTCTCTCACTTCTCTGCCTTTGTGCACACACTGGGAATATCCTTTATTCGGAGGTTAATTCCTGCTGGTCCGAGAAGGACCAATTTAAGCAATTATCTTTTTTACTGTCTCTGAAAAGCCTTCCTCGGTACTCCTGTTTTGGATAAGTTGCTGTCCATGTGCTCCGATGACAAACATGAAAGTGAAAAAGCTTTATTTCTTTCAGTACAAGAAAAAGTATTGCCATCAAGCATTTGAAAAAAAATCTAACCATATATAATGAAAGAATATGACTTCACAGTGGGACTGAAAAAGCTATACATGTCATCTACTCAGCAAAGTTACACCAAGGAAAAGTTACTCCCACGGTGTAAGATGAGCATGTTGGCAGGGAACAAGAGCAGCAATTTCCTCCATAGCAACAGCAGGAACTGGTCATTCAATCAACGGGAACAGAGAGAGTGATGGTGGTGAATGCTTTTGTTGTAAACACCATTGTATTTGTGCATTTGATCATGGAAGAGCTGGAATTAACTGATAGTTAAGACTGTAATCTTTTTTCTCCAAGAACCTGACACCTGAATTGGAATGTTTGCTCACCTCAGTTGCAGTCTCGTTCCTAACTATCATTTGGTGATGGAAATAGCATGTAAATCAGCTAAGAGCCCTGACACCATTTTCTCACTGAGAAGAAGGCATCACTAACATTTCATTTCTAGTCAGTTTTTCAAAATTCTACATGACCCACAAAACTCTGTGGATGATTTAATCATGAAATGAGATTGAAATCTCAACTCCATGCATATTAATGACATCAATGGAGACAGGTGCAGTTCTAAAATTTTTATGTCAGTGGAGTTTGGCATCAGTAATTGGTTGAGGGAAGTGGAGAGAAAGGCTAAAGGACTCGTCCTAGGCTGAGTTTGCATAGCAATGTTACTGCTTCTTAACTGCATATGTTTCTGAGGGGAGGCGCTTGTGGGGTAATCTAACTAACATCACGGCATACTAAACCCTTTGCTCCAGATGCCTTGGCATCGCCATTGATCGCAAACGCTACACCAAGCCTACTATGCAGCTCCTTGGAGGAACCATGAGCGTATTTCTGAGTGTTGAGACCTGGACTTTTGCCTTAAATCTTCTGCAAAGTTTTTAACTGATGTTGAATAAATTATGTTCCCACTTTGGATTCCACTTTTTTTCTTCTAAAACAAAATGGACCTTGGGTTCCATCATCCCATGGTCTCTTCCAGTTTTCATGTTCTGTGCTAGAAGTGCATTAGCTTCAATGAGCTCCAGGGCTTTCTCTTCTGTAAATATCTAAATCTTGGTCCTAGATATTCAATGCCATGAATTTCCACATCCTAATATGCTCACCAACAATAGTTAGCAACTGTGAACACACACTATGTAACAGGTCCTGTGCTGTTTTACATGTATTAATTCATTTGTTTCCCACAACAATCCCAGGAAGTCGGTGCTAGTATTATTACCATTTTTAGATAAAGAAACTACGACTCAGAAATTTTAAGAAATTTAGCATAAATCACCCAACTAAGAAGTAGCAGAATCCAGATTTGAACCAGGTCCATGTTCTTACCGTTGTGCCATATTGCCTCAATAAATATGACAGGAGTAATACTGATGAGTATAACACCAGTATAAGTTGAGTGATATTATACTTAATGGATCTTACCACCACTGTGGAAATAAGTAGCATAAATAATATCATGCATATTATACATAAGGAATCAATCAGTTTCCAAATGTTACTCCCTGGCAGTTCAGCATTCTTCCCTCTAAATGTCAATGCTTTCTGATATTGAAGGTTGCAATACTAAGCTCAGATGAACACGCATCCATTTACTAAATATTTCTTGAAAGCTTACATGTTCCAAGCACGGTACTAAGATGAAACTGATAAAAAGGATCACATTTTTTTTTCAAAAGTACAAGTACCATTTAATGCTTTCGCCATTAAATCAGAGATAGCCTTTCCCATCAAATGGTGTCTAAGTAGAGACCTCAAGAAAATGATAATGAGAGCTGGTATCTTGAAGAAGAACCTTCCAGGCAGAAGAAAGCCACAGCTCTGACGTGAACTTATGCGCTGTGGGTTACTGAAATCATACATCAGTCAGTGGGACTGAAATAGAGCAATGCAGGCATAGAATAATAAGTCGGAGAAGTAAGATCATATAGACTAGATCATGCAGAGCCCTGTTAGGAATTTGGATTTTACTCTAATCAGGATGAAGAGCTTTTGGAGATTTCATCAAAGGAAAGACATTATCTGGCTTAAAATATACAGCAGGGGATCAAAAGTATAAGAAATGATTATTGTCATTACTTAATCAAGCATTTTTCAATTGCCCAGGTGTTTTTCAGAAACATTTTTAGTTATTTGTCTTTCTAATATTTATTTTTAAATAATTGCTAATACTTGAATTTTTGAAGCATTCTGCAAATTCAAGGATAGTTTTGTTCTGTCTTCTCCTTCCTTCCTTCCCTCCCTCCATTTCTTCCTTCCTTCCCCCCCTGCACCCCTCCCCCTCCTCTTCTTCTTTCTTCTCCTTTCTCTTCTTCTTCCCCTTCTCCTCTTCCTTCTTTCTCCTCTTTCTTACTATTCTTCTTCTTCTTCTTTTTCTACTTCTTCCTGTTCATCTATCTCTCCCTTTCTCCCTCCCCGCCATCTGTCTGTCTGTCTGTCTCTCTCCCTCCTTGCCTCCTTTCTTCCTTCCATTTCTTGTCCTCTTAGATTCTGCCTGGAGCATAAGATAATGTAAGAATGGACTCGATGTCTAAAATGAGTTCATCTCCCTGTTATAACAAGAATCTAAAAGCATGACAATATCCAATGATTTATAAATACAAGTTTTCTTAAGCTAAACTCAGCATTATTGTACCATGCGTTATGAGGGCCAGACTGCATGGTCTATATTTCAGTCAGTGCATGGTATTTATATAAACTGGCTCTCAAATAAAACAATAACCTTTATTAGTCATTACCGTATTTTTCATACTATAAGACGCACCCCCCCTCAATTTGGGAGGAAAATGGGGGTGTGTCTTATAGTCCGAATGTAGCTTACCTGGCATCGCTGTGGGGAGGAGGGTGGCAGTGGAGTGGGGTTTTTCCCCCTATTTTTCTCCCCTAAAACCTAGGCACATCTTATTGTCTGGTGCGTCTTATCATCCAACAAATACGGTAACTTTTTTCCCTAAGGAAAGTGATATCCTCACGTGCAGTATACAAGCCAATGGACGTTCTGTAGAGTAGAGAAGATAGGATGCAAGTATGCTTATTTCTCAGGACCTTAGTTATAATTCCATCCCTTCCTCTTACACTCAAAAAAGCATATTGGAATGAAAGTCACTTTGCAAGAGTGGTATTTTTATTGGTATAGTTGGTATATTAATATACCTGGTCAAAATGCTTGGCAAGAAAAACAGTGCCATTTTTCTATAATTGCACTTAATTCGCATGTGGCAAAAAAGTAAACAATTCAGGATCTCTGTCATGTCCTCTAGAGTTATGCCCACGTGATATCCTAAGATGTGCTTCATCCCATCTGGACCTTTGTGGCTAAGTCACGCAGAACACTACTTTGTCATTCCTCATCCCCAACCATAGGGCTTCTCTCATTCCAACTCTCTTTATGGCAGTCCTTTGTCCCTCATAGGGACGTAAGGAACATTGAACTGCTTTCTTCCACTATTCTGATTATTCAAGAAAAAAGGTGGGGCTTATAGAGAACTTTTACTGTCCGAGTGACTCTCAGGGAGTGCAACTACTGCTGACACGCTGTGCACGGACACAGTGCATGGTAACTACATAAAGAGACAGTCCTGGGCCCGTCTTCACAGGCAGATCACTTGGATATTGCTTGCAATCTCTCACTACTCTGGGCATGAAGACCATTTTTCCCCTTTTATTCTCTCTTTCTCATCTATGGTTCCCAAACCTATTTTTAGTTTCTACTATTCACTTATTCCCTACCCACCCAAGGACTTAAGATGGGCAAGGGTTGGGAATTCAGGGTGCAGGACTCCATCTCAGGCACCAACAATATCAATTATTCATTGTATATTACGGTACATATATCTTTGTTTCACACTTCAAGGATGGATCTTCATATGGTCTAAGCAAAACATGAATTCCCATCACAATATGTTAGTATTCACTGGTAAAACAAACAAAGCCAACATCTCAGCGGCGTAATATAACACTTACACTAAATACCAAGGGTGAGCTGTCCCGGGGAAGTCTCATACACAGGGCAGTGCCAATCTAGATAACTTTACCAGAAAGTGTGGCTGATGGGGAACAGAGCCATGAAGGGCTTCACAATGGCACTTAAAGATTCGGGCCTAGAAGTGACACCTGTCATTTCTGCTATTAAGTCACTTATCTGAAGATGCCATGCCTCTCCTTGTCTTTCCCCACCCCAATGATGTCAAAGCTTGGCCACAGGCTTGCTTTGACCAATGAAAAGCACGTGGAAATGACTTAGCATATGTTATAAAATCCATAGCATTATTCTTCATGTTCTATTTTTTTCCTCTGCCACAAAGCTTGCAATGCCTTGCTTCCTCATTCAGCCTCATTTGGAATTCTAGAATGCAGATGATATTAAACAGGGCTGCAGCCAACATGCAGTCACCTAGCACCGTGAGCAATAAACTTTTACTATTGTAACCTATGAATGTTTGTGGTTGTTTGTTACTGAAATGTAACTTTCCCTAAACTGATTTGTGTAGTCTAGAAGGGTGGGAAACTGAAGTATTTGGTGAACAGCACTAATGACTTATCATAAACTTTCCATGTTCTGAACCCCTGGGTACAATTGTAGGCTTGGAAAAACTTGAATGTATGGTATAAGCAATTGAATAACTTTTTTAAAAGGTCAATGTATTTGAATCTACAGCTAGAAATGTGCTCCTTAGGTTGGAACTAATATTCTGACATTGTGCCCATAGAGGAAGAACTTGGATTAAGCACACTCTTGACTCACAGTGAATGATATTTATGTAGTCATAATAATGGAAATACTCATGTTTTCTACCTTATACAATCAACTGCATACAAATCAAAGAATACTTAACACAATCAGTTTTGTAACCATAGTGATCGGGCTAGACAATAGAAAATAAACATAGTGTTTACAAACCCTAGGTTCTGAAAAGAGGTAAGAATGAGTTCAAGAGAGGTGCAAGAAAAAGGGCAAGGGGGATTACTGATATTTCACCTTACAAAATGGGAAGTTAGGAGAAACCATTTCTGGTTGTTAAAACAAGAAATGGGGGGTTAACTATTCAGATTGAAATAGAAGAAGTGCCCAGTGAAGGAACTCAGAATAATGATATATTTGTCAGAATAGGCAAAATTGAGAGTCAGCATCTGACCTGCTGACTATTTTTGTAAATAAAGTTGTGTTAAAATATAACCACCCCATTTGTTTTTATATTATCTATAGTGCCTTTCACACTGCAACAGCAGAATTGATTAGTTGCAACAGAGCCCTAATAGTCCAAGCCGAAGTTATTTGCTATCTGACTTGTCACACACAGAAGTTTGACAAATCCTGCACTAGATTATGCTGCAGTAAACAATTTAGTCTCAGAAACAAAGTGGCCTCACATATCGAAGGAAACAAAGGCCTTTTTCCTTGCTCACGATATGTCTAACATAGGTCAATAGAGACCTGATCCATGTCAGAACTGAGCTGCCTGAGTATCGCCACCTTATGATGCCTGCATATCAACACAAGAAGAGATCGCATGAAAATTCCATGCATCTTCTTGAATGCTTTGGGTTAGAAGCAACACATATCACTTCTATTTATAATCTGACAGCAAGCACTAGTCATATGGCTCTGACTAACTGGAAGGTGGCTTGAAAGTATAATCTTCCATGGAGTTCTCTGTGTGATTAGAAGGAGAGGAAAAGCAGATAATGGTGAGAACTAGAAATATCTAGCTCAAATGGGATATTACTGCAAGGAAGAGGGAGGAATAAAGGTGGGAGACCACAAAAGATCTAAATACACATCAATCATAGCAGGAAATAAATAGTTAATGTCTAAAGTGATAAATAGTGATGTGGGGGAGGACCCGAGATGACACAGGAGTAGGTGGAAGCTACAGTAACCTCCTCCCAGAATCAATCTGGAATTACAACTAAATTGTAGAGAGATCATCCTGAATAATCAACTAAACTCTAGTGCCTTATAACCAAGCACAGACAGAAGAAACCACTTCATCACAACAAGACTGACAGGCAAGGCAGAGCAGGTGCAAGAGGGCTGGTTGGGCTCCCATAGGAAGCAGCTGAGGTTCCAGAAGAATATTTCAGTGGCTGGGGAGTTCCCCCTGAGAAGTGTGGGGTCTAAACCCCAAGCTGGGCTCCCCAGCCTACAGCACCAGAGATGGAAAGGAACCTAGATAACATCCAGCTGTGAAAAGTAGCAGGATTCTGTCTGCTACGGAGAGATGGCTGGTGATGCAGAGAGTCTCTTAAAGGGTCAATGCACAAAATTTCATTTGTAGCCACTTACCCTGGGCTCTGGGAGAGGGAGGGCAGAGTAGACTAGAGACACTTAAGGAGAGTCTGGGGCTGTGGCTCTAGGAAGAGAAATAAAGGAACAGCTGCCAGGATCCCGGTAGTGAGTCATTCCCCATACTGCAGGAGCATCTTGCTCAAGTAGAACACTCCCCTCCAAGTGGCATCAGCCTGAGGGGAAGCAATAGCTCCACCTAATAACTCCACAGAAGTTACTCTGTCCCACCCTGTGGAGCTTAAGCCTGATTTCTGATTACAGATTGATTAGTTTAACAACTAAGGCAGAAAATACAAAGAAACAGCCAAAGTGGGGATACAAAGAAACAGACACCAAATGAAAGAACAAGAGAATTCTGCAGGAGAAGAATGAGATGAAATGGAGGCAAGCAATTATCAGATAGATTTAGAATAATTATTATTAGGAGAGTCAACAGCATGAAAAAAGACATAGAAAACATTAAAAATGACCAGTCAGAATAAAGAAGGCAATATCTGAAATAAATAATACACTGGAAGGAATAAACAACAGGTTAGATGAATTAGAGGTTGGAATCAGTGTTTTGGAAGACAAGGTAGAAAAAATACCCAGGCAGAGCAACAAAAAGAAAAAAGAATTTAAAAAATTAAGAGAGCTTAAGAAACATTTTGGACAACATGATGTATCAAAACATCCGCATCATGAGATTACCAGAAGCAGAAGAGAGTGAGCAAGGTGTGAAGAACCTATTCGAAGAAATAATGACCAAACACTTCCCTAATCTGGTGAAGAAAAAAGACACACAAGCCCAGGAAGCTCAGAGAGTCCAAAACAAGCTGGACCCAAAGAGGCCTACACCTAGACTCATCATAATTAAAACGACAAGGCTTAAAGACAAGGAGAGAATCCTAAAAGCCACAGGGGAAAAGCAAGGAGTTACCTACAAAGAAGCACCAATTAGACTGGCATCTGATTACTCAACAGAAACATTTCAGGCCAGAAGGGAGTGGCATGAAATATTCAAGGCAATGAAAAGCAAGGACCCACAACCAAGTCTACTTTACCCAGCAAGGCTATCATTTAAAATTTAAGGAGAAATAAGGAGCTTCCCAGACCAAAAAATAAAAAATAAAAAAAAATTAAAAAAATCTAAAAGAGTTTGTTAACACCAAACCAGTACTGAAACAAATGTTCAAGGGCTTACTTTAAGAAGTAGAAAAAGAGAAAAAAGAAGAAAAAAACAGAGGAAAATAGCCTAACAATAAAATGGCACTACATATATATCTATCAATAATCACCTTAAATGTAAATGGCTTAAATGCTCCAACCAAAAGACATAGGGTAGCTGAATGGATAAAAAATAAGACCTATATATACGGTGCCTCCAAGAGACCCATCTCAGATCGAAAGATACACAAAGACTAAAAGTAAAGGAATGGAAAAGGGTATTTCATGCAAATGGAAAGTAAACAAACAAACAAAAAAAGAAGCTGGGGTAGAAGTACCTATATCCAACAAAATAAACTTTAAAACCAAGGCTATAGTAAGAGACAAAGAAGGACACTACATATTGATAAAGGGAACAATCCAATAAGAGGATATAACCCTACTGAACATTTACACACCCAACACGGGAGCACCTAATAGGCAAAGCAAATCTTCATGGACATAAAAGGAGAGATCAACAGAAAAACAGTCATAGTTGGGGATTTTAACACCCTACTGACTTCAAAGGATAGACCTTCCAGGCAGAAAATCAATAAGGAGACAGCGGCCTTAAACGACAAATTAGATCAAATGGATTTAATTGATATCTTCAGAGCATTTCACCCCAAAAGAGCAGAAAATACATACTTTCCAAATGCACGTGGAACATTTTCTAGGATAGACCACTTGATAGGACACAAGTCTCTGTAAATTTTTTTTATTTCCTTTTTTAATTAATTAATTTATTTTTATTCAGTTACAATTGTCTGCATTTTCTCCCCTTCCCTCCACCCCACCCCAGCCAGTCCCACCTCCCTCCCCCACTTCCACCCTCCCCCTTGATTTTGTCCTTGTGTCCTTTATAGTAGCTCCTATAGACCCCTCTCCCCGCTATCCCCTCCCCACTCCCCTGTGGCTATTGTTACAATATTCTTAATTTCAATGTCTCTGGTAAATTTAAGAAGATTTAAATCATATCAAATATCTTCTCTGACTACAATGTTATGAAACCAGAAATCAATCACAAGAAGAACACTGAAAAACATGCAAAGACATGGAAGCTAAATAACGTTATTAAACAATGAACAGATCAACAATGATTTCAAGGAAGAAATCAAAAGATACCTTGAAACAAAGGAAGATGGGAGCACAACAATCCAAAATCTGTGGGACACAGGGAAAGTAATCATAAGAGGGAAATTCATAGCATTACAGGCTTACCTCAAAAAAATAAGAAAAAGCTCAAATACACAATCTAATTTCACACTTAAGGGAATTTGAAAAAGAACAACAAAGCCCAAAGTGAGTAAAATGAAGGAAATAATAAAGATCACAGCAGAAAAAAAAATGAGTCTTAAAAAAATACAAAGGGCCAATGAATGCAAGAGCTGGTTCTTTGAAAAGATAAACAAGATTGACGAACCTTTAACCAGACTCATGAAGAAAAAAAGAGGAAAGACCCAAATATATAAAATTAGAAACAAAAGAGGAAAAATAACAATGGACACCAAAGAAATGCAAAGGATTGTAAGAAAATATGAACAACTATATGCCAACAAACTGGACCACCTGGGCGAAATAGATAAATTCATAGAAACATACAATTTTGGGTTTATAACAGAAGGCCCATAGACATATGAAAAGATGCTCTATGTCACTAATCATCAAAGAAATGCAAATTAAAACCACAATGAGATACCATCTCATACCTGTCAGAATGACTATCATAAATAATTTAAACAAACAACAAGTGCTGGTGAGGATGTGGAGAAAATGAAACACTTTTGCACTGCTGGTGGGAATGCAGACTGGTGCAGCCACTGTGGAAAGCAGTATGGAGATACCTCAAAAAATTTAAAATGGAACTGCCTTTTGACCCAATGATCCCACTTTTGTGAATATATACAAAGGAACCCAAAGCACTAATTCGAAAGAACATAAGCACCCCTATGTTCATTGCAGGGTTGTTTACAATCGCCAAGATATGGAAGCAGCCCACGTCCATCAGTAGATGAGTGGATAAAACAACTATTACACAAGGGAATACTACGAGGCCATAACAAAAAGAAAATTTTAACCTTTGCAACAGTGTGGATGGACCTGGATAACATTATGCCAGGTGAAATAAGCCAGTGACAGAAAGATTAATACTGTATGATTTCACTCATATGTAGAATCTATTGAAGAAATTGAACTAACAAGAAAAACAGAGACAGAGGCATAGATGGAGAGCCCATGACAGCTAGGTGTGGGGGGCGGGAGGACGTTAGCAGGTGGAGGGATTGAGCAAAAAGGAAAAAGGACTCATAGACATGGACAACAGTGTGGTGATTACTTGGGGGAGGTGAGTATAAGGGGACTAAGTGGTAATAGACAAAATATAATAAAAATTAAACCCCAAAATGATAAAGAGTGATGTAACCATATTATTTAGAGTTAAGGAATTAACAACTGGAAGAATTAAAAATAGAACGAGATGGTTTTTCTGGGGCACAGAACTAGGGGAGAAGTAACATGGGCACAATTATACACTCTTCTACAGTGTTCTAACTCAGTGCATATATTATTACTTTGATTCTTTATTTAAACTGGGTCATTCTGCGCATGAATAAATAATCCATCCATACCAGCTTATTACCCAGTTAATATCTGCCTGTTAAAATCTACTTCAGCAACCTACTAACAGGTTTCACTTTTTCCCTTCTAGCTCTCCCCTACTTATTCTCCACACTTTTGCTAGAACGATTTTTGCAGAGTGCAATTTAATTATTTTACCTAATCTTTTTATTTTTTTGACATCTAGAGGTTCTAAAAAATATGGTATAAACTCAATAATGTCCTGCTAAATGTTTATTGACTGGCTCTCAAAAAGAAAGCCCTGATTTGTAGAGGGGTTTTTTTTTTTTGTATCCTTTGTGTAAAGGCTACCATTGGACTGATCTCAAATTAGCAACCTAAGCTAACATCAATAACGAAACTGGGAAGAGATGCACAGTAGTATATCAGGGCATACATAATATGCCCACCACGTAGATATACTAAACATAAATACCCTCAATAGCATAGACAATAGTGAAATAGAATAAAATCATTAGGACATGATTAGTTTCAAGTAGATATTATCTTGGTTTTTAATATACACTGTTTAATTACATGTTTTACATAATTAATTTATTAGATGATCTAAAATTAGTATTTTTTAATAATCAACTAGGTCATGAACTTCTAGCATACTACTATAAATATTCTTTGCGAGGTCTACAAAGCCTTTCGTAATCACACCGAAAGCTTAGCTTTCTAGCCAATTCCATTTGGCATTCAGATCATGAAAAATGATTAATGGTTCCCTGAGGATGCTGTTCTATTTCCTTTTTCTGTGCATTCATTCTAAATTTCCTCCGCCTCAAGGGACACTCTTTTTATTATGATAATGGAAAACTCCTAATAGTCATACAAGATTCAGATAAGAAGTGACGGCAGGAAAAAGGGCATATTAAGTACCTCCAGAAATTTTCTCCTTAATAAAAACAATGAGAAAACTAACAACATTACAAAAATCATCTCTTTTAAAGCTCTGGAAATTAACAAAAAGGCTGGTAACAACATAAGGACCATTTATTCAAGAAAAGTGGTTGAATGCAGGTAAGGACAGTGAGCTTGGTGGTGTTTTAACTTGCCCTAGATGAAGGCTCCGCTCTCTGACTCTGCTGGAGCCTTGAAAGATAGCAACCTGCGTTCACAGTCAACACCAGAGATCTTGCAGCAACTGCAGGGACAGAACAGTTATTATTTCATGTGGCCAGTGTCTCCCTACAAGATCTCATTTGCAAGGCTGTCTGTATTTGATCTCCTTTGGACATCACCTACTAAGAAAAGCCTTCTCCCTAGAGTTTAAAAGAAAACACTAAAGGCAATTATTTAAATTCAAGTATGTCTGAGGAGATGGATAATAGTTGAAGTGAACAATGAAGCAAAAATTTAAAAGTAACGGCTAAGGAATGAGATGTTTATAAAGACTTCAAAACTAGAAGGCCAACAGCATGCACAGGGCTAAGCATATGGCAGGGCTATGTGCACGTTCTGGAAAGATCTAAGAAAGCCCTACGCTCTCACCTTTGCCTGAACTTGAGGCTATGGCCTAAGAGGAAATAAAGGATAAGGCACTGTGGTCAACATCTTGGCCCAATGCTATAGGTGGTGCCTCACCACCCGCACCGCTCCGCGGCGAAGAGCAGAAGACGTATTGATTCCAACCATTTAAGAGAACTTCTGTCCAGTGATTACCTGACAGCTAATCTGAGTAGAAACTTTAATAACCACACATGAGTTAGAACGGAGATATTATGGCATCGGACAGAAAAGTCATTAACAAAAAAATGAACAAGAATAATAAACAGAAACAAAAACAAACCCTGAGGTAAAAGGAGAGTTTGATTCCCAGAGTTGCTATATTATATTATATTATATTGTATTATTTTATTTTATTTATTTATTATTGTCCAAGTACAGTTGTCTGCCTTTTCTACATTATGTTATTTAAAATATATGGGTTTTGACAAAAAATTATGACAAAGAAAGAAGAAAGTGTGGCCCATTCAGAAATAAAAAGATATCAATAAAAACTATCCCTGAAGAGCAGACATTGGACTTATTAGAAAAAGCCTTTTTTTTTTTCATTTATTTTTATTTTTTAAATTTATTTATTTATTTTTATTCAGTTACAATTGTCTGCATTTTCTCCCTTCCCTCCACACCACCCCAGCCAGTCCCACCTCCCACCCCCACCTCTACCCTCCCCCTTGATTTTGTCCTTTATAGTAGCTCCTATAGATCCCTCTCCCCACTATCCCCTCCCCACTCCCCTGTGGCTATTGTTACAATGTTCTTAATTTCAATGTCTCTGGTTATATTTTGTTTGCTTTTTTCTTTTGTTGATTATGTTCCAGTTAAAGGTGAGATCATATGGTATTTGTCCCTCACCGCCTGGCTTATTTCACTTAGCATAATGCTCTCCAGTTCCATACATGCCATTGCAAAGGGTATAAGCTCCTTCTTTCTCTCTGCTGAGTAGAATTCCATTGTGTAAATGTACCATAATTTTTTGATCCACTCATTTGCTGATGGGCACTTAGGTTGCTTCCAGTACTTGGCTATTGTAAATTGTGCTGCCATGAACATTGGGGTGCACAGGTTCTTTTGGATGGGTGAGAAAAAGCCTTTTAATCAGCTATTTTAAATATGTTCAAAGCATAAAAGAAAGTCATTCTTAAAGACATAAAGGAAAGTATGAAAATCATGTTTCACCACATATAAAATACCAAAAGAAGATAAAAATTATTTTTAAAATACTAAATAGCAATTCTGGAGTTGATAATTATAATAACTAAAGTAAAAATGTTGATTAGAAAGCTTAAAAGCAGACTGGACAACACACACAAAAAAGATTAGTGTCTGTGATATCAGTTAATTAAAATTCAATCTAAAAAAAAAAATTCAATCTAAGGGACAGAAAGAAAAACAATGAAAAAAAGCAAGACACAGAGACCATCATCAGTCACACTATGTACAACAACAGTCCCCAAATGGGAGGAGAGTGAAAAGTGGTAAAAAAAAAATTGAAGAAATCATTGCCAAAAACTTCCAATGGTGGATAGGAAAACTAGGCAGAAGACCAACCAAAAAAAAAAAAAACCCTCGGACAACACTATAAACTAACCAGACCCGACAAAAATCTATACAACCTTCCACCCAACAATAACAAAACATATTATTTTTCCCAGGTGTACATTAAAAATTCTTTCACACAAACCATACTTTAGGCTATAAAGCAAATCCCAATAAGTTACATACAATGTATGTTCTCTGACCAGAAGGAATTAAATTAGAAATCAATAAAAGAATGAAATTTGGGACATATGCATAAATTAAACAATGTACTCCCCAATAACCAATGGGTCAAATAATAAATCATGGGTGAACTTAGAGAACACTTGAGAAAAATGACAATTTAAATACAAATAATAAAAAGTAATAGCGTGCAATTAAAGCAGTGCTTGAAGATAAATTTTTAGTTTTGAACATCTGTATTTCAAAAAAACTCAAATAGGTGAGAACATGGAGAAAAATGAAGTCTTGCGCACTGCAGGTGGAAATGCAAATCGGTGCAGCCACTGTGGGAAACAATATGGATGTTCCTCAAAAAGTTAAAAATAAAACTATCATATGGTCCAGCAATTCCACTTCAGGATATTCATCCAAAGGAAACAAAAACACTAACTCAAAAATACATCTGCATCCCTATATTTATGGCAGCATTATTTACAATACCCAAGATACAGAAACTACCTAAGGGTCCATTGATGGATGAGTGAATTTTAAAAATATGTGTAAATTTACTCAATAGAATAGTATTCAGCCATCAAAACTGAAAAAAAATCCTGCCACTTATGACAACATGGATGGACCTTGAGGATATTATGCTAAAAGAAATAGACAGAGAAAGACAAATACCATATAATCTCACTTATGTGTGGACTCTAAAAACAAAACAAAACAAGATACACTCATAGATATAGAAATCAGATTGGTGGTTGCCAAGGTGAGGGGTGGTCTGTGGGTGGAATGGGTGAAGGTGCTCGAAAGTTGCAAATTTTCAGTTATAAGATACATAAGAAAAAAAAAAACACCCAAAATCCTCAGATCATTTACCTAACATATCACATAGAGATGGAGATCACAGGGAGGGGTGTCAATAGGGGAGTGGGAGGGGGAGAGGGGGGGGAAAGGTACAGAGAATAAGTAGCATAGATGATAGGTGGAAAATAGACAGGGGGAGGGTAAGAATAGTGTAGGAAATGTAGAAGCCAAAGAACTTATAAGTATGACCCATGGACATGAACTATAGGGGGGAATGTGTGGGGGGGGGTGGGCAGGATGGAGTGGAGTGTGGGGGGGAAATGGGACAACTGTAATAGCATAATCAATAAATATATTTTAAAAAAAAGAACCTACAAAAGAAGAGTAAGTGCAATCAAATCAAGCAGAAGGGAGAAAATAATTAGGATTAGAGTAAACATAAATGAAATGTAGATTAGAAAAGCAAGAGAAAAAAAAAATCAACAAAACCACAAGTTGGCTCTTTCAAAGGATCAACAAAATCAATAAACCCTTAGCTAGACCAAAGAAAGAAGATTCAAATTCCTAAAATCAGGGATAACCGAGGGGAATTGGAAACATACGTTCACACGAAACCTTAAACACAACCATTCCCAGCAGCAGTATTCCTAATAACCAAACTATGAAAACAACCCAAATTTCCGTCAACTGCAGAATGGATAAAGTGTGGTATATCCACATAATGGATTATTCAGCTGTAAAAAGAAATCTGATACATGTTACATGGATGAAATTCGAAAAGGTTATGCTAAGTCAAGGAAGCCAGGCACAAAAGGCCACATATGTATGATCATAATTGCATGAAGTATCAAAACAGGCAAAGCCATAGGCTCAGAAAATACATTAGCAGTTGCCCAATGCTGAGGAGAAGGGAGAATGAAGAGTGACTGCTAATATGTGTAGGATTGATTTGGGGTGATAAAAATATTCCGAAATTACATAATCATGTTGATTGTACATCTCTGTGATTATTCTAAACATCACTGAATTGTACATCTTAATAGGGTGAATGGTATGCTATGTGAAAAATAATGAATTAATAGTAAAGAGATAAATGAAGATTTATTGTGACAGCGCGGATGCACCTAGAGGGTAGCATCCTCAGTGAAATAAACCAGCCAGAGAAAGACAAATACCACACGATTTCCCTTATATGTGGAGTCTAAACAACAATATAAAGTAACAAACAGAACAGAAACATAGTCATAGATACAGATAACAGACTGATGGTTGCCAGGGAAGGAGGGTGGTTTGGCAGACTGGGTGAAAACAGTGAAGAGATTGAGGAATACAGATTGGGACTCACAAAACAGTCATGGGGATGGAAAGTAGAGCGTAGGAAATGTAGTCAATACTATTGTATTAACTACGTGCTGTGCCAGGTGGGTACTGGAAATATCGGGGGGGACACTTTGTAAAGCACATGATGTGTAACCACTATGCTGTACACCTGAAGCTAATACAAAATAATATTGAGTGTAAACTGTAATTTAAAAATGTTCTTTAAAAAATAAAATTTAAAAGTGATTCAGCCAAAATACCATCTGTGAGTCCATGTACACGGTCTCCACAATGAGTTCTCCTTCCTCTGTGTTTCCGTGACATTTACTATATTCTATTTCTCTCTCCATCACGGCACACATTTCCCACATTGTAATTGCCTGCTTTCCTTGTCTTTGTCCCCTACTGTCTCTGTCCAGGGCAGGGACTGAGTCTTAGTCATCTTTGTATCCGGAGAACCTGCATAGTATCTCACGCACATCAGGTCCTCAAAATATATTTGTAAAATAGATGGGTAGCTTTTATGACCCAAGTTTATTAGTTTCACCATTCTGGGAATATCATTAAAGATCAGCCACATAAATCTTACTCTATACTTCCAAAAATATGACAGGTGAAAATAATGAGAAGCGAACAATACCTATATTAAATCCCCTAAATAGTAACAATTTTCCATAGAATTGAATATTATCGTTATGATTAATATTAACAGTGTTTTACATTGTTAAACATTTTTCTTCAGGACTTTTGCAGGCTTTGTTTCCCCTTTTAACTGATGACCTCTTTACAGATTCAGTTTTGTCATAATTTAAAAGAGGAATTGGAATAACTTTACTTTTTCTATAGCAGACAGGAATTAATAATGAAGGAGAACATTTAGTCTGGTCTCATCTTGGATCTTACATGCAGGAGTAACTGGAGCAGTTAAAGGCATGAAGTCCCACAGACCCCCATGACCACACCTGCCCACCCACCCCTTTCATCCTGGTTACTCTGAACGACCCATTGTTGCTCCTAGTCAGGGCCACTTTCTCCACAAAAGCATTAGATACCATCTTCTCTTCCCAGTTGAAGGACACTATTCTCACAATCATCCCCTTTATTTCCCAACTCATCAGGTTTTCCCTCTCTATTGAATTATATTCACAACAGCATACAAACACACTCTTTCCTGCCTTATTGCCATTCAACAAACAAAAAAACATAAAAAATACTTTCTTGCATAAGGAATATATTTAACAATATGGTAATAACAATGTAAGGTGCCAGGTGGGCACTTGAATTAGCAGAGGAAAAGATTTTGTAAGCTACATGAATGCCTATTTTCTGTGCTGTACGCTTGAAACTAATACGAAATAATGTTGAATGCAAAAACAAATTACTTTCTCAATCCTACATCCTTCTGTTCTCTCCCCACTCCTCAATAAACTCTCTCCAAGCAGAGTTTCACCCTTACTAGTCCATCTAAACTGTTCCTATCAACGTCACTAACAATATCCACATTGCTAAATCCGCTATCAATGCTCAGTCCTCAAATTATCCAGCCTCTTTACAGCCTTCGACACAATGGCTTATTCCCTCCTCTTTGAAAAACGTTCTTCACTTGGGTTCCGGGGCACAGCAATCTTCTTGTTTCCTGTTACTTTTCTTGTTCCTCTTAGTCTTCTTTACTGGCTCCTCTTCTTTTCTCTGACTTATAGATTCCTAGGGCTCAAAACTTAAATCTCTTCTTTATCAATATTCACTCTCTAGGTGATCTCATTCAGGCACAAGGCTTTAGATACCATCTCTATGTCAGTGATTCCCGCATTTGTGTCTCAAGCACAGACCTTTCCTCTGAAGTCAACACTTGCACGCCTAATACAACCTAACATACACCCCAAACCAAGATTGTGATCTCCCCCTTGTCTGCCCAAACCCCCCCCTCCATTCAGTCATTTCCATCTCATTAGAGGCCAGGAACTTTGCAGGTCCTCAGGCCATAAAACTTGGAGGTATCTTTGCATTCTCTCTTCCTCTCACTCCTCACATCTAGTCAGACAGGAAATACTGCTGGCTTGACCTTCAAAATAAATCTGCAATTCATCCACTTATTACTATTCTTTCTGACAACATGTTTATCCGAACCATCGCCATCTCTTATCTAGAGCATTGCAGTAGCTGCCGGTCCGGACTCCGGGTTCCAGCCATTTCCGTCCTTCAGTCTAGTCTCAATACAGAAGCCACAGTGATCCTTACCAATCTGGTCAGATCGAGTCATTCTTTTTCTCGAAACACTCATTCTCAGAGTTAAGCTGAAAGGCTCTTTATGATCTGCCCACCACCAGCCGTCCCTCTTCGCCTGAGTTAGCTCTGTGAAGTCATCTCCCAGTACTCTGCTCACTCACTCTACTCCAGCTTCACTGGCAAACTAAATTTCTTCCAGCACTTCATACACATTCTCTCTTCAATGTCTTTGAAGTTGTTCTTTTCCCTTTTCTAAAGTGTTCTTTCTTCAGTTAACTAAATGTTTCTCTCTCCCAAGTCCACTTATTCATCTCTTTTGTGGATCCATGCTTTAGGCCAGGGGTGTCAAACTCATTTTCATTGGGGGCCACATCAGCCTCCCAGTTGCCTTCACAGGCCAAAATAATTTTAGGACTATGTAAATGTAACTGCTCCTTAACTGTTAAGGAGTTGAAATTACATTCGGCCCTTTGAAGGCAACTGCGAGGCTGATGTGGCCCCCCGATGAAAATGAGTTTGACACCCCTGCTTGAGGCTATAGCATAGACTTATTAATATAGGTTTTTGAATTATTTTTAATAGTAAAATATTTTAAATGGATGGCAAGATCATCAGCAATTTAGCAGTCATGGTGAATACCACTTGTCTCAAGCATTTTCCTGTCAGAATTTCCCATTAGGCTTAATGGTGCCGTCATCCTCCAAATTTGGCTGTCATCTTTAAAATCCCCTAGTTAAGTGTATAAAGGATACGTGGACAGAGCCAACGTGGCGTAGGATCGAGGGTGGGAGGTGGGGATGGGTGGGGCGAGGGAGTCGTGGGGGGAAAATGGAGTCAAGTGTACTTGAACAATAAGAAAAAAAGAAAATTCCCTAGTTAACAGGCCAATTCTCTCCTCTGTGTTTCCCTGTACCTCTATGTACTAAAATTACGGTGATCCCCCAAGTCCCAGTTGAAATGCTTCCTCTTCCGTGAAGAATTGCCAAAACTTCTGACTACAGATTGGCTTACTTCCTTTGTACTCTTGTATTGCATTGCTGCTCTCGTAACGTTTCACAGATGAAATGGACAAAGGACGTTGTGGTATAGTACAACAGAAATAGCGTTTAGACTTAGAACACAAAGGCCAAAAGTCACGTGCCACTTCTGTCTTTTGCTAGATCTGTGACCTTTGGCATCAAACTTCAGACATATGGGTCCCATTCGCCTGACTCACAAAATGTGGACAATAACCACTAATTGGTTTTCCTTAAGATCTCATTAGCTAATATATTGATATACATGTAACACACACCTTTAAACATAGCAGATAAATAATTATTAAACACAAGGCTTATATCTTTTATACACTGAAAGTCTCTTGATAACTAGGGTCACGTCCTGTCAAATTCTGGGTGCCCCCATCTCAGACCTAGTTAGCATATTGCTGGTTCATGGTAGATATTCAACATTAAATGAATTAAATTTTTTTTTTAAAAAATCCATTGTCCAATACTGAAGACATCTTATTTTGAGGCTTGTTGCCAAATCTTCACTTTGCTACGTTAAAATAAGGTGACTTATCAAATCATTCACCACTCTTTGATGTGGGTTGTAAAAGATATATGTTTCAGGAGCAGATCGTATTGATTTTTTCCTGCAATACTGTTGCATGTGATGGTGATATATCTCATATCTTAAAAGGGTGGAAGCAGGAGCCCACGCCTTTCCGTCACATACTGTTTATTTTCCATTTACACCTCTGCTCTCAGAGCTACCACGAAGGGAGAAGTGAGATAGCTGTATAACAAACTAGATATAACTAGGGTTCATTTAGAATGTAAGTTAGCTATTGCTTCAGTTCAACTTTTTTCTTCCTCTGTGATAACTGTATCCTCATTTATAGTAAGATGAACTTATAAATTATGCTTTTCTAGCTGAAAGAAGATCAAAATGAAGGAGTAATACGAAAGACGTTAATTATAACCTGCCAAACGGGATCACTGCGAGTTCTCTTTCTAAAAATTTATTTTGGTTGACATTTAAATTAAACGGCATTTTAATTCAAATATAAAGAAGCCCACAGCATAAACTAACTTTGCCAGTCAACCTGTCAATAAATTATCATCAAAAACCTCAGCAAAGCAAAAGTGCCCCCTTGCAATATCATACTCTTGCCCCAGACACAAAGACAATTGCATTGTGCAAGTTATCACCTTGTTACTTAATTTAAAAGTGCACTCCCCCACAGTGCTAACAGGCCCTGTCTATGAAAGTACTTGGGAATTGTGGTAGCTATAGAAATGGCAGGCCTCAACTATAATAGATGTTATGTCACTAAAGGAAAAATACTGTGTACCCCTAAACTAGCTTTGTGCGTAATTGTAAACAAAAAAAATAACCGTGTAAAACTAATTACAATAGCCGTCATTTAATGGGCATCTACCAATTTTCGATTTTTAAATGATTAATTTTCAATCTCTGAGAAATAGGTATTATGGCCCATTTAATAAAGAAGAAAGTGAGGCTCAGCTAAGTTAAGGAACTCAACCGACCCAGGTAGCATCGTTAGGAAGGGCATAGCTTAGTCAGCTCCCTCTGATCAAGCATTTGTTTGTTGTCTGATGCCAAAGCAAGAAAAACAATTGCTAGCTTTCAAGCAAGACTCGTGAAACTTGAGTGACCCAAAGTCAAATGCTTCAAGGGCAAATTTACATGGCTAACTTCATCCCGAGAATTATTTGTCAGACAGCTATTTCTTCTTTAAGAGAATTTTAATGGCAGATGTATAGAAAATATAATTAGTAGTATTTATGTAGCACAGATAGGAAAATGATGTTAGTACTCTTTTTTTAATTGTAAACAGTACATTTAAAAAAAGAGTACTAATATCATTTTCCTATTTGTGCTACATAAATACTAATTATTTACTATTTTTTAAATTAGTACATTTAAAAATTTGCCTTATGTAAATTACTCAGCTTTTTTTTACTACATATGAATTATATATTTGTATACAATGTAGGCACACAATGTAGAACTATAACAATTCCCTGTTATATTTAAGCATTGTGTCTTTTAAGAAAATAGTCCATTTCACCTAAGTCATGTTAAAGAGAAAACCAGAAGCCCACAATGGCATCACTTATGCTAAAGCCCATGACACCAAATGTAGAATTACTACCTGACCTAATCGCTGTTTCAACATCTCCCAGAAATATAATCTTAACCAACGTGTCTGGAACTTTCTGGTAAACATCACTGAGGTTACCTGGGCTCCCCATCTCCCATAGAAGGAAGAGGCAATCTGCATGAAAAAACTCTTGCCTTTCCCTTCCCCACCCAAAGATGTCTTGGTCTAAAAATAATCCTTTATATTCTTTTGCTAATACTTCCTTTGTTCCTCTTTAAACAGTTGTAGACATATTATCATAAAGTTGTTTGAAGTTTATATTATTTTTAAATGACTGCGGGCTATACAGTGACAGTCCCCCTCCTTCATTCATTTCTGATATTGGTAATTTGTGTGTTCTGTCTCTTTCTCCTAATTAATGAAAAAATCTTCAAAACTGACACACATATTCATCATTTTAGGCCCTTTACTTCATATAGATCCAAGTTTCTAGGTGGTATATGTCATTCTCCTTCAACCTGAAAAACATCTTATGGATGAAAAAGGGGCCACATATTAGATCTGACAAGATCTGGTGGGGGGAGGGGCACTGCACAGTACGACGCCTTACAAACTCAGGGAGGGAAAGTAACCATACAGAATGGTCCGAACATAAAACTTCCTAACTAAAACAAGTCGCGCCTCTTAGTCACATCCTAGGCCTGTAGCTTCCTTGACAAAGGTCAATCTTTACCTTAAGTGAGCCTATTGTCTTTTTGCATCTAAACTAACCTTCGACCTATCAGAGTCATCTTTTGCAGATCCCTCAAGGTATAACCACCCGCACCGCACAGGGGACTACAGAAACCCTCATTGTCATCTTGTTCCCAGCACACCATCTCTCTGTGCTGTAAACGTTAAGTATTAACCATCCTGGACCCACCAAGGTAAAAGAAGTGTCTCTCCATTTTGCTTTTTACTTAATCTCAGAGATTTTCTCAGCTTTGTTTTCACCTGCCCCTTTACTGTCCCACCATTAGAATTCATGCAAGCCCCTTTAACGCCTCTTCCTTCGATTCTAATGTACACAATCAGCTGCAAAACTGCCATTCCGTGGAGCATTTTTTCAAGCCACTGAGATTTTGCTTCCTGGCAATTGTCCCCAGTCTGGCGCAAATAAACTCATAAAATCCCTCACAGGTTTCTTTTGTCGACAATCCTTTATCAGTTCTTCAACTTGAGTACTGCTTGTGAAAAATTAGCTCTGCTTTTTTGTTTGGTTCTGAAAATTTCTGTATGGCCTCATCTCCGAAATATGCTTTCACCGGATACAGACACCTAGGATGACAGTTCTGTTTGCCTTAGCACTTTATAAATTGTGTCAACGGATCTTCTGGCTTTTATGATTTCTGACAAGTACTTTTCATAATTTGTCTTTTTATTCATCTACGTGTAACATTTCGGGTTTAAATGAACTGCTGGTTCTATGAATTTATATTTTTTCATCAAATTTATGAAATTTCATTCATTTATCCTCAAATAATTTTGTTCTGCTTCCACCTTTCTCCCTTTTATTTCTTGGACTCCTGATACACATATAACATTATGTAACATTGTTTCACTTGACACTAGTGCTCTGTAAATTTTTTTAATTAACAATTTTAGTATATTTTTATATTCACTATGAAGATAATACAGCAAGTTCATAGGTTTAAAGAAAAAAACCACATTCAGTTTTTCCTGTTGTTGACAATGTACACAAGTATGGTATGTATATCACAACAAATGAGCCTACACGGAGCCCCCCTGGAGAGAGACAAATACCATATGATCTTGCTTATAAGAGGAATCTAATGAACAAAATAAATTAAGGAAGAAAATAGCGACATGGAAACATGAACAGACTGACAGCTGCCAGAGGGGAGGGGAGAGGGGGATAAACAGGAAAGAAGGAGAAGGGTCATCCAAGGACATGTATAAAGGACCCACGGACAAAGCCAAGGGTGGGTAGGATCGACAATGGGAGGTGGGGGTGGGTAGTGCGGGATGGGGCAAAGAGAAAAATTGGGACAACTGGAATTGAACAAACAAGAATATAAAAAACAAAATTGGTATATTATTACTAACTAAAGCCGATACTTTATTCAGTACCCACTAGGCTTTACCTAATGTCCTTTTTTTGTTCCGGGATGCCATGTAGGACATTACATTTAGTCATCATATCTCCTTAGGCTCCTCTTAGCTGTCTCTCAGACTTCCCTTGTTTTTGATAACTTTGCCAGTTGTGAGAAGTACCAGTGAAGTATTTCCTAGAATGTCCCTGGATTGGGATTTTGTCTGGTGCTATTCTGATTAAACTGAGGTTATGAGTTTTAGGGAAGAATATCGGAGAGGTGAGCTGTTTTTCTTGCCACATTGTATCAGGGCTACGTGGTATCACATGACATTAGACTTAATCACCTGGTCAAAGTCTTACACGCTAGGTTTCACCACAATAAAGTTACCACTCTCTTTCCCTACACTATTCTTTTGAAGTCAATCATTAAGGGCAGCCAGCTCTCAAAGCAGAGGGGAATTAAACTACAACTCTTAGAGCAGGGGGTATCAACATAAATTATTTGGAGTTTTTCTGTATAAATTTGTCTCTTTTCCCCATTTAGTCAAAAGTGTACTTATATCAGTATGGATCCCTAAATATTTATTGTATAGTTTGTATTATAATTCATTGCTACTTTATTAATTTTGTTGTTCATAGTCTTTCAGCTTTGGCCATTAACTCTATTGGTTTCTCTGTCCTTTTGACATGCCCCCAACATTTGCTTTTGCAGTTTCCTTACTTTCTGGCATTTCAAGATGCTCCAGGCTCATAGTATGTATTTCTTACTCTAGTACCATAATCAGCCATTTCTTCAAGGAACCCTCGTTTCATGTATTGGAGGATGATATTGGAAACCAAGATTTGAGTCCTGGGTGTGTTGGTTGCTACTGGGGTGTCATCAAATCTGCCATCTCAGCTGATAAAATGACAAATTATATGTGTGTGTATTCAATGGTATAAATGTTTCTATGTGTAGCAATCTATATCCACATTAAGCTAAATATGAGCTTATACCGATGTCTTCAACTCCATGACCATATATATCACTCTATCTTCCGCCTTGCTTGTCTACAACCTCCCGTTCCAACATTTAGAAACTGAGATCTCACAATCCATCACCTATTTGTTTAGTCATTCAGCTCCAGTACAGATGTCAAGTGGTTTCAGAATTGTTAGACTGCACCCCAATGGGAAACAATGTTATCCAACATAGTGCAGCGTTTATATGAAACTTATTTTGCCTTTAGTTTTATAGAATCCATTCATACCTACCTTTTTCCCTACCCTCCTCAGTGAGGTTATTTAATACACTTGTCATGGTCAGATTCCATTATCACCATCCAAATTTCCTATCTTCGTTTCAGCATATACGTCTTTTCTTTCGTAGTGTATAATGTTCTGGAAATTTCATCCACTTAATTTTTAATGTCATATTGCATATGTTTTAGCTCCAAATTTTCATGTTTTGTTTTCTATTTCTCTCATTATGTTCACGCTTTTCTTTAAAATGTAGAGCATATTAACATTATTTGAAATAGCTCTATGAAAGCCCTTGTCAGCTAATTACATCATCTCTGATTTTCTCCTGTTTATGGATCACAGTGTGCTGTTCAGTTTAGTTTGCTAGTCAGTCACATAAAGATTTTTAGCTTATGATGTTAAGGATTTTTTCCCTTTTGTAGATATTGATTTTCAAGTTTGTTTCTAATCTTTGCTAGGGTGAGTCTAGAGTAACATTTAACATCGGGCTTATTTAGCCTTCTGATGTCTGCTGATTGCTTGCAGTGTGGAAAGAGGTCTCTCTACTGTCACTGGTAGGATTTTGAAGATGTTAGAACTCTATGTATGGAAAATTTTTAATAACCAGTTCTTGACATCTGGGAACTGGTCTAACACTTATAGCTAGGCCTTAGTGCTGTTAGAAGCTGGCCTGGCGCTCCCAGTTAAGCCCTATTATTTTCTTCTTGGACAAAATCTCACAGAACACCCATTTCAGACTGATAAGGAAAGATAAAACAATGCCATATTACGATTTTTTTTCTAAGCACAGAAAAAAACAAGATCACTGTGCAGTCTCCAAAGTACAATATCTCCTTCTCTCTGCTAATGTGAGTGTTACTTGTTTTGGGAATTACAGCTTTATATTTGCTCTAGTCTGCTCTCTTTCTATATAAAAATTAATTTGATAGCCAGTCATAGAATTGTCCTTTTTTTCTGACAGCATTCAATCTAGAGCAAATTACCCAACCAAAGCCCACATCCTATAATAGGTTGTTTCTAACACTCTCGTACTGAAATACCCTGGTGTTCATTCATTCTCCCTCATGCAATAAGTAATAAACTCAACCTCTCCATCTACTAGTATATTCCTAGAGGGCAGCGATAGTGAGTTCTGGAACATTTTCAACTGATGATTCACAATCAGTCATTCTCTGGCCCCGGAACTCATCCTACAAATATGTTGATTAGCAGTCAGCTACTAAAGATTAAAACTGCTCTTTTTCTGCATAGCTCCATCCCCTGTAACATGAGCAAGAGTAAACGTTCTGTAGTTGTTTTATAAAATTGAAACATACCATATATATCTCTTTGCTATTTACTTTCCCTGCTTCAACCCTTTGAGACACATCAAAGATATATTACAGATCAAAATCTACTTCCCTGGATTTAATATCTGGTTAACACTGTATAGACTATAATGGCTATTTTGTATGTAATCAACACACATTTATTGCACATTTGTTTTCAGTGGGCATGTCTGTGCATATAGTAAGTTTTTGCCTGTGCACATAATGTTGCATTATTCTACAGGGGTTGGCAAACATAGACTTACAGTTAATACAATCTAGTAATTATACAATAATAAATAATAAATAAGGATACAAGAATAAACTGTTTCACATAATCACAACTATAAACCTACTTTTGCCCTCCACCCCCCGTGTTTACTCTGACATCCACATGCCTAACAAACTTCGGTCGGGATGCTACTATGTGCCAGGCAGTCAGTATTAAAATGATCATGGTTCCTACTTTTAAATTCATGAAAAAAAATGTCAATGGCTTTGGCTATTTCTGAGAAATGTACTTTAATTTTCCAGAGTAGACTTTCTGTAACACATATCAAAATTGTAGCTTCATTGTTCTGGTAGATCCACTTATAATTTCTCCAAAATATTTATTTCTCATATAAATGTATTTTGAAATCATAAGTTTACACATAGGTTGATTTTATCAGTCTAATTTCAAATTACTTTTTGAGGACAGTCTGTAATTGGGAGAGTGAGATCTAGTTGCCTCATACATTTCATTTGCTAATACCTGACTCGGGGTATCGATGGGAGCCATGTGCTGGTCATTTTGGACAATAGGTCGTATGTGGTTAAACAGAACAAACGAAGGGGAAACAAAAGCAAAGAACCTTGAAACTTTTGATCGAAGAAACACAATCACAGATTTTCAGAGTAGTCAACAGCTTTGCGATGAGATGAGAGAGAATGGCATTTAAAGAACCAAAAAAGAATTATAGTCCTTTCTTTTTTTTTTAGAAATTTCTTATCTGTGCTACCTAAGTCGAAGAGATGGCGAGCTTAGAAAAAGGAAAACTAGTACCTTTGATTAGTGGAAATCAGGTAGTTCTTTCTCACTAGAAAATAAAGCAAGGGTGTTTAATGTGAAACTGGCTTTGGAACATAAACTACAATCATGATTCATAGTTTAGTGTATTTAAAATGCTATTTTTTAGAACTTCTAACATTATTCCTTATAGTATAGGTTTATTGTGGTAATAAAAACTTAGGGCTTTTTGGGAAAAAAAACTTTAAAAGAATATTTGAGTAGATCTGTGTTAATGTCCACCTCAGTTAATTATTTGCCACACAATTTCCTTTCCAGTTTACAATACCCTGATTTGGTTTAATATATATTGGGAGTGGAGATACGTTTGAAAACGTGAAGGAGGGTAGTAAGTAGAGAAGAATGTAATGAAATAAATCCTTTCCTCAGGCAATGTGATATACTAAGCAATACAAACAGGCTATCATTTTTAAGCATTACTATGTGCCAGGCAGACCACAGCTTTAAGCAATATTCATTTTTCCCCAGCTTTATTGAGATATAATTCACATGTAATGTTGGGTAAGTTTAAGGTGTACAACATGTTGATTTGATACACTTATATTCCAAAATGATTACCACCATAGCCTTAGCTAACACCTTCATCAGCTCACATGGTTACCATTTCTTTTTGTGGTGAGAACACATTTAAGATCTACTCTCTTAGCAACTTTCAAGTATACAATACAGTATTATTAACTATAATCACCATGCTGTACATTAGATCCCCAGATCTTATTCATCTTATGACTGGAAATTTCTACCTTTTAACTAATATCTCTCCATTTCATCCACACCCAGCCTATAGTAACCACCACTCTACTCTCTGTTCCCAATGAGTTCACCTTCTCAAGATTCCACATACACGTGTGGTCAGACCATAGTTGTCTTTCTCTGCCTCACGTATCTCACTGAGCATAGTGGCCTCGAGGGCCACCCGTGTTGTCACAAATGGCAGGATTGCCTCTTCTCTCGTAGCTGAATAATATTCCACTGTATATTCATACATATATATCACACTTTCCTTATTTGCCAGCAGGCAATTAGGTGGTTGGTTCATTTGTTGTTTGTTTCTTTTGCTGGAAGCATTATGCTTTTTAATCATCATACTAGCTCTATGAGTTAGGTATTCTTAGTATCTCTTATTGCACCCATGTTCTTGAGGCTCACAGAGGTTTAGTAGCTTATCTAAGGTCAGGCAGCTAGTAAAAGATAAAGCTAGGTTTCAAATTCAGGTCTGTGTGAATATTTCATCTTAATTCTTTTCTCCTATGTTCTATTGCACTCAGTATGGACTCTATGTAAAGTTCTTAGTCTCTTCAGAGGGAATAATTATTTCCTATCATTAGTTTCCATTGAATGTTCTCAGGAAAAACATTTTACCAATGAATATGACTTCTGGTCCTAAGTCTAGGGGTTGACACCATGATTTGGGGGGTCCACTTTCCTAATTTTATTGTTCACTTTGGAAGTTAATGTCATGTAGATGAGGCAAGGCATACGGAGTCTGAAGACTACCCTTAATATCATCTCCATCTCAAAGTGCTCTGGTACTCTATCCAGGGCCAAGAGAGAAGGCTTCTATTATGCAAGATCAGTAATGAGACCTTTCCCCATGTGCCATCATCTTCATAGGTTTCAATCTCCTCTGCTCTAAAGGAGGAAAAAAAAGTTGTGCCAAATGCGATATAAGCTTAAGAGATAACAAGATAAATATCCTTTTCCCTGAAGAGTTGTTCACAGTCCATTAAAATAAACAGACAATGAAACAAATAACTAAAATGGATGGACATGGTCTGTGAGAGACAAATTTTTAGTAGAATTCTGAGGAAAGAATGAGTGATTTGGTGAGGAAGAAATCACAGAAGGCTTCAAAGAGAAGGTGAAGTTTAACACAGATCTTAAATGATACTAATGGTAATGATAATAAAAACAACATTTTTCGGTGTTTACTATGTATCAACCCGCCTGGAAAATGCTTTATATGCATTATTTTCTTTATTCCTACCAGCAAAATTATAAGCTAGTTACTATTATGATTGTTGTACACACACAAAGACACACATTCAGTAAAGGACAAAATTGGAATTCAGTCTTATGATTCTTCATTTATTAATGAATAAATATTGTTTCGGGAGCTGTTCCTGATTGCTGGTCTTCAACCAGGGCTGATTTTTGTCCCATAGGGGATGTTTGGCAAAGTCATGAGACATTTGGGAGTTTGTTACTGGCATCTAGTGGGTAGAAGGCAGGAAGAACTGCTAAATACCCGACAATGCGTAGGACGGCTATCCACAATAAAGAACTGTCTGGCCAAAAATGTCCATAGTTGCTTAACAAACCCTTTGGACAGTGGAAAACCCTGTTTTAAACATTTAGGGAATAGCAGGGAAACAATAGGGCTGAGATAATCATCTACACTCTTGTAGGTAGAGAAAAGATAAAATTAATAAAATTATATGTAATAATCTTAAAAAACTATATAAAATAATCAGTTAAAAGGCAAATATTAAAAATTCCAAGTCCATGTTCTTTAAAGAGGCATCTAAAGCATAAATGCCGAAAGCAAAGGGATGAAAAACATATAGAAAATAAATTCTAAACAAAAGAAAAAGAATTAGAGCTATATTATATAAAATATAATAGATTATAAGGTGAAAAGCATCACTTATTTATTTTTATTCAGTTACAATTGTCTGCATTTTCTCCCCTTCCCTCCACCCCACCCCAGCCAGTCCCACCTCCCTCCCCCACCTCTACCCTCCCCCTTGATTTTGTCCTTGTGTCCTTTACAGTAGCTCCCATAGACCCCTCTCCCCACTATCCCCTCCCCATTCCCCTCTGGCTATTGTTACACTGTTCTTAATTTCAATGTCTCTGGTTATATTTTGTTTGCTTTTTTCTTCTATTGCTTATGTTCCAGTTAAAGGTGAGATCATATGGTATTTGTCCCTCACCGCCTGGCTTATTTCACTTAGCATAATGCTCCCCAGTTCCATCCATGCCATTGCAAAGGGTATAAACACCTTCTTTCTCTCTGCTGTGTAGAATTTCATAATGTACCATAATTTTTTGATCCACTCATTTGCTGATGGGCACTTAGGTTGCTTCCAGTACTTGGCTATTGTAAATTGTGCAAAAAGCATCACTTGAGTAATAAGGTATCTCTATGTGAGCTCCATTAGGGCAGGGGCGTTTTTTTCTGTTTAGTCACTGAACCGAGAACAGTGCTTGGTACATAGTAAATCCTCACTAAATATTAAGTAGATGTTAAACAAATGAGTGAATAAACTTCATAATCATAAAAGGTTTAATTCACCAGGAAGATATGGCAATTTCATTTTATTTTTTTAATATTTTATTTATTTAATTTTAGACAGAGAGGAAGGGCAGGAGAAACAGGGGGAGTGAAACATCACAATGTGTGGTTGCCTCCAGCACACCCCCGTTGGGGACCTGGCCCGCAACCCAGGCATGTGCCCCGACTGGGAATCAAACCAGCAACGCTCTGGCTTGCAGGCCCACGCTCAATCCACTGAGCTACACCAGCCAGGGCAGATATGACAATTTGAAATGTTTATGCACCTAGTAACATATTTACCAAATATGTAAAGAAAAATTTGACAGACTATAGGGAGGAAAGGATATCACAATTAGAATGAGAGATTTTAGTATACCTCTCTGCATAATTGACAGATGGGTCAGTCAGAGGCATCAAGTTATCACAGAATGCTTATCGAGAAGGGCTCTCAGATTTACCAGTAAGAAAATGAAGAAGGCAAGTTAAGGCAGGAGAACACAGTATGCAACACTCTTGCAAACTAAGCTCAGCTAATCCAGTTTAAAAGTCTGGAGTTGAACAGTCAGAGCTGTCCCAAACTAGGGCAATGGGGCTGGGATTTCATATCCCTGTACCAGTCAGTTTTTGGCCATGGATCCCCCCTCCCTGGAAAGGGCATAATCATGGGGAAGCCTATTTTTTGTAGCCAACATTAATCACTACTCTCTACTTCTTGCATCTGCATGGGGTTCTTTTCTTTGCTGCTCTTTAGGCCTGAAGAGCCTATTGGGACCGGATGTCCACCATAGCTTAAAGCTCAATGGGACTCTTACTATGCACCTGTTAGAAGTGTACCTTCTGGAAACCAAAGCTTCTAAACCTGCAGAGCCTAAAGTTAAAGGCATCTGGCCACCTCCCAGGCAGGCCGTTTCACATTTCTCATGAGTTGAAGTATACACAGGACACTTCCCTTTTCACGCAAACTGTATGACCAGGTGCATAACTCAAAACTGTCCATCGGGAGTACTGTCCCTCATAGCTGCCTTTCAAGGTCATCTCTGAGTAGGCTGCAATACAGCAAAAGTCCATTTTTTTGCCTTTATCCACATGCTGTTTATAATAGTTTGTTAGAGCTGCCATGACAAAATACCACAGACTGGGCGTCTTAGACAACAGAAACTTATTTCCTCACTGTTCTGAAGTCCAGAAGTCTAATAGCAAGGTGTTGGCAGGGTTGATGCCTTCTGAGGCCTTTCTGCTTGGTTCGTAGGTAGTGTTTTCTCTCTGTATCTTCACATGATCTTCCATCTGTATGTGTCTATGTCCTAATCTCCTTATAAAGGATACCAGTCATATTGGATTAGGGCCCAACCTAAGGACCTCCTTATAACTTAATTATCACTTTAAAGACTATGTCCAAATATAGTGACATTCTGAGGTACTGGGAGTTAGGGTCCCCCAAAATTCAACATATACAATTTTGGGAAAACACAATTTAGCCCATAACACTGGATGACCAGTAAGCCAAGCTAATCACGTTTTCATCTCTGTCAGCTCATCATGAAGGAAGCTCATCATGTGAGTTGAAGGGGAGACACTATTGCAACACGAGAGGATGGCATGAGGACCTGGGCCACCTCCTTTTGCACTTTACTGTTGCACTCTGAGCCTGTTCAACTCTGCTATTGAAAGTATTACTTCAGTTTTACAGGGGATTCCTGCTGGCCCTGCCTGTCTATATACATGTCATGTCAGGTCCGTGTACATGGGACATTTTCAAAGACAGATCATGTAGTAGGACACAAAACAAGCCTCAACAAATTCAAGAAAAGGGTTATCAAGGAACATGTATAAAGGACACATGGACAAAGCCAAAGTGGGGTAGGATTGAGGATGGGAGGTGGGGATGGATGGGGTTGGTGGGGTAGAGGAGGGAATGGAGACAAGTGTACTTGAACAACAATAAAAAAAAAAAAGAAAGAAAAAACAAAGAAAACTGAAACCATATCAAGCATGTGCTCAGATCACAATGGATTGAAACTAGAAACCAACCTCAAAGAAAAACTCAAAAACATTCAAATACATGGAGACTTAAATACATCAGACCTTCCAGATTGGGAGGTCAGTTCATGGGCAGCTCTGGCTTTAAGATTACCTGAAATTCAATGATTAGATATTCTGACTCTACCCCCCAGTAGATCAGCACAGCAAGAGCTGATTTTCAAAGGGTTTATACTTCTCTGTTGGAAATGGCATAACCTTAAGACTGGGATCCAAGTGGGGAGTCACAGTATTCACTACACCAGCCAACTTTGAGCTGGAGGATAATGCTAATTGGAGATAATGCCCACAACTCTTGCCATGACATCTGAGGTACTTCAGACCTGCAGTGTGTCTAATTGGAGATTTCTTGCAACTCTAAAATCACCTGGCAAATTCTACTGCACTAACCTTCTAAGCTATGATCAATCCAAATGGGACTACTTGCTGTTCAATTATCTTGGCTCCTTCTTCTGCTTTCTTACATTGTTCCTCCTGCCTTTAATCCTTTATCCTCCTGCCTTCTCCCCATGTTTAGTTACTGACCCCTAAAATGCCAGCATTACTAGTCCCTAAACCCTCTCCTGTTGCCTCCAGTCTGTCTTCCCTAAATTCTAATGCCACTTCATCTTACATGTCCCTTGTTTTGTAGCTATTCTGTGGTTACTTGCACATGTACACATGACATGTACTAACGTAAAAGATCTAAGTCTGAATATGCCAAAAATTAGTCAGGATGCAGAAACAAGCAATTACACCCCTTGAAAAGTTCTAAGTATGCAGCAATGTTTCTAGTCCTCTCCATCATTAGGGGAAGTAGATGGGAGAATAGAGCTGTGAGGAATATGGATGGATCAATACAGATAGTAAAGCTTGAAGCATAAATGTAAAGGAACAGGATGTGTTAAATGAGATCCTCAAGGGACCCCTTTCTTTTGTGGTGTCTATTACCAAGCTTAGTTCTTTATCTCCCATTTGAAAGTACACGGGCCAGCAGAACCTTCCCTCATGTAGGTCATTGGGAACACATTGAGCATTATCAGCTGGACTCCATAGAGTAATTACTAAGGCATCAAGTGGTAACAGATTCTCCATATCATCTGTTAAGCCCTCATTATGCCCTAAGGTGCTCATCTGGGCTGAACAGCCTTTCCTGTGACACATTAGGCATATTCTAATACAAAATCAAAGTTAGAATTACAACATGGCTAATAATTAAAGTGTAAAACTTTGCAGAGAAGAGAGAGATGAGGGGGAATATTTTATTTATCAGGTAAGGATCACATAAGGATGGTTTCATATGGGTTCCAGAACCTGACTGTGCTGACATATTGAAAAAAGAATAAAGAATAGCTCTTCCAAACAAAGAATCAGCAAGAATATTGTGGCACTGAATGACACTCTTGATCAAATGGATTTCGTTGATATATACAGAAACTTTCACCCCAAAGAAGCAAAATATACAATCTTTCCAAATGCACATGGATTGTTTTCAAAGATAGACCATATGCTGGGACACAAAACAAACCTCAACAAATTCAAGAAAATTGAAATCATATCAAGCATTTTCTCAGGCCACAAGGGCCCAAAATTAGAAACCAACTGCAAGGAAAAAACTCAAAAACACTCAAATTTGTGGAGATTGAATAGCATGCCATTTAAACAATAAATGGGTTAAGAATGAGATCAAGGAAGAAATCAAAAACTTTCTGGGAACAAATGAAAATGGACTCACAACAACCCAAAACCTATGGGACACAGCAAAGGCAGTCCTGAGAGGGAAGTTCATAGCAACACAGGCCTACCTTAAAAAGATAGAAACATTTCAACCTCTGGCCAAGATGGAGGCATAGGTAGACACACTGTGCCTCCTCACACAACCAAAAGAAGGACAACGACAAATTTAAAAACAAAAAACAACCAGAACTGACAGAAAATCAAACTGTATGGAAGTCTGACAACCAAGGAGTTAAAGAAGAAAAATTCACCCAGACTGGTAGGAAGGGTGGAGACAGGCAGTGGGGCGGAGAGGACTCGTGGCAAGGCGCTGGCTAGAGGATCAGGGTGGGCGAGGTGGCGGCTGGTGGACCAGGCGAGGCGCTGGCTTGCAGACTGGGCAGTCCCACATTCGTGTGCAGACAAACCGTGAGGAACAACTAGGGAGTGAAACAGATCCTGCAACCCAGAGTTCCAGCACGGGGAAATAAAACCTCAAAAGCCCTGACTGAAAACACCTGTGGGGGTTGAGGGGCTAGGAGAAACTCCCAGCCTCATAGAAGAGCTAGATGGAGAGACTCAGAGTATCCTAGAATGTACACAAACCCACCCACCCGGGAATCAGCACCAGAAGGGCCAATTAGCCTGTGGGTAGCGGGGGAAGTGACTGAAAACCATCAGAGAGTGGAGCAAGTAGCACTGTTTCCTCACGGACTCCTCCCCCACGTACAGCACCACCACACAGCAAAGTGGGTTGCCCCGCCCTGGCGAACACCTAAGGCTCTTCCCCTTGCTACGTCACAGGTGTGCTGAGACAAAAAAAAAAAAAAATCGCCCAAATGAAAGAACAGATCAAAGCTCCATAAAAAATACAACTAAGCAACTAAGAGCTATACAACCTATCAGATGCACAGTTCAAAACACTGGTTATCAGGATACTCTAGGAACTCACTGGGTACTTCAATAGCATAAAAAAAGACCCAAGCAGCAATGAAGGTTGCATTATGTGACATAAAGAATACTCTACAGGGAACCAACAGTGACGGGAAGGAAAACAGGACTCAAATCAATGGCTTGGACCAGAAGGAAGAAATAAACATGCAACCAGAACAGAATGAAGAAACAAGAATTCAAACAAATGAGGAGAGGCTTAGGAACCTCCAGGACAACTTTAAACGTTCCAACATCTGAATCATAGGGGTGCCAGAAGGAGAAGAGGAAGAGCAATAAATGGAAAACTTACCTTAAAAAAACCCGAGAACTTCCCCAGTCTGGCAAAGGAAATATACTTCTAGGAAATTCAGGAAACTCAGTCCCAAAGAAGTTGGATCTAAGGAAGCACACACAAAGACACATCATAATTACATTAGCCAAGATTGAAGAGGAGAGAATCTTAAAAGCAGTAAGAGAAAAGGAGACAGTTATCTACAAAGGAGTTCCCAAAAGACTATCAGCTGATTCCTCAAAAGAAATATTATAGGCAGGAAGGGGCTGGAAAGAAGTATTCGAAGTCACGAAAGGCAAGAAACTACATCCAAGATTACTGTATCCAGCAAAGCTATCATTTAGAATGGAAGGGCAGATAACGTGCTTCCCAGGTAAGGTAAAATTAAAGGAGTTCATCATCACTAAGTCCTTATTATATGAAATGTTAAAGGGACTTATCTAAGCAAAAGAAGATAAAAATTGTCAACAGTAAAATGACAATAAACTCACTCTATGAACAATCGAACCTAAAAAAACAAAAATGAACAAAGCAATCAGCTAGAACGGGAACAGAATCACAGAAATGGAGATCACGTGGAGGGTTATCAGCGGGGAGGGGGAGGGGGGAATGGGAAAAAGGTACAGGGAATAAGAAGCATAAATGGCAGGTAGAAAATAGACAGGGGGAGGTTAAGAATACTATAGGAAGTGGAGAAGCCAAGGAACTTATATGTACCACCCATGGACATGAACTAAGGGGCAGGGGGATGTGGGTGAGAGAGTCTGCTGGGTGGAGGGAAATAAAGGGGGGAAAATGGGACAACTGTAATAGTATAATTAAGAAAATATATTTTAAAAATACCAATGGCATATTTCACAGATCTAGAGCAAACATTTTAAAAATTTATATGAGCCCTGATTGGTGTGGCTCAGTAGTTTGAGCACAGGCCTGCGAACCAAAGGGTTGCAGGTTTGATTCCCAGTCAGGGCACATATCTGGGTTGTGAGCCAGGTCCCCAGTGGAGGTAATGCAGGAGGAAACCACACATTGATGTTTCTCTCCTTATCTTTCTCCCTCCCTTCCCCTCTCTGTAAAATAAAATATTTTTTAAAAAATTATATGAAACCAAAAAATACCCTGAATAGCCTCAGCAATCTTGAGACAAAAGAACAAAGTGGGAGGGATCACAATACACAATATCAAACTATACTACAAGGCCACTGTAATGAAAACAGCCTGGTACTGGCATAAGAATAGACACATAGTTCAATGGAACAGAACAGAGAACCCAGAAATAAACCCAAGTCTCTGTGGTCAATTAATACTTGAGAAAGAGGGAACTAGCATACGATGGAGTAAAAACAGTCTCTTCAATAAATTGTTTTGGGAGAACAGAAGTGACCCACGCAAAAAAAAGAAATTTGACCACAACTTACAACATACACCATAATAAACTCAAAATGGAGAAATGACTTAAATAAAAGTTGTGACACCAGAAGACTCCTCATGGAACACATAGGCAGGAAAGTTCCAGATACCCCATGTAGCAATATTTTTGCTGCCATATCTCCTAGGGCAAGGAAAATAAAGGGAAAAATAAACAAATGGGACTACATCAAACTAAAAAGCTTCTACACAGCTAAAGAAAACATCAGCAGAATGAAAAGAGAACCAACTGTATGGCAGAACATATTTGCCAATGATATATCAGACAAGGGTTTGATCTCCAAAATATATAAAGAACTCCTACGACTCAATGCCAGGAAGACAAACAATCCAATTTAAAAAATGGGAAAAGGATCTGAATAGACACTTCTCCAAGGAGACATACGGAGGGCCCAGAGACATATGAAAAGATGCTCAACAAGCCATCAGAGAGATGCAAATTAAAACCACAATGAGATATCACCTCACACCAGTCAGAATGGCCATATTAATAAATCAACAAACAAGTGCTGGTGAGGTTGTGGAGAAATGGGAACGCTAGTACATTGTTGGTGGGAATACAGACTGGTGCAGCCACTGTGGAAAACAGTATGGAATTTCTTCAAAAAACTGAAAATGGAACTGCCTTTTGACCCAGCAATTCCATTGCTGGGCATATACCCTAAGAATCCTGAGTCACCATTTGAAAAGAACTTATACACCCCTATGTTCATAGCAACACTATTTACAATAGCCAAGTGCTGAATGCAAAATAAGCGCCCATCAGTAAATGAGTGGGTCAAAAAAATATGGTACATTTACATGATGGAATACTACACAGCAGAAAGGAAGGAGCTCCTACCTGTTGCAACAGCATGGATGGATCTAGAGAGCATTATGCTAAGTGAGATAAGCCAGTCGGTGAAAGACAAATACCATATGATCTCACCTATAAGAGGAATCTAATGAACAAAATAAACTAATGAGCAAAATAGAAACAGAGGCACGGAAACATGGGGCAGACTGACAGTGAGTAGAGGGGAGGAGGGAGGGGGATAAGGGTGGAAAGAAGGGAAAGGAACTAGACAAAGAACATGTGTGAATGACCCACGGATATGGACAACAGTGTGGGAACTGACTGTGGGAACAGGGGTGGGATGAGCAGAGGAGGTCAAAGGGGGAAAAATGGGACAACTGTAATAATATAACAATAAAAATGATTAAAAAAAGAATAATCAGTCTCAGGGGGCAGGCACATACATGCAGACTAAGCTCATGTTGATTAAACACCTGTGCCACTGTAGAAATGGGAACTCTAACTGACTAGTAGCCTAACAATTTGGGGGTCACATAATGGAATCACAATGTGTGTAAACTGAATATTATTTAATCACCATATTTAAATGTTCTAATTGTATAAAGGAAAATACTGAGACAAGGAAAGGGGATGTGTTTTATAGAAGGTTATAGAGCTAGATGGTGACAGAACGGGAGACAAAAGTCAAAATTTCTGATTTATAAAGCAGTGAAATAAGAGTACAACTGCAAGTCATTATCAATTCAACACATATTTATGGGGTCAAACACAATAGGTCACAGCAGGAAAAAGAGATATGTGGTCCGAGTAAAGCACACTGACATTGTCATTTTCCTGATGAAGGACCAGCAGCCAACTAGCTTTTCTGGGTAGCCCAAGTCCTACTTGAAATCATCTCCAACAGGGATAATAATAGCAAAAGCTTCTTATCAACTTACCCTTTAAGTCATTTGAAAACTTCTCTATTCAAGTGCTGACTAGTAGAAATATACTATAAGCTAGATATGCAATTTAGTATTTTTCAAAAGCTACAATAAAAACATAAAGAGGAATCTATGAAATTAATTTTAGTAACATATCTGATTTAACTCAAAACAGCAAAATATTATCATTTCAACATGTAATTGATATAAAAATTGAATGACATATTATACATTACATCATTTGTCCTAAGCCTTCAAAATCCAGTGTGTATTTACACTTACAACAAATCTCATTTGAATTGACTCCATGTCAAGTACGCAATAATAGCCACACGTGGCTACTTCCAGCTAGTTACTACTGTATTAAACACCAAACTCCATAACATATACTGGAAAAATCAGTCCCTTGTGTATATCTGAAAAGCTATTAAAATTATAAAAATTGGAAAATGCTTTTTCAGATGGAGTGCTATGAACTCCACTGAAGTGTCCCGCTTCCCTTGGTTATTCTATACCATGCCTGAGTACACCAGGTCACTGGAAAGGTTAAATAAAAAGAAGCAAAAAGAACATTAAAATAAAATGTTATATTAAACTCAATAGGTTTTTAATAATTTTTGGCCTTCATTTGTTCCAAGTCTTTATAATTAGAATTAAACATTAATTTCACAGTGGCAAGTCAGAAGAGATAACAACAGGAATAGAGCCACTTTCTGGTAAGACATTAGGGACTAAACTGTCCATTCCAAATTAGGTGATTTTTCCCCTAATATCACTGTCAAGACTGGTTTTTCATAAAAACAAAGATCACTTTACATGAAAGGAATTACTAAACAGTCTAGAGGTTGGAGATACATTACGTAGTTAATAGATGTTCATCACCTGCTTAATGTTCATCCTCTACAACTTTGAAGAAATTCTGCCACAAAATTAAAGTGCAACATACAATTCATATTTCTGTGCCCAATGTTGACAATTATTATTCAACAATATTACAGAATTTGTCAACTGAGAACTTTCTAGAAAAGTTCATAATTTATGGTCTTAGTAATTATAAATCAAAAAATACTACAACAAATTTTAGACCTCAAGAAGACATAGTTTAACATTATAGTAGCTGGCCAGGAGAAGGTAGTTTCTGCAAAATCATTAAGCACCATTCTCTTAAGGATACAGTTTTCCTAACTATGATTCTACAGAATAAAGTTTGAGGGAGAAATGTGGTACAAACCTTGGGTGTTTCTTGAATTTTTTTCATGTATCTTGCTTTATGTATTGCCTTTGAAGAGATATCACTTTTCTTGTCCTGAAAAGTTGTAAAACACCTTATTTCATTTATAGATCTCTGAGGGAAAAATCTTTATCTCTAGTTTGCCTACAATTTTATTCATTTTTATTTTTTAAAGATTTTATTTATTTATTTTGAGAGAGAAGGGAAGGGAGAGGGAAAGAGAGGGACAGAAACATTGATGTGTGAGAGAAACATTGATTGGTTGCTTCCTGCATACCCCCAAATGGGGACTGAACCCACAATGCAGGTATGTTTCCTAGCTGGGAATCGAACTGGCAACCTTTCACTTTGTGGGGCCACAACCAACTGAGCTATGCGAGTCAAGGCTAGTTTGACTATAATTTTAAAATGTGATGCTCTAATTACTAAGCTGATAAACAATGGAGGTTTCTATTCCCTATATATTAAAATGACCAAAATATTGTATGTGTGAAAGACATGCCAGAAATTTTATTTTAATATGAGTGTACTTTGAAACAGGGATACCTTTTTTTCTGCAAACCTGAGTGTCTGCAATTTGAAGGATGGGTAAAAACCTGCCAATGTGGTTTTTTTTTACATACTATGTAAATTCTGCAATACTCAGTGCATTTATCTAGGAGCATCTGCCAATTGGAGGGTATCCTAAAAAATATAACCAGGATGTTATATAAGGAAAATTAAATCATGTCATCTGAAGGATAGTCGAGGGGAATGGAGAAAAACTGGTGAAGATGTCCACTTTAACACAAATGCTAAGAACTCTGAAGGGAGAAATAGACAATACGGTAATCATTGGGGACTTTAATACCCAACTTTGTACAGTGGATAAAGCATCCAGACAGAAAATCAACATGGAAACAGTGGACTTGAACCATAATTTAAACCAAATAAAGCTAACAGACATATATAGAACATTCTAGCAAACAGCAGCAGAATACACATTCTTCTCAAGAGCACATGGAACATTCTTTATAATAGATGCTATGATAGGTGACAAAAGAAGTCTTAGCCAATTTAAGAAGACTGAAATCATACCAAATCCAGATAAGGACACTACAGGAAAAGAAAGTTACAGACCTATATCCTTGATGATCATAGATATAAAAATTCTGAACAAATTACTAGGAAACAGAATTCAATAGCACATAGAAATATCATAAACCTTTATAGATCTATAAAGGACACATGGACAAAACCAAAGGAGGGTAGGATCAAGGGTGGGAAGTGAGGATAGCTGGGGTAGGGGGAGGGGAGAAGGGAAAATGGAGACAACTGTACTTGAACAACAATAAAAAAAGTTAAAAAATATCAAAAACCATGATCATGTTGAATTCATTCTTGGGTTGAAGCAAGTGTTCAATATATATAAATCAACAAATGTGATATACCACATAAAGAGAAAGAACACAAACTATATGATCATCTCAATAGATACAGAATTTGCAGTTGACAAAATTAAACACCACTTTACGATTTAAAAAACTCTGAACAAATTGGCTATAGAAGGAATTTACTTCCACATAACAGAGGCCATATATGACCATGCAGTGAATATCATACACAAGAATGAAAAGCTGAAAGTTTTTCTTCTGCGATGAGGAACAAGACAAAGATGTTCACTCTCACCACTTAAATACTACGTAGTACTGAAAAGCCTAGTCAGAGAAGCTAGGCAAGAAAAGGAAAGAAAAGACATCCAAATCAGAAAGGAAAAAGTTCAGTTGTCTCTGCAGATGACATGATTTTATAGAGAGAGAACCCTAAGGACTCACCCAAAACACTATCAGAACTAATAAACAAATTTAGTAAAGTTGCAGGGCTCAAAATCAACATACAATAATTGTATTTCTAGACACTAACAACAAACTATTCAAAGAGAAATTAAGAAAACATTCTTTATCGACTGGTTTGGGGAGAGAAATGCCTTCTGTCAGCCCTGCTAGGGATTCTGAAGTTTAGTCAGACCTTTTATATGGATACTACTATTCCCCACTTCTGGTTTCCTCTTGCGAGGGAGGCGAATTCTTAACATTGCATGACTTCTTTCATCGGGCAATTCCAGGCCAAGTGCCGACAGCCTCCTGTTTGTTTTCCCTCGGGTGGTACTGACTGCTCGAGTTTGTGTGCTCTTTTTCAAATCCTGCAGTCAGGCCAGCTTTCTGTGCACGCTCACTAGACATCTGCAAAAACTTGCACTGCAGGTCCTCAAGTGCATGCACGCGCAGCCTGCCATTTTGAGGGTGTGTGTGGGTGAAGTACACAGAGCATTGGGGTTGCCTGTGACCCTGTTGGGGGAATCCACAGGGGAGACATCCCCAGTGGCTTGTAGGTAGGCTTGTTGATGAAGTCTGAAGCACTTAGTAGAATCCACATCCTCTCGATGCTTTCAGAGAACCCTGGTTGCAGTTCTTCCGGTTCCTCCCCACCATCCAGTTGTGAGGCACATCTATTTTTTCTGGATAGGAGGAAAAATACCTGAGCTTCTTTGGTAGTGTCCTACAAAGCTGAGGAAGCTGGGTGCTGACTCACAGGCTCTCATTTTTCCCTGTGGCAGAAACCACACGCCAAGTTCTCTCTTGGCGCTGAGCTGTGCTACCTTGTGGGAGAGGAGACAGAGGTAAAGTAAAACAGTTTCTCTTATCCTCTTCAGTGTTTCCAATCTCAGAAATGTTTGCCCGAACAGTGTTGTAGAACGTCTCTGCTGGACTCCTAGATTTCCACAAAGGGATTCTTGACCATGATTGTCAAAATAGGTGAGTGTTGGTGGGAAGATGGTAGAAAACTCCCATTTTCTCATTTTGTTGTTGGCATGTAAGAATTTGGAAGTTTAAAGTTAAGGCTTGCTAATGATGCTTCTTGAGTAGCAAAAGAATGCCTTCTAAGGTTTTATATGGTGCTTTGGGGCAGTGAAGTGACCCTCCTGGGAGGCATAAAAGCCTAGGAGCTCTTTTGCTCAGGGCTCCATGAATCTAACAGATGCTCATGTCTGTCATCACTCTGGGCATGTTCTCCTTCAGACTAACTGAAAGGAGACATTCAGAAGCTTCCCTACCTCATGTATCTCCTATGCCTATCCTGTCCTCCTATCTCTTTTATCTTAATAAAGTTTATGAGTAGAAACAATCGATGTCCATAAATTGTATTTTAAGCTATCCTTCAACCTGTGCTGGTCTTCATTCACCAGAGCCTAAGGCATTATTTCATAAGAAACAATGAAATTGTTAAGAATGATGTTGGAGGAATCGTAAATTGTTATGGCAAACTCTTATGACATATTATACCCAAAAAGCAATCAGTAAAGAGCATCATAGAATGAGATATTATTAAAGTATAGCTATATATTGAGACACATACATAAAAACAATAAAAGAAAAAAAGTATACCAGCTTGTTCACAAGTTTCATCCCCGGAAGTGAAATTATGTTTATTTCCTTTCTTTGTAGTCTTATGTATTTGCTACATTTAATGCAATTAATATGTATTACTTTGGTAATGAGAAAAAAGTATGCTATGTCACAAATATAATTAAATAATGAACAATGGATGCCATAAACTTAATTTATTTTTATGGTAGTTTCTTAATTAGCCCACTTTTTTTCAACAATATGCTAGAAAATTTCAACTGAGTTTGATGAGAATGATAATGGCCTACAGGGGAGGGTAAGAATTGTTTCATTTTCTATTTTTAGTAATAGTATCATGGATAATTTCCTATTTCTGATTATAAAACTAACATAAGTTGAACTTTTTTAGGAATACAATTCATATATATGAGTTTAAATACATAAAATGAAAACTCTTATTTTAAACACATAAATAATTCAGATTAAAATAATTCAGGACAGTAAATTTAAATCCTTAAGATTAAACCTCTTAATTCAAAGAAAATATATTATTTCCATTAAAATATTTTCTTATTTTTTTCCTACATGGGAAAACTAATAAACCGATGACCTGGATCTGCTAAATAGCTCACTGTGAATGGGACAAGTCAGATTTATCTCTTTATCCTGTGTTTGAATATGAACAGAAATTTATATAGATAATATATGACTCTAAAGAGCAGTCTCCTAAAATACATTACCATTCAAAGTTTATTCCTGCAGCAAGATATATTTTCCTCATGTGTAAAATAAGGGAGTTAGAATAAATGACCTATGATGACAGTTTAATGGGCAATTGTCACCCTACATATACACCAGCCCCATGAATGAACCTGGGTTAATATGTCACTCCTTTCATATGCAGAATTTCAAAATACTAAAGAATGCACTTGTCCTTGTGAAGGAATATACCTTTCACCAGTCTGGCCCAATGACCATGTTCAAATATCCCTACAATTTTTTTTTTGCTTCATTGCATTTTTTTCACATTTTTTGTTGTTGTTCGAGTACAGTTGTCTCCATCATCCCCTCACCACTCCCCCCACCTCAGCCATCCTCACTTCCCATCCTTGATCCTACCCCTCTTTGGTTTTGTCCATGTGTCCTTTATAGTTGTTCCTAACAACCCTTCCCTCTTATCTCTCCATTATCCCCTCCCACCTCCCCTCTGGTTACTGTCATTTTGTTCTTTATTTCAATGTCTCTGGTTATATTTTGCTTGTTTGTTTGTTTTGTTGATTAGGTCCCACTTAAAGGGGAGATCATATGGTATTTGTCTTTCACCACCTGGCTTACTTCACTTAATATAATGCTCTCCAGTTCCATCCATGCTATCACAAAGGTTAGGAGCTGCTTCTTTCTTTCAGCTGCATAGAATTCCATCATGTAAATGTACCATAGTTTTTGGATCCTCTCATTTACTGATGGGCATTTAGGTTGCCTCCAGCACTTGGTTATTGTAAATTGTGCTGCTATGAACATTGGGGTGCATAGGTTCTTTTCAATTAGTGTTTCAGGATTATTAGGGTATATACCCAGCAATGGAATTGCTGGGTCAAAAGGCAGTTCCATTTGTAGTTTTCTGAGGAAATTCTATACTGTTTTCCACAGTGGCTGCACCAGTCTGCATTCCCACCAGCAGAGCACTAGGGTTCCCTTTTCTCCACAACCTCGCCAGCACTTGTTGTTTGTTGATTTGTTTATGCTGGCCATTCTCACTAGTGTGAAGTGGTATCTCATTGTGGTTTTAATTTGTATCTCTCTGATGGCTAGTGATGCTGAGCATCCTTTCATATGTCTCTGGGCCCTCTGTATGCCCTCCTTGGAGAAATTTCTGTCCAGGTCCTTTGCCCATTTTTTAATTGGATTGTTTGTCTTCCTGCAGTAGAATTGTGTGAGCTCTTTATATATTTTGGAGAACAAACCCTTGTCCGAGGTATCATTTGCAAAAATATTTTCCATACTATTGAACCAAAGTTTTCATTTTGCTGATATTTTCTTTAGCTGTGCAGAAGCTTTCTATTTTGACGAAGTCCTTATTTGTTTATTCTTTCCTTTATGTCCCTTGCTCTAGGGGATATATTGGTGAAAATATAGCTGCATGGAATATCTGATATTTTCCTCCCTATGTTCTCTCTAGGATGTTTATGCTGTCATGACTTACATTTAAGTCTTTTATTCATCTTGAGTTTATTTTTGTATATGGTGTAAGTTGGTAGTCAAGTTTCACTTTTTTTGCATGTAGCTGTCCAGATCTCTCAACATTATTTGTTGAAGAGGCTATTTTTACTCCATTTTATGCTTCTGCCCCCTTTGTCAAATATTAATTGACCACAGAGACTTGCGTTTATTTCTGGGCTCTCTATTCTGTTCTATTCAGCAATACATTAAAAAGAGCATACACCATGACCAAGTGGGATTCATCCCAAGGATGCAAGGATGGTACAATATTCACAAATCAATAAACGTAATATATCACATAAACAAAAGGGAAGACAAAAATCACATGATCATATCAATAGATGTTGAAAAAGCATTTGATAAGGTACAACACCCATTTATGATAAAAAACACTCAGCAAAGTGGGAATAGAGGGAGCATTCCTCAACACAATAAATGCCATATATGAGAGACGTACAGCCAACATCATACTCAATGGGCAAAAACTAAAAGCCTTCCCACTAAGATCTGGAACAAGACAAGCATGTCCACTTTCACCACTTCTATTCAACATAGTATTGGAAGTCCTAGCCACAGCAATCAGACAAGAAAAAGAAATAAAGGCATCTAAATCAGAAAGGAGGAAGCAAAACTGTCATTGTTTGTAGATGACAAGATAGTGTACATAGAAAACCCTATAGACGCCACTAAAAAACTATTCAACCTAATAAGTGAATTTGGCAAAAGAGTGGGATACAAAGTCAATATTCAGAAGTCAAAGACATTTCTGTACACCAACAATGAAACAGCAGAAACAGAAATCTGGGGGAAAATCCCATTTGATATAGCAACAAGAAAAATAAAGTACCTAGGAATAAACCTAACCAAGGAGGTAAAAGACCTGTACTCAGAAAACTACACAACACTGAAGAAAGAAATTAAGGAAGACACAAACAAAATATCCCTACAATTTTAAAGCATACCAGCCTTATGCATAGGAACACATCCTGCTCCATAGAGATTGTAATTCCCTTTAAAGAATCCCTGAAATGAATGTCCTGTCACTTGCAATCTCACCAATACTTGAAAAGGTTTTTCAGGCACCATGACCTTAAGTGGCCTTTTTTTTTTACATCTAGATGTACTAATTCATATCTCCCTTTATATTTTAGTTTTACAGAAAATTTTATACAGAGGCCTCATTTACAAGGAAAGGATTACATTCTGTTTTTGAGAAGTATCTAAATATTGCACCATTTACCACTTTTCATGTTATTGAAATATGCTATGTTTTGTTTTGATTTCTGTATAAAAAGACTAAAAGTGAAATCCACAAATATACAGTTTAAGTAATTACATCTAAGTGAAACTATCATCAGTAAGCAATCCTATAATTGTGACACCAATAAAATTAACATTTTTTCCCATTTAAAATATTCCCCAGAACAAGAGGCCAATACTTCCAAATATATTTTATTAATTATTACAAAAATTAATTTAGAATTTCAAACACTGCCTCATATAGTCATGTTTCCTACAATTTAGTGAATTTATTATAATTAACATCACCACTATGACAATCAAAATAACTAATAAATGACTATTTCTTTAGCATTTTTCCAATAAAAGCTAAAATGTACCATTTTATCCCTTTCATATATGATTTTTCTTTTTAGCTCATTCCAGTAAACAAGGTCTTTAATCTTCCATTGTTTGACAGATAATCTAATTTCAGTAATATATTTCTCTTTTTCTTTATTACATAACTCTTACTACCTCATTATTCCTTAAACTATATATTCAAATGTAATCAATTTATTTAAAGAGTTCAATGGTATCCTAATGGTATATAGTTATTGTACTATTGGATGCTTCTCTAATGGTTAAATAAAATACTTCTTGATTGCTGAACATTAATTTTAGTAAACATGTAAATTATTGTAGTCTAATAATTTCAAATTTCCTATAATAATGAATCCCTGCCTGCCTAAATCTGAGGGGCACAAGGACCAATAATTTTGAGGCTCAGGACACCAGATCTAAGACATAAGAGCTTTTAAAACCCTTCCTCAATTTGCCTTGGAAACTATTACAGTATAGAGCCTAAACACACAATATGGAGAGGCTATAACATCCAGGAGTGGCCAAATAAGGCTAGGTTAGACAACAAAGGGTTGATGTAGCTTTAAAGGTACCAACATGTCTCTGGCAAATGTTGGAGCAATTATGCCTTGGGCTGTAACTATTGGTAAGGCACGTGCCAAACAGTACTGCAAAATAAACTTTTGAGGTCAAGTCCTTGAGACTGCTTTGCAGACTTGATGAAAATGATATCAGATTAAGGTCAGATGCCTTGCTCTGCTACCCACCTTTGCTGCCTGGTGAGTCTTATTTTGTTCTTTGTATTTAATTCCTCATTATCATGGGCAGATACCTCAGACTCAGCCATAAGCAAGTCTGATGCTGTTGCAATAGTCACCATTACAGTGAATCAACCTCAACCTCAACCTCTCTCTCCCCCTCCCTCTCTCTCTCTCTCTCTCTCTCTCTCTCTCTCTCTCTCTCTCTCTCTCTCTCTCTCTCTCTCTCCTCACCCAAGGACACTTGTTCATTACTTTTAGAGAGACAGGAAAGGAGAGAGAAACATTGCTGTAAGAGGGAAACATCAATTGGTTGCCTTCCATATGCACCTGGAGTGGGGATGGGACACACCTAGACCAAGGATCAAACCCACAACCCAGGTATGCATCCTGAATGGGAATTGAATCCTCAACCTTTCAGTTGCGGGACGACACTCCAAGCAACTGAGCCACACCAGCCAGGGCACAGTGAAAATCTCTTTAAAGACAAATCGAAAGCTCCTTCCATGGCCTACTTATTTCAAATGATCTGTATAAAAGCAGTTCTAACATTTATCAAATGCTAGATATATAGTAGACAAAGATGTACTGCCCAGATCACCTTTCAAGGAAAGACATGCAGCCCACCTACTGGGAGTGTGTCAGCCCACAGCCTCCAGCTGACAGTTCCCTCAGGGTCTGCCCATAGCAGCCTACATTGGGTACCCAGGCAGATATGAAGGCGATACTCTCTCCAGAACTGCCAGTAAGGTTAGATGAGATTTTGTCGAGCCTTCATTGAAGTTTAATTACTTCCTCTCCCAGCCCTGCTCCTTCTCCTTCTACCTCACAGCTATTGATTCTCAATAAATATCATATACCCCAAACCCTCAATCTCAGAGTCTGTTTTTGGAGATCCTAAATTAAAGCAATGTATGCATGAAGGCAGCAAGAAGAGCTAACACATTCTAATATCCTAATATTTTCTTTAATAATATATTCTAAGTAGGACTGCAGTATTAGTCCCAAAGTAAAGCATATATGATAGTTTAACAAAATGCTTTGCAATCATGTAATACATGTCAAGGACCTACCACTAATTCATTGATTTAACAATATTTATTGAACACCCAGTGTCTAAATCAATTATTGCTGCAGGAATGCTGCGTGACAAATAACCCTAATACCTCAAAGGTAGACAAAAAATATTAATTTCCTCACTCACAGCTTGGAAGTCAGCTGGGGCAGAATTGATTCAGGCTGCAGACTGATTTCAAGTCAGCTTCACAATGTCTCTCATTCTAGTATTTAGGCTGAAGAGAGAGAGCAGTTAGTTGGATCATGTTCTTCTCATGGCAATCACAGTGGACAAGAGAAGCCCAACTCTGAAAGTAGATTTCAAACCTGTGCTCATATCACATCTGCAAACATCTCATTGACCAAGGTAGGTAAATGGTGAAGACCAAATAGAAGGGTAGATAAGTATAACCCACCCATCGATCATAAGATAAGGATAAGGACGTGGATGTGTAATACTACTACAGGTGACTGAATAATTAGGACCAGTATTTCAATCTACCACGTCTGCAACATATTGAGAGTGGTTATAAACACTGAGGATACAGCAGCACTCCACAGGACCAACCCACTGCACATCTAGATTCTAAATTGCAGGAGGGGCATTAAAAACAATGAGCAACATCACAAATGTTAATGGTAGAATCAGTGGTAGATAGACATGTATTCACTTTAAATTCTTTTAAATTATGTTGTGTTCTTTAAAATGATCATAGTGAAATGTTGGGGAAAAGTAAAGCAAGTTAAGGAGTTTACCAAGTGTGGTGTATTCAAGATATTTCGGGAATAGTGGTCAGTGAACTATTTATGAGGAGCTAACATTTGAGCAAGAGACCTGACTCGTGAAGGATGGATCCAAATGGAAATCTGGGGAAACACTTTCCAGGAAGAAGGAATAGCAAAGTGAAAGGACTTTAAGATCAGAGGTGACTCAGTTTGTTCTAGGAGCATCAAGAAAGCCAGAATGGCTTAGAAGACTGGGAGTGAATGACCCCAGAGTATTTCCTTTGGCCATGATAAGGACTTTGCATTTTATTATAAATATCATGACTTGTACTACAACGTTTTCATTTAAACAGATAGTGAGCATGTGTGAACATTTTATTAACTTCATTAATAAGGGAACCAACTGCAAAGAAAGAAGAGCCAGTTCAAAAATTATGTGACAAACAAGGATTTATATAGTCAGGCAGAAAAAAAATCCTGAGATTGCTAAGTTACATATACGAGGTCTGGAAAAAGTTGAGCCATTGTCAATATAACAAGAATGGTTTGCATGACATGGATGTAACCTGGCAGCCAGGGAGAGCGGATTGTAATGCACATGTGTGAACAATGACGACTTCACTGTACTAGTCAGTGGGGGCGGTAGATGCCATTGAGTGAGCATGTGTACTGTGTGGCTGTCACATTCAAAATGACTGAGTGAGTAGAGCAATGGATCTGCATCAAATTTTGTTAAGCTTTGAACATTCCTCTGTAGATACTATTCAGATGATTCAGAAGGCTGTAGCTATGGGCAACTGGTGATTGACAGCTTCATCATGATAATGCGCCTGCTCATGCATAATGTCTTGTGCAGAGATTTTTGGTGAAACATCAAATCACCCAGGTGACTCAGCCCCCCTACAGCCCAGATTTGGTGCCCTGTGACTTCTGGCTTTTCCCAAAACTAAAATCACCTTTGAAAGGGAAGAGATTTCATACCATCAATGAGATTTAGGAAAATACAATGGGGCAGCTGATGGCGATTGGGAGAACTGTGTGAGGTCCCAAGGTGCCTACTTTGAAGGGGACTGAAGTGTCATTGTCCTATGTACAGTGTTTCTTGTATCTTCTTCAATAAATGTCTTTTTCATATTACATGACTGGACACCTTCTGAACAGACCTCATATGTTTATATATATTTCTATGGGAAAGTAAAATCATAATTGTTTTGGGTTAATTCTCTACCAGGCTACACAATCCTAACTACGTATCAATATCTACAGGTTAACTCCTAACCTTCCAGAATTCTAAACCAATTTCAATGTTAACAGTTGTGGATGATTATTAGTCAAATAAACTGTGACACTAATGCTACACTTAAATGAAAGTATGTGTAACAGGAGAACTAAGCAGACTTTTTAGAACGTGCTTTAGCATGATATTTAATAGAAATTAAGATTTTGTGATTTTTCAAGTTTGGGATAAAACTTTCATTCACAAAAGACATGGAAGGTAGCAGAAGATTGTCATAGTATAACTTCAGTTTTAAAGGATTTCTCTTTCTGTTGCATGGAGAAGAGACTGCAGGATGCATCAATCAGAACCACTCACCAAAACTGTTACTGTAGACAGCCAATTAGCAATAAGGAAGGAAGAAAAAGGAATTGGACATTGTTGAGCATAATCATCCAGGGAGTATATGCCTGTTTGCTTCACTCAGAAGCTACAGCTTCAAACACTCCAGGGCATCACAGCATTACCTGCCAAGGATTAACACCCTCTTCCCCCCGCCCCTGCTATAGAATTGTTGGGGGGGACAGGGGGAAGGTAAGCACATGTGCAATAGAAGTCAAAATGGCACAAGAGGAGGTGCTTGACCATAGAGGCCTGGCAGTCCAACCTGGGAGAGGATCGACTGGCTAGGGGGTGGACCCATCAGAAGAAGCCCACAGAAGCTTGGGAAGTTGATTAGTTATTTTGAAAAAGCTCCTGGTCTTTTCCATCACAAGATAATATAATGCCAGGGAAGAAGAGCTTTCTCTCTCAGTGACTTGTATGTCCCCCTGCACTCATGCATTCTCTTTCCATGACCATTGGCCTTAGCAACCATGTGGTCTTAGCAACCACGTGGCCCACACAGTCATGCAGCTGACAGCCATGCAGACTCTAAACATAGGCCACAGGTAAGGAGCCTGGATACCACAGCCTGGGTACAGCAGTGCAGCAGGGAACACAAGCTAAGCTATCCGGATAGTGAGAAAGGCTGGACTAGACTAAGCTTAAATAAGGCGCAGGATCTCTGGACACTGGCCTTTGTTTTGGTCCTGCTAAAGACACGGGTCAACTCTTTTCACAGTGGGATGGAGCTGAACTGAGGACAGCTCTTTGTGTTCACTTCAATGTCAGTCAATCTTACCACAGACCATGCCTCCCACACAGGTCCCTGGAATGCTTTCCTTGCAACACTGTGAAATAGCCCCACTTCCACCAGCAACAGATGCCCATCACAGTGGTTCTGATGAGACGTGAACTTGGATTAAGAGACGGTTTGTGCAGATGAAAAAAAACATGTAGAAGGATTCATAATATAATTTTGATGTTGAGTTTTCAGAAATTGCTGATGTGTGCTTTTATCAGCATAGGCCCTTTAAAGACTATGACTATTAGTAGTTCATAAGGCTTATCAGTGTGGGAAGAAGGCCAGCCCCAAAGTACCCTCCTTCCCTGATTTGTTCAGAAACTTTACTGGCAATTTATCTTCCCTTTTATGTGATCTCAATGTCAGCACCCCATTTTATCTATTAGATAGTTAATTTCCTCTGGGGTAATGAAAAGCAATGTCATCTTCAATCCAATAATGTTAAGAAACATGCCTTAATCATATCAATCCTGAAATTCTCCTGTCCCTCTTTGACATCATCGCATTTCCCACTCTCCTAGATCAATATCATCAGATATAAATATGCTCTCATTTCTGTCATTTTAGGTAAAAGCCCAGACCCCCACCTGCTTGTCCAGGTTCATGCCCATTTCTTTGTATAGTGAAACTCCTAGAAACGGTTGTCATATACTGTTTCTATTTCCTCTTGAACCTAAGTAAAGCTTATGCTCCAACCACCCCAATAAAAATGCTTTTTGTCAAGGTCAAAAATGAGTGAGTTGAATTGAAATGAAATGTATTGAACTGCACTATTTATTTCCAAAACGTCTTCTTATTTGACTTTTCAGCATCATTTGACTAAGTTGATCATATATATTCTCCTCCTTGATACACTTTCTTCATGTGGTTTCCAGAATACTAAACACTCCGATTCCTTCCCACCTGTGGTTACTCTCTCTCAGTCCCCTTTTTGAGTCCTTTATCTTCCAGACTTCTAAAGGGTACAGTGTGTCCCAGTGACCTTGAAGAGTCTATTAACACTCACATCTTTAGTAGTCTCTTTGCCTCTTGTTTAAATAGCATCTATATGCTGATAACTCCAAAATTTATGTCTGAAGCCTAGATCCATCCCCTGAACTTTAGACTTGCATATTCAAAAGCTGAGTTACATCTCAACTGAAATGTCTAACAGTAACAATAAATAACAGTAATGATAATAACAATACTGAAAACGAATGCTTCTGTCTTCTATGGTGCTCATTATTTGCAAGACCTTATCGTAAGCACTTTTTAATTAACTCACTTAATCCTCACAACAACCCTATGAAGTACTGTAGTGTAATCCCTGACTGCTGTCTTTGCTTTTGTAATGCAAGTGCCTGGCTTCAGGCTTTGATTGCCTGGGAAGTACCCACTTCAAAGGGGCACCCACCTCAAAGCCGCTACCTCAGATAAGCACGTTGCCAGCCACAGGACTACAGAAAGAACCAGAGTGCCTTCCCCCACCCTTCCTCGGGCTCCTTTGTTTTGGAGCTCTTGGTTGATTTCTATAGCTGACCTTTTGGGCTGCTTTTTTTTTTTCTTTTCTGCACTTTACATCCTCACTCTTATATTTTAAATTAACCAATACAGAGTGAGCCAGAGAAACCCTAGGCCCCCACCCTTGACCTCCAAAAGGAGAACTCCAGCCACGCTCCTTCTCCCTACCCTCCCCCACACACAGACCTCACTGTGTGGCCCCATGTAATTTTAAAGACTTGTAAGTAAGAAACATGTGTCTTTTTAAAGTTTTCTGATGGTGTCCTGGCTGGTGTGGCTCAGTGGATTGAATGCCAGCCTGCGATCCAAAGGGTCACTGGTTCAATTCCCAGTCAGGCACATGCCTGTGTTGAGGGCCAGGTCCCCAGTGGGGGGCATGTGAGAGGCAACCACACATTGATGTTTCTTTCCCTCTCTTTCTCCCTCCCTTCCCCTTTCTCTAAAAAAGTAAATAAATAAAACTTTAAAGTTTTTTGATGTTTACTGCTGAGGGGGTCTTGCAATCATAATAAGAACAAGGGCTGGTCCCACTACAATCAATATCAGTTACTGATAGGCTGAAATTGGGAAAAAACAAGTATGGACTATTATCAACCCCCCTTCGAAGACGAGGAAGCAGGGACACAGACAGATTAAGTCATCTGCTCAAGTCCTGCAGTTATTGAGTAGACAAGTGAGAATTTGCATTCAGATAGTTTGGCTCCAGAATCTGGGTTCTTTTAACGACATGCCATCACTGCCGGTAATGAATGGGCATCTCAAACTTATCATGTCTCAAACTCAGCTCCTGTGCCACCCCCACCAGCACCCCTAAAATTGTTCTTCCAGAGTTTTCCCCAAATGAGAAAATGGTGACTCCATTTGCTTAGGGCAAAAATGTTGATGTTATTCTTAACTCCCCACCACCTCACACAACACCCATCTGTTTTGTCAACAAATCCTGTTGACTGTACTTCAAAATAGATCCAGAATCGGACAGCTTCTCAACAATCCCCATTGCTACTGTTCTGGTCTAAAACATCATTACCATCAACCTGGAACACTGCGATAGTGTTCAGTGGGCCCCTTGTCTCCCTCCATACTTGCCTCCCCTGTTTCAAACTCTGCAGTGCATCTTCCTTGTACACACAGTAAAAGCTAGATTCTTTATAATGGTCTATACGGTTCTGTTCATTAGTTCAGATCCACCTGTACTGGTCTCCTAGCTATTCCTGGAAAACATAAGCCTTGCTCCTACTTCGGGGCCTCTGTAATTGCTGTTCCATCTGCCTAGGACACTCTTTGATATTTTCATGGTTCATTCCATCACATCTTTTACTCAAATGTCATTTTCTCAGTGAAGTTTCCTTGGCCACCTTATCTAATTTAAGCCCTACCAATCACTGTACATTGATTTATTTTTTTTTCCAGGTTCTACTTATTTACCTTGTTTATTGCCTATATCTTCTTACAGAATGTAGGTTCTATGGTAGTAGAAATTTCTCGGTGTTTGCTTTTATAACCACAGTATGTAGAATAGTGCTTGGCAAATATTTGGCGCTCAATAAATATTTGTTGAAACAAATAACTGAATGAAGACAAATAACTAATTTTTAGCAGTGGGAATTTCTGGCAGAAAAATAGGTATGTTGGGTTTTCCCTTGGTTAAGGAGTAAGTGGTACCTAATATATCTTTCTCTTAAAGAGATTTCCTTTCTCTCAGATGCCTCTGCCATCCCAGACTTCTAAGTCACATTCTGACAGACATTCACTAACCAGGGACTCAACTCACGAGACAGATTGACATCTCCACAGGCTAGATATGACCCACATAACTCAAATTGGAGTATCATGCAGAGATATTCCAAAGCTCTGCAAAACTTTCCTTGTAGTGACTTTCCCAGCCACTAAACTGCTCCTGAATTGCAATACCAGAGGCTTCAAATACTTGTCAATGAGTTGCTTGTACCTTGCCGTCATCTTTTTAAACTCACGGTTAACTCATAGACAACATACTCAAAGGCAGAAACTCCTTTCTTCCAAAAAGTTTCAAACCTATGAATTGTAAAGTCATTAACTGGAGAACAAAATCCTCATTAAACCTTAATTATAAACACTGAGTACTGATTTTTTTTTAAAGGAACTAAAAAATATTGATCCCTTCATTCTAAGAAGAGATTTCCAGCTGAAACCCTTTCTGGCACTTGAGCTGCACGTGTATGGGAATGTTAATTGAACGCTTTCAAAGACAGAGCCTTACTGAACATACAGTCTTTGCACATATCTCCGTAAGTCACTTGCCTAACGGTACTTATCTTAATGAGGGCATTCAAATATTCCATTTGCCACCAGTCTTTGTGGACTTCGGTTACACTTTCAAAATAAATACATGTCACAGAGCACCTAGTTTGGGTAGGAGCTGGCATGAAAGCCAATCTGTTGCAATTTTAACATCTGTGCCTCTGAGCATTTTATAGAAATCTACTACAGCACTCCATCGCCCTATTATTGGAGCAGGCGTTTCGGTCTCACCTTGAGGATGCGTAACCGACCCAGAAACTATCTTGTGGTTATCAGACAGTGACTGCTGTAAAACAGCAAGTGAGGTATTTTTTTCTCAGTTCCAGGGTTATGAGCCTCAGACAGCTTAAATATAGCAGTAACCGCATATCAGGCTAGTAAAGTATGAAGGGAAATGAAGCCTGTGGTCTCTGGGAGATTCTGTTTCTTCCATGACCTGCCATTAGCAAAAGTAAGTTTTAGTAAGTCCAAATTTGTTTAGCCAATGGAGGACTAACGGTGGGCTGTAGAGTTGATGCTAAGGGTGCCTAGGCTGGTTATTGATTTCAAAGTAAGTGGTGAGAACCGAGGGGACAATTGCGTGCCAGGAAGGTTTAGCTCCTTGTATGCGACCTTGATAGACTGGACACATTTGTTTCAGGCTTGCATAGATTTCTAATATTTTAACTCAAGAGGACTTAATCCAAATCCTGATGTAGAAGAACATAATGAGGCCCATAGAAGTTCATTGACTTGGGCAATGGGTGAGATACCCGGCTATGAGAGAACCTGGGACTCCAGATTCACAGGCTAGTCTTGTTTCCATTAGTCAATGTACCACAAATGCGTTAAACACAATAATGTATCAGGAACTGTGTTAGGCATGTAAGGGATACTAAAATGGCCATGAAGTTTCCGGCCTTTTACATGTTTCTAAAAGCAAAATGTGTTCTAATCATACCACCTTACTAAAAGATTTCATCAAATATCCAGGTTGAAAGTTTTGAAAAAGAAATGAGGCCCAGCTTCTATCAAAATGCTTCTGGGAGTTGAGAGTCAGAGCTGCCTACCACCACACCCACATAGAAATGATTGAGTTCATATTTGAAATAAAAAGACACAACTGGATTTTTAAAATAAAATAAATAAATCCATGCACGAAAACCAGATAATAAATATATTATACAGATATATTTATTATCTGGTTTTCGTGCATGGATTTATTTATTTTACAATAGCAAGGGGGGAGTGGGGAGGGGACAGTGGGGAAAGGGGATTACAGGAACTACTATAAAGGACACATGGACCAAATCAAGGGGGAGGGTGGAGGTGGGGGAGGGAGGGGGTTTCGGCTGGGGTGGGGTGAGGGATGGGGAGAAAAGGCACACAACTGTAATTGAATAACAATAAAAAATTAAAATTAAAAAAAAGACACATGGACAAAATCAAGGGGGAGGGTGGAGTTGGGGGAGGGAGGGGGTTTCGGCTGGGGTGGAGTGAGGGATGGGGAGAAAAGGCATACAACTGTAATTGAATAACAATAATTTTTTTAAAAAAATATCAAATGTGATATCTGCAGTGCAATAAAAATGATAAGCAAAATCAAAAAATATATAAAAAATAAATAAATATAGACTGGTTAAATTAGTTTGCTAGAGCTGCCATAAAAAAGTATAACACACTGGGTGGCATAAACAACATAAGTTTATTTCCTTACAGTTCTGAAGGTCCAAGACCCCACGGGTCAGCAGAGTTGGTTTCTTCTGAAGACCAGTCTTCTTGGCTTATAAATGGTCATCATCTCCCTACATCTTACACGGTCTATCCTAGGTGCCTTTGTTCTAATCTCCTCTTCTTACAAGGATGCCAAGCATATTGGATTGAGCCCTACACATACAACCTCATTTACCTTAATTACCCCTTTCAAACATACTGTCTCTAATACAGTCATATTCTGAGGTACTGGGGTTTTGAACTTCAACGTATGAATTTGGGGGAGACATAATTCAGTCCCATAACAATGGGTACGTGGGGCTGAAGTCATAGGGCAGGAAATAGGAAGAGACTCATTTCACTCCTCTGAAGTGAAAGAAGCACCCTACTTGTGAGGATCTGACTTAGCTCATTGCATGAAGCTGAATCTGGGAGAGGTCCCATGTGCCAAGAAAGAAGGATGTAAAAAACTACACCTGGTACTCAACAAAGATCACACCACAGATTCTGTTTGTATTGAAAAGAAGAATTAAGTTCAAGGAAAATAGGAAGTGGAGATTCAATGGTTGTTGAACATTCTAAGACCTTTGTATTGTATTATAGGAGGCTAGATATGTTGAGTAACTTCAGAATTATGTATAAAAAAATACATGAGTTACTGTGGGTGCTAAACGTTTTTAAATAACCACCAGAAACATAAAGATATAAGCCATAGTTTATAGATCAAAATAAAAATAAAAGTAAAGAAAAAAATCTTTACTATAAATATAAATCAGGAAAGCAGGGAAATCAAAAAAATAATGATAAGTAAAAAAATAAAATAAAAAGCTATACATAATTCCAAATGTACAAAATAATGACAATAAATGTTGACTAAACTTGCCTATTTGATGAGAAAGATAATTAAATTAGATCTAACAATCCAGCTATTTACTGATTACAAGACATGCATCTAAAAGAAAAATAGGGCTTTTTCCACAATGAAACATACAAGGTATCAGCCATCTGTGAACCCAAAGAGAGGTCTCACCAGGACCCGACCATGCTGGCACCCTGATCTCGGACTTGCAGCCTCCAGAACTGACTCTACATAATTCACGAAAACAGCTTGTGGAGTTTCAGACCATTGCAAAAGCACCAGAAGGTATTACTCTGGAATTCAATAGGCTGGAGAATATTAAAAACATATGCTCATGCAGAAAACTTCAGGAGAGAGAGAAGAAAATCTCAGAGATCAAGATGTCATCAGAATAGCTAGAAAAGGTCTGGCCTCACTCCCACTGGCAGAGGCTATGATTCCAGAAGGATATCTCAGCTGCAAAGGTTCCCCCTGAGAAGTGCAGTGCCTCAACCCTAAGCTGGGCTCCCCAGCCCAGAACACCAGAGCCAGTAAAGTTGCCCATACAACACCTGGCTGTGAAAGTCAATGGAGATTCTGTCTGACAGAGAGCGACAGAAATCTGCTAGAGACACAGGCACGCTCTTAAAGGGCCAACACACAAAATCTCCCTCACAGCCACTCACCCTGAGCTCTGGCAGAGGGAAGGTGGAGAGAGGGTAGAAGGATAGCAGAGAGGACTAGAGTCAATGTGAGGAGAAACTGGGGTTTATCGCTCTGGGGAGAAAGATGAAAGGACAGCTGCTAGGATACCTGTGCTGAGTCACTCTCCTACACTGCAGATGCCATCTTTCTTCAGTGGACCATTCCCCACAATGAGGCATCAGTCTGGGGGAAAGCAATTGCACCACCGTCTGGACTCCCTGTTGTCCCTCCCTGCAGAGCTTCTACCCTGCTAAGAAGTCAGCAGTGTGGTCTGGGGTATCAGTGACTGAGTTGTATGTATTTGGGGTGAGGCCCACTTCCCCTACTTTCCCCCTCACAAAATATTCTCTAGCCCCACTCTCTGGGCTCTAAGTGGTCCCACCCTCCCAAATCCTGGAAGATCCTCCCTGCCAAGGTCTGGGCAGAATCTGGGACAAATTGAGTTGTGTGGCTCTGATGTGGGGGCCACCTCTCCACCATCCCCCAAGCCTAATTGGCACCACCTCCTCACATATATAGTAGCCCCATTCTCCTGACTCCCAGCTGCCTGGCCTGCTCCTGGGAGATCACGCTCCTGGCAGAATCTGGGACAGAATGAGTGTTATAGCTCTAGGATGAGAGCCATTTCCCCTAGCACGCACGAGTGTTACAGAGCCCTACCTTCACACAGCCAAAAAGTGGTCTATTTGGGCCAGATAAACACTGCTGGTGGTCTCACACCCATGACTTACTGACACCTATCCCCACCATAAAGTTGTGCAAGCTCCCAGTGGGTGGCAGTTAGACTTGGTATATCCCTGGGACATTTGCTAAGTGGCCTCAGACCCAGCACTACACGGAATTTGAAACTGTATCACTCGTGAAAACCCTTTGCCCCTACCTGGTGACTCACTGAGAATCTACCTCATGTAACTCAAGTGCTGACAGAAGCACCTGAGTGACTGAGCTTAACAATGAGGCAATATGTGGAGGCAGCAGAAGCGAATCTTGGGATAGCTTGGGACTTTTGCTGACCTACCCCTGGGCCCGGGGCTTGTAAAAGCTGGACTTGGTGAGCAGCTTGGTCTTTCCCATGCACACGCAGGCCCAGCAGAGGCAGCCACAAACTATGAATCACTTGGAGCTCCACACAGATTGCCCAGGGCCAACCATAAGCAGTGTCTGACATTGGTCTGCAATAGAGTCCCTCTCAAGAGGCTCCAGAACCAACACACCGAGTGGCCTTATTCAGAAAAATCAGAGTATGATCCAATTGGCTTCAGAAGCAGCATATCCAAAGGGAGATCTCAGTAGGCACCAGACCCTGCAGAGGAGAATTCTGCTTTGTATGATGAGCACTTGCACAGCAGCTCATACACTGTGGTCAGGGTTGATCCTCACAGTCCACCAGCCTGAGGGCCAACCCCATGCAAGGCCAACAGTAATGAAGACTCAATTATGAGAGTTAGTTACCTACAAGAGAGCTCCCTTAATTTCAGTTGATTTCTCAATGGAAACATTCAGGCCAGAAGGGACTGGCATGAAATATTCAAAGTGATGGAAAGCAAGGACCTACAACCAAGACTGCTTTATCCAGCAAGGCTATCATTTAACATTGAAAGAGAAATAAAGAGCTTCCCAGACAAGAAAAAGCTAAAGGAATTTGTTACCACCAGACCAGTATTACAATAAAAGTGAAAGGGCTGGAAGATGAAGGAGGAGGAGGAGGAGGAGGGGAACCTAGTTAAAAGAATAAAGTGGAAATCAATGCATCCCTATCAATAATCACTTTAAATGTAAATGTGTAAAAGGCTCCAATCCAAAGACATAGGGTAGCTGAATGGATAAGAAAACAAGACCCATATACATAGGTGGTCTACAAGAGACCCACATGAGGATGAAAGATGCATGCAGGCTAAAAGTAAAGGGATGGAAAAAGATATCTCATGTGAATGGAAATTTTAAAAAGTTGGGGTAGCAATACTTATATCTGAAAAAATAGACTTTAAAACATAGGCTATAGTAAACAAGAAAGAAAGACACTATATAATGATAAAGGGAGCAGTGCAACAAGAACATATTACCCTCGTAAATATTTATGCACCCAACACGGGAGCATCAGAATATGTAAAGCAAATCTTAATGGACAGAAAGGGACAGGCTGCCACTAACATAGTTGTAGTAAGACATTTTAACACCCCATTGATGTCAGTGGATAGATCTTCCAGACAGAGAATGAACAAGAAATTGGTGGCCTTAAATGACACAGTAGATCAGATGGATTTAATTTATATCTTCAGAGCATTTCACCCAAAGAAGCAGAATATACATTCCTTTGTCAATAGCGTATTTCACAGAACTAGAATATTCCAAAAATTTATATAAAAAACCAAAAGATCCAAATAGCCACAGCAACCTTGAGAAAGAAGAACAAATTGGAGGAATCACACTACTTGATATGAAACTATACTATAAGACCACAGTAACCAAAATAGCATGTAATGGCATAAAATATAGACATATAGATCAACAGAATAGAATAGAGAGCCCAGAAATAGACCCACACCATTTGGTCAATTAATATTGACAAAGGAGGCAAGAACATACAATGGGGTAAAGTCGGTCTTGCTCATTAAATGGTGTTAGGAAAATTGGACAGACACATGCAAAAAAGAAACAAGAAACTAGACCACCTTCTTACACCATACACAAACCCTCAGGGAAGAGAAACAAATGAAAAAAATAAGCAAGAGACTACATGAAACTAAAAATTTTGCACAGCAAAAAACCATCAATGAAATGAAAAGACAACCCACTGAATGGGAAAACATATTCAACAATGATATATATGATAAGGGGTTAATATCCAAAATGTATAAAGAATTTATAAAACTCAACACCAGGAAGACAAATAATCCAGTTAAAAATGGGCAAATGACCTGAATACACTCTTCTTCAAACAGAACATACAGATGGCCAATAGACATACGAAAACGTGGTCAATGTCACTAACATCAGAGAGATGCAAATTAAAACCACAATGAGATATCACCTCACAACTTTCAGAATGTCCATCATCAATAAATCAACAAACAAATGCTAACAAGAATGTGGAGAAAAGGGAACCCTAGTGCATTGTTGGTGGGAATGCAGACTGGTGCCACCACTGTGGAAAACAGTATGGCGTTTCCTCAAAAATTTAAAACGGAACTGCCTTATGAGCCAGCAATTCCACCTCTTTGGAATATATCCAAAGAAACTCAAAACAGTAATTTGAAAGACTATGTGCACCTCTACGTCCATTGCAGCATTATTTACAATAGCCAAGATTTGGAAACTGCCAAAGTGTCCATCAGTAGATGAGTGGATAAAAAGACTGTGGTACATTTACACAATGGAATACGACTCAGCTATACAAAAGAAGGAAATCTAGCCCTTTGTGACAGCATGGGTGGACCTGGAGAGTATTATGCTAAGTGAAATAAGCTAGTCAGACAAAGTCAAATGCCATATGGTTTTACTAATATGTAGAATCTAATAAACAACAAAAACTAACAAACAAAATAGAAACAGACTTATATAGAGAACAGACTGACAGCTCTCAGAGGAGAGGCAGTTGTAAGACTGGATGAAAAAGGTGAAGGTATTAAGCCTCCCCCCCCAAAAAAACCCTCATAGGCACAGACGACAGTACTATAATTACCAGAGGGAAAGGGGGGATGGGGAGAAGTAGAAGAGGCTATAGTGGTGAGACATGGTGACTTGGGTTGGTGAACACAAAATACAGTATACAGATGTATTATAGGACTGTAAGCCTGAAACCTTTATAATTTTATTAACCAATGTCACCCCAATAAACTCAATAGAGAAAAATAAATAAATAAAAGCACTTACACTTAGTGAGTAAAAAATTACTGTATTGTATACTTGAAATCTGCTAAAAGATCAGATCTGAACTGTTTTAGCATGTACACACACAAACACAGACACAACCCCAACGTAACTGTGTGAGATGATGGGTGTTTTTGTTAACCTACTGCGGTAATCATTTTATAATGGGGATGTACATTAAATCATCACATCGCACACCTTAGATATACACAATTTTAATTGTCAATCATATCCATAAAGCCTGGAAAAATTTTAAAAGATGAAAATCTTGACCCAAGCTATGCCAATAAAAAAATTATTATTGAGAGAAATTAAGGAAGACCTAAATAACTGGAAAGCTGTACTATGTTTGTGAATTGAATGTTTTAATATTGATAATAATGTCTGTTCTCTCAAATTTAATTTGTGGATCTCAATCGAAATCATAGCAGGCTTTTCATAGAAAATGAACTACCAAATTTAAAACATATATCAAAATGCAAAGGCCCTAAAATAGCCAAAATATTCTGTATAAAGCAGCACAAAAAATCAGAGAATTTATACTACACGGTTTCAACACTTAATAGAAACCTACAGTAACGGACAATGGGGGGACCTGACTGTGGGAGTGGGGTTGGACGGGGCAGGGAAGAACAATGGGGAAAAGGCAGGACAACTATAACTGAACAATAAAAATAAATAAATAAAAGGGAAAAAAACCTACAGTAGAAATGAAAGTACGGTGCTGTCAAAAAGACAAATAAATAGAATATAATTATACTTAGATATTCTATTCAAATTCAAAAAGTTATCCAAACACTTAAATAGAAAGTGGAAAGTCATCTCAATAAGTGGTGCTGAAAGAACCAGATAACTATGTGGAAACAGTGAATGTTGACCTTCATCTCACACCAGAAAGTCATTCAAAAGTGATCAGAGACTGAAACTAAAGTATTAATGTTCTCATAAAAAATAGGCAAATGTTCTTACTTATGACACAAAGAGCACAAACCACAAAAGAAAAATAAATAATACATTTTAGTTGACTAAAAGACAATTAAAAATATATAGATAAGCCATGAACTGGAAGAAAGTTTTACCAATAATACAAATTAGATAAGTAGATAGATGGTAGACAGATGACAGATAACAGTAGGGAGACAGTGGGTGGAAATGATAAACAGCTTGTATGTTGAATATATAAGGAACCACTATAACTCAATAAAAATACAAACAAGCAAAAAGATTTGAATAAGTCGCTTGAATAAACACATCACCAACAGGAATATACCAATGGATACAAAAAGCTGTACATTATCATTGGTCATAATGGAAATGCACATATACGCCATGACATATCACAACGCATCCATTAGAGTGGCTACAGTTTAAAAGACTGTCAGCATGAACTGTTGGCTATGATGTGAAAAAACTGCTCCTCACAGTGTAAAACTGTACAATCAATATTTTTATTGTTCAAGTACAGTTGTCTTCATTTTCCCGCCACCACTTTCCCCTTCCCCGCCCACCCCCACCTCCTATCCTCAATCTTACCCCCTTGGCTTTGTCCATGGGTCCTTTATACATGCTCCCTGTCACTCACCCTTCTTTCTCCCGTTATCACCCTCCTGCCTCCCCTCTGGTTACTGTAGTTTGCTCTTTATTTCAACGTCTCTGGTTATGTTTTGCTTGCTTGTTTTGTTGATTAGGTTCCACTACACTGATTAATTTTAAAATTTTGCACCAACTTTATGTAGATGGAATGAATCCCACTTGATCATAGCATATATATTTATATACACATTGCTAAATTATCTTTGTGAATTTTTAAGGATGTTTGCATCTAGGTCTATGAATATATAGATCTGTCATATTATTTTTTAATGCCTTTGCATAGTTTTAGTGTAAGGGTATTAACTGTCTCATTAAATGACTTGAGAAGTGTTTCCTTCTCTTCACTTTCTGGAAAAATTTGTGTAAAATTGGTGTTAATTCTTCCTCAAATGATTAGTAGAATTCTCCAGTGAAACTGTTTATGCCAGTAGATTTCTTTTGGGGAAGATTTTAAATTATGAATGCAATTACTTTAATGGTAATAACACTATTCTGATTGTTTATTTTATCTTGACTTAGCTTGGGTTTTTAAGGAACCAGTCTATATATTCTAAGTAATCAAATTTGTTAGTATATTTGTTCATAATATCCCTATATAACTATTAGTGGCTAATAAGTTTGTGTCTTTTTTATACTTTTCTGTCTTGAAAGAGGTTTGCCAATTTTACTGGGTTTTTTTAAAATACATGTTTCTGTTTCATTAATTCTCACTATTATTTTTCTGTTTCAATTTCATTAATTTATCCTCTTACATTTAACTCCTCTTCCTGCTGGTTACAGGTTTATTTTGCTCTTCTTTTTCTAGTCTCGAATTAGGAACTCAGATTGTGTTTCTTAGCATTGCTTCAGCAGCATCTCACATGCGGTCATGGGTTGTAGTATGATTTTCACTCAGTTCTAGATTTTTTTACATTTCAAGACTTCCTCATAGACCCATGCATTACCTATGAAGTGTGTTGTTTAATTTATATCTTTATTGTTATTCCTGTCCTCATTTTTTAGTGATTCTTAGTTTCATTCCATTACAGGCCAGAGAACATTGCTTTTACCATTGAAGTTTACTTTATGGCCCAGAATATGGTCTGTCTTGGAGAATGTTCCTGAGCACTTGAAAAAAAAAAATGAGTATTTTGCTATTGCTAGGTGGAGTGTTTTCTATTTGTTTATTAGTACTTGTTTGTTATTAATGTTGTCCAGAACTGCTATAGCCTTGCTCATTTTCTATCCAATGGTTCTATCAATTACTGAGGAAGGTATATTCCAAACTATAATTGTGAATTTCTACAATTCTCCTTTCTGATCTATCATTTTTGGGGGGGTTGTGTATTCTGAAGCTCTTGTGTTTGGTATATACAGAGTTAGGATATGATGTCTTCTTTGTGGATTGGACATTTTATCATTATGCAATGTCCCTCTATTTATAGAATTTTATCTGTTATGAAGTATACATGGTCTATTATTAATATAGCGACTACTTTCTTTGATTCATGATTACGTGGTATATTTTTTTCATCCTTTTATTTTCAACCTATGCATGTTTTTAAATATTTTTAAATATATTTTATTGATTATGCTATAACAGTTTTCCCATTTTTCCCCCTTTATTCCCCTTCACCCTGCACCCCCGTCCCACCAGTATTCCCCCACCTTAGTTCATGCCCATGGGTCGCACATATAAGTTCTTTGGCTTCTCCATTTCCCATACTATTCTCACCCTCCCCCTATTTTGTACCTACTATTTTTTTCTCTATTTTAAGTATATTTTATCGATTATACTCTTACAATTATCCCAATTTTTTCTCCCCTTTATCCCCCCTCTGCCCTCCCCACCTCTGCTCTCCAGCATTCCTTCACCCCTCAGTTCATGTCCATGGGATGTACATATAAGTTCTTTGGCTTCTGTTTCCTATACTATTCTTAACCTCCCTCTGTCTATTTTATACCTACCAATTAAGCTTCTTATTCCCTGTACCTTCTCCCCCATCCTCCTCCCCCTCCCTATTGATAACCCTCCTTGTGATCTTCATTTTTGTGATTCTGTTCCTGTTCTAGTTTTTTGCTTAGTTTTTGTTTTTTAGGTTCAGTTGTTGATAGTTGTGAGTTTGTTGTCATTTTACTCTTCATAGTTTTGATCTTCTTCTATTTCTTAGATAAGTCCCTTTAACATTTCATATAAGGGCTTGGTGATGATGAACTCCTTTAACTTGACCTTATCTGGGAAGCACTTTTTCTGCCCTTCCATTCTAAATGATAGCTTTGCTGGATAGAGTAATCTTGGATGTAGGTCCTTGCCTTTTATGACTTCAAATACTTCTTTCCAGCCCCTTCTTGCCTGTAAGGTTTTTTGTTTTGTTTTGTTTTGCTTGAGAAATCGGCTGATAGTCTTATGGGAACTCCTTTGTAGGCAACTGTTTCCTTTTCTTTTGCTGCTTTTAAGATTCTGTCCTTATCTTTAATCTTGGGTAACTTAATGATGATGTGCCTTGGTGTGTTCCTCCTTGGGTCCAATATCTTTGGGACTCTGGGCTTATTGCACTTCCTGGAAGTCTATTCCTTTGCCAGATTAAGGACGTTTTCCTTCATTATTTGTTCAAATAAGTTTTCAATTTCTTGTTCTTGTTCTTCTCCTTCTGGCATCCCTATGATTCAGATGTTGGAGCACTTAAAGTTATCCTGGAAGTTCCTAAGCCTCTCCTCATTTTTTTGATTTCTTGTTTCTTCATTCTCTTCCAGTTGGATGTTTATTTCTTCCTTTTGCTGCAGATCATTGATTTGAATCCCACTTCCCCTCCTTTCACTGTTGGTACCCTGTATGTTTTCCTTTATTTCACTTTGTATAGCCTTCATTTCTCCCTTCATTTGTGACCAAGCTCAATCAATTCTGTGAGCCTCCTGATTACCAGTGTTTAGAACTCTGCATCAGATAGGTTGTCTATTTCCTTGTTGCTAAGCTCTTTTTCTGGAGTTTTGATCTGTTGTTTCATTTGGGCCATATTTCTTTGTCCCAGTGCACTGGTCCGAATGAATGTTTCTTTGTCTCCTTTGTTGTCGGAGTTCCATGCAGTTTGATTTTCTGGCACTTCTGGTTGTTTATTTTTTAAAACTGGTTGTTATCCTTCTTTTGGTTGTGCAAGGAACCAAAGTGTTTCCACCTATGCTTCCATCTTCGCTGGAACTCCACGTTTTTAATCAATCAATTGACAGAAATCAATCAATTGACAGAAAATCTGATTGACAGAAATAAGATTGTATTTCTGTCAATCACTGACTTTTAATTAGTGTATTAAAACCATTTATATTTCAGACAATCATAAGACTTAAATATGTAATCTTACTATTTGTTTTCTTTTTTTTTTTTAAAGATTGTATTTATTTGTTTTTAGGGGTTTTTTTTTATTGTTATTCAATTACAGATGTATGCCTTTTCTCCCCATCCCTCCACCCCACCCCAGGTGAACCCACCTCCCTCCCCCACCTCCACCCTCCCCCTTGGTTTTGTCCATGTGTCCTCTATAGTAGTTCCTGTAATCCCCTCTTCCCACTCCCCCCCCCCCCCACTCTGGCTATTCTTAGATTGTTCTTAACTTTAATGTCTCTGGTTATATTTTGTTTGGTTTTTTTTTCTATTGATTATGTTCCAGTTAAAGGTGAGATCATTTGAGCATTATGCTAAGTGAAATAAGCCAGGCGGTGAGGGACAATTACTATTTGTTTTCCATTTATTTCCTCTGTCTTGTTTTCTGGGGGACTTTGTTTTTATTTGTGGGCTATTTGACCATTTTCTGGGATTCCAACATGTTTTATTTGTGGTGTCTTGGGATTTATTACTCTTTATAGCTTTCTTCGTTTGCTCTGGGTAGTACAATATTCACATGTTACTTATCACAAACTATTAGGTGTCAACTTTTTACCACTTCAGGTGAAATATGAAAACCTAATTTCTACTCAAGTCCATTTACTCTTCATACTTTTACATATCATCATTATGAGTACCAAATGCTATTATAGTTTTTGCTTCAATCATCACATATGAATTTTAAAAACTCATGAGGACAGTCTATTGTATTTACACATATTCCTAAATTTTCTTTTGTTCTTCCTTCCTGATGCTATGTGATTACTTATTTTATCATTTTCTTTCTGTTTAAATAACTTTCTTTAACCAATCTTTAAAGTTAGCTCTGCTAGCAACAAGTTCTTCTAGTTTTTCTTTTTCTATGAATGTCCACTTCCCCCCTTCATTCCTAAAGAATAGTTTCTCCAATACAGAATCTGCAGTTGAACATTCTTTCTATATAGCACTTGAAAAGTGTGCCTCTTCAGGCCTCCACAATTTCAAATGAGAAATCTATTGGTGTTCCTCTATCGGTAATGTGTTATTTCTCTCTCACTGCTTTCAAGGTATTTTTTCTGCCTTTATTTTTCAGAACTTTAATTATGATGTACTGACAAAGCACCTGTATTTCCCTCATCTTAGCACTTATCACACTACATCATTATTGGAAATATAGTCATCCACATCTCCCACTAAATATTAGGACAACACAGACCAATTCTGGCCTACTCGTTGTGCTATTCCTAATAACTTGCATAGTGTCTGACATATGTATTCTCAATATATAATTGAAAATGAATAAATAACTGAAACCTAAAGTAAATGCATTACTGGCTAGTAGGATATGGCCTGAGAGATGAAAATTGGATATTAAATTCTCCCAATTTTCATGGAGTGGCTTTAATACTCTTCAGTATTCTGAAGTCTTAGGCAAATGCCCGCAGCACCAACAGGGGCATAGTCATTTATATTCCTCAGACTGAGAGTCACACTGAGGGCATAATTATTCCTCAGGCTTTCCATGAAGATCACATCACCCTGCAATATGAGCATAAAAGTTTTCCTAACTCAGGTTGAAATAACCTAGGCATAGCAGTCACAGAGACATTGGTTTTAATCTCAGCTCCAACACTTCCTAGTTGTGTGTGATTGAACAAGTCACTTAACTACTTAGATCCCAGATTTCCTCATGCTTTAATACCTATCTCAAAGGAATGTAAGGAGTCAAAAGGGAAACTTTATTCAAAAGGACACAGCGTACTCTCCAGTATATAATATGCACTCAATATAAATTCCCACAATAATTTTTCAGGGAGAAAACACGAGTAATACTTGGTCCCTCCCTTTGAGAAGTTCGTATGTCAGTGGAAGTAAATCATTACAACTTAATATGAGAAGAATATATGAATATGCAAAATTCTAGAGAATCACAAATGAGACATTGATTTACTGACAAGAACACATGGAAGACGAGGTATTTGAAATGGATGACAAAAGATGAGAAGATACTAGCAGATAACTAAAAGGATTGGTCAGAAATTGAGGGGCAGGCATTTCAAGAAGTATATCCAGAAACAAAGAGATATGCCAGAACATGCCACATTTAAGGAAATGTAAATGGTTTGATATTATTGAGTGTAGTAGGTGGTCAAGTTTGGATGGGGAAGCAGAATAGCAGATGTTGTATCATAAATGGTCTTGAATGCTTGACTAAAGGTTTTTAGGTAGGGACAAGCATAATTAAATTTGTGTTCTAGTACGTTAGCTCTTGTAGCTATATAGAAGACAAACTAGAGGAGGGAGCTACCAGAGGTATGGAAACAAGTTAGTTTGGGATATATTGCATTAATAGGGCTATAAGTTACAGAGTCTGAATTAATGTGGTAACAAAAAGAATAGAGTAGAAAACAGATTCAGGAGGTAGTAGGATGGAATTTGGTGACTGTGCTAGAATAGAATAAAGATCCCCCAGAATGTGTATGTCTCAATCCCTAGAACCTGTGAATTTGTTCTCTTAAATGGCACAAGGAAATTAAGGTTGCCAAATGGAATAAGGTTTCAAATCAGTTGAATTTAAAATATGAAGATTATCCTGGGTTATCTGGGTGGGTCCAATATAATCACAAGGGACTTAAAGAGTAGAAGAGAAGGTCAGATAGTCAGAGTTAGAGGGATATGTGGCTATGGAAAGTTTTCAGAGTTAGGCAATGTGATAAATACTGTATGAGTCACTGCTGGATTTGAAGACTGAAGGAGGCCACAAGCCAAGGAACATGGTCAACATTTAGAAGCTGGAAAAGGCAAGGAAACAGATTCTTCCCTAGAGTTTTGAGAAAGAAACGTAGCCCCACCAAAAACTTGATTTTGACCCACTAACACTCATTTTGGACTTTTAACCTCCAGAACTATAAGGTAGTAAATTTGTGTTGTTTTAAACCACTGTGTTTGTGTTAATTTGTTATAGTAGCAATGAAAAATTAATACAGTGACCAACTAATTTTGAGTGGGAGGAAAACAAAGGGACTGAAGATCAATTCTGAGTTTCTGAAGATGTCACTATGAATCAAGATACAAAATACAAGGTAATAAGAGTTGGAAAAGAGAATATATAAATGCATTTTGCTTAGAATATATTAATAAATACTTATATAATATACAGGAATATTTGTCTAGAGGGTAACTGATGGCATGAATCAAGATCACAGAAAAGAGAAATTGCTGGATGTACATTACAGCATATTGCCATTATATGAATAATATAAGAAATCAGAGGGTTACTACAGACACAGAGAGAGAAGATAGAGTGAGAAGAGAGCCAGTGATAGAATACTGACAAGCACAATATTTAAGTTAGGGGTGTGAAGAGGTTCAGTTATAAGAAGATAGTTCCATTTTTAGTTTTCTGAGGAAATTATGTACTGATTTCCACAGTGGCTGCACCAGTCTGCATTCCCACCACCAGTGCACTAGGGTTCCCTTTTCTCCACAACCTCGCCAGCACTTGTTGTTTGTTGCTTTGGTTATGATGGCCATTCTCACCGGTGTGAAGTGGTATCTCATTGTGGTTTTAATTTGCATCTCTCTGAAGGCTAGAGAAGCTGAGCATCTTTTCATATGTCTCTGAGCCCTCTGTATGTCCTCCTTGGAAAAGTGTCTGTTCAAGAAAACTAAAAATGGAACTGCCTTTTGGCCCAGCAATTCCACCACTGGGATTACATCCTAACAACCCTAAAACACCAATCCAAAAGAACCTATGCACCCCAATGTTCATGGCAGCACAATTTACAATAACCAAGTACTGGAGGCAACCTAAGTGCCCATCAGTAAATAAATGAATCAAAAAACTATGGTACACTTACACAATGGAATACTATGCAGCAGAAAGAAAGAAAGAGTTCCTACCCTTTGCGACAGCATGGATGGAACTGGAGAGCATTATGCTAAGTGAGGTAAGCCAGACGGTGAGGGACAAATACCATATGATCTCACCTATATGTGGAACCTAATCAACAAAACAAACAAGCAAGCAAAACATAACCAGAGACACTGAAATTAAGAACAATCTGAATGCAACCAGAGAGGAGGTGGGAGGGGATAATGGGGCGAAGCAGGGAGGGTTTTCAGAAACAACTATAAAGGACACATGGACAAAACCAAGAGGGGGTGGAAGCAGGGGAGGAAAGTGGGGATGGCTGGGGTGGGGAGGAGTGGTGGGAGGTAAATGCAGACAACTGTACTTGAACAACAATAAAATAACTAAAAAAAAATAAAATCCAATATTCAGCAAAGCAAAAAAAAAGAAGATAAACAAAAAAGATAGGCAAGAATCAGGGGTGAAACGGAAACGTATGTTAGAGTGTTTCAAAAGGAAGTGAGCAAGGGACCCAAAGGATGCAGAGAGATCCAATAACAGAATGGACTGAAAACCAGCCACATCTAGTGTAAAATAAAAACTGTGATCCTAAGACCCAAACTATGAATAGCAACAATTTGAATCCATCTGCTGACCCAATGTTCCCCCAAATGCTTAAAGTTTAAGTCCAGCAATGAAACAGCTAGCTTTTGGACTAGCGTATACATAGGAATCTATACATCTGATTGTTGAAGGGGAGATTACATGTGATAGATCAGATTTTATACTAAACTTCAATCAATTCCACTTGAAACAAAACCCTGAGCAAAATTTTATAAACTATCCCTTAACTATGTTATCTTTACATGTGCCTTATGCTTGGAAAATATATTGGATAGATATATGACATATTAACCTAATGTAATCATTTATATTTACTTATGATAATCAAATGAATTTCCCTCCTGTTTATTTTTTCCATTGGACCCAACTTGTATTTCTTCATTCTATACTTACAGCTTACTCATCACACTGAATCAGTGTACCAAAATCTGAAATATTTTTTATGTCAGGTAAATAAAACAATTACCAGTTTAGTTAGGCAAGCCCAAGCCACCGATTTAATAAAGATGTGCAAAGAAAGTAATTTTCCCACTGCTCCTGGATTAGTACAGAACGCAGAATTGAATAAAAACAAAACTTAAAAGGACAATGATTCACCTCATTTGTATAACATTTCTTACTAAATTCAGTCCTGCATTCCCAGGACCACAATTTGTGATAAAAATGATCAGTTCTAAGAAAAGGTACAGAGTAATGCACAATAACTTAAATATTAAAAATAAAGCATTTAAGGCTTAATTGCAGGAGGAATACATTTATGTAGCAGCTGCTTTATCTACATGGAGAAGAACAGATAAAGCCAAAGACAACATTTCAAAGCTCTCCCACAATAGGAAGAATAATTCATATATTAAACAGTATGGGGAAAAGATTCAAGTTCAAATTTCCAATGTAACTCATTAAATCAAAAATATATTTGTGGTTATAGCCACATAACAAAAAATAAAAATAAAATTTTGTCTAAAATGACCACATTTGGGGCAGCTTCTGATTGATGGGGATTTAAAGACATGTGACCACTGTGAAAACAATAGGACTGAAAATATCCAGATGTACATGGTACCGACCAAAAAATAAAAGCAACCTTTAATATTTATTGCAAATGTACCTCATAAAATCAGTTCAGGGAAGGTACATCTGAAGCAATTATTCAGAATGCTTCACAGGAAAGAGTAGTTAAGAGATATGGAGAGTGAGATCATATGGTATCTGTCTTTCCCTGACTGGCGTATTTCACTTAGCATAATGCTCTCCAGGTCGGGGGAGGGGGACTAAATGGTAATGGAGAAAAAATATAATAAAGATTAGATTTTTAAAAAGAGACATGGAGAACAAAATGAGCACTTCTAATATTTATCCAATAGTACTTCCAGAAGGAGAAAAAAAATGGGTGGGGAAGATAATTAAAAAGCTATTTGACAAAATAATAGTTCAGTGTTTTCCACAAAGAATAAATAATATAAATCCTCATACTCAAAATATCAAATCTCAAGTAGCATACATTAAAATAGAGCCAAATTTATACATATTTTAGTGAAACTGAAGGGCACATAAGTCACGGAGATCTTAAAAGCAACCAGAATAAGAGAAATTAATATACAAAAGAAGAAAATTTAGCATGTCAGTTGACTTCACAGCAAAAAACATAAGCTAAAAGGCAACTGAAGAAATTCTTTAATGGTGCAGAGTAAAATTATCTAAAATACATTGATTTGAATAATGGCCACAAATTTTTATCCCTCTTTGTATCAGCACCCCCGGTAGTGCCCGCCCACCCTGATTCTGTCTATGTGAGCAGATTTGGCAAAGGAGTAGGAGCAAACTTGATATAAGCAGAGAATTGCTAAGGAATTTACATGTTTCTTTCTTCTCCCTCTCTCTCTCTAAGATCAGCAACATTCTCCATGAGAAGATGACCGATGTGGACTGACACAGACTGACATCGAGCAGGGCCTGTCATCCTAGCCGAGGCCATCCTAGATCAGCCAACAGCCATCCAATCACAAGACGCATGCGAGCCTGAGTGGAAAAGAGAAGAATTAACCAAACAAGCTCAGCCAAGATATTCCAAACTCTGTAAGTGACGTGAACAATAACAAATGGCTATTTCTTAGACCATGATGCTCGGAAGCGGCTTCTTAAGCACCATCATTGTGTCAAGACAACTGATACAGAAGTTGGGACCAGAGTGATATATCGGTGCTGCTTTAAAAACTTAAAATAAGGAGCTGACAGCGAAAACAGCAGAGTTACGATCTCTGAAAATCATCTCCTCCATAAAAGCAAGACAAATGTTGACAACATTATCCAAATCAATGTTTTCACAACTATGAAAATTAACCAAAGGCAACTCAGGGAGCATTTACTGAGGAGAAACAACTAAATCATGTAACTAACAGGAAGCTTGGTTGCATTACAACTTTCTCTATTCCTACCACCTCTGCTCCTATTCCGTGATCCATGGAAAATAACAGTCCACAATCGCAGTGAAAACCAGCAGCTTAGCAGTCACTTGAGAGGACAGAACAGACCTAGAGATCTGTTAGGGATGGAAGGTTTATATGCCTCCGTAATTCATATGTTGAAGCCCAATATACCTGCTTGGCTGCATTTGGACATAGAACCTTTAAAAAGGTAATTAAGGTTAAGTGAGGTCATAAGGATGAGGCCCTGATCCAATAGGATTGGTGTCCTTGTAAAAAGACACATCAAAGAGTTTACTCTGTCTCATTCTCCAAAGTCACACAGAAGAAGGCCATGTAAGAGAACAGCAAGAAAGTGGCCACATGCGAGCCAGGAAGAGAATCATCACCAGAACTCAAATTTACAGCACCTTGATCATGAACTTCAAGCCTCCAAAACTGTGAGAAAATATATTTCTATTGTTTAAGGCACCTAGTCTACAGTGTTTTGTTATGGCAGCCTTTGCAGACTAATACAAGATCCTCCTTATCAGAGAATTTTCCTTATTTGGCAACTGGTATTTCCAAGTAAAACTTCACTCCAAGGATGTCTTTCTTTGACCAGACTCAAAGATCACCGAGAGAAAACAGCGTTTTCCCTAAGGGTGTCTTTAAAACACCTTCTGGAGAATGTAATGAAATCTATGACCCTTCTTCCAATAAAAACACACATAACACATACACATGCATGTATATTTTACTTACTAACTCAGAATATGCATCTATGCTTTTGCTATAGAAGGATGAGTAGAAATTTTTTAGGCAGACTAGAAAGGGAAGAGAGCCCGAGCGGAGGAAACCGTATGCGCAAAAACCTGCAGACACAAAAAAAGCCTGCGCCTTACTGGGGTGAAGCGGCGCTGTAACATAATTCAATGTGATTGGAGCAGAAGCTGGAAAGGGAGTCAGGCATGGCACAAGATGAAAATAGAAGATAAGAAGATAAACAGGGATAAAGCATGAAGTAGCTCATATGTCAGTCATGCACTTTGTTTATTCAGAGACTAGACTATAATTGATAGAGATCACACTTGGCATGTCAATCCTCTCTCTTAACTGTTTAAAAACTATAACTGGAACAGCAGGTGCCCAAAGGAATACTAATTGTCATTCTGAGTGTGGAGTTTCACTGGCATTCACTGAGGGTGTTGGGCGGGCAGGACTCACATCTCAAGTTGTACAGATTTCTGAGAGAAAAAAAACAATGTTAGAATGAGACCAAAATCATCTGAATATCAATTATTTTACTCCTTAACCTACAGCAGAGTATCAGTCTTTGATAACTTGCAAAGGTTCTCCACACCGACAACAAATTGGTTAAGCTGGAGAACTTTCAAACAGCGTTCTGTGCTTGCGATCCACCCCAGACCAATTAAAATAGAATATGTGGGATGGAGCCTGGACATCTACATTTTTGAAAGCTCTCCAAGGAACTTTAATTTGCAACTGGAACTGAGAACTACTACGTTAAGAAAAACACCCCCCCAAAAGGAAACTGCTACCCACTAATCTAGCCTTAATTTCATGACGACGGTGTCATGCAGCATTGTAAGGCTTAAACACAAATTTTAAAAACATATTAAAAAGTCTATGCTGGACCATTTGATTTCCTTTGCTAAGCGACTAGGATTTCATCCGAGGGACCTTGGGGCTGGTGAAGGGAGTCTTGGGGTCGATGCCGGGACCCGCAGGTGGCCGATCGGTGCCGGCAACAGTCAGAGTGGGATCTTTCACCTTTCACACTCTCATCTCCTGAGCTCGCTGCCCGAGGCTACTGTTCTCTTTATATCTTGCAGATCTGTCCTACAAAAAGGCTACATGCACCAACAGTTTTTGCTAAGCATCTTGTGATTAATTGCGTGGCCTTTTAGTTGGACAGTTTCTGAGGACAAGATTTTTTGCTGTTTTGGCTCAGGAAGCCATGGGGATTAGTTGTGCAAAAATATTTAACATCACCCCAGCTAAGAAGTCCTCCGCTGCCTTGAACAAAATATATGGCACCCAGTATTTTAATTTTAGTTATGTCCAAAATTATATAGGTTAGCAATCAATTCTTTCTTATATTCTCTACTGTTTGGTCCTGAACATAGAACTGCAAGAAGAGAGTCATACAGCGAATTATAAAACACATATTTATAGACCTTACTATGTATCAAGAGCTGCGCTGAGTGATACGACTAGAAAAGAACATGTATCTGCACTCACGGTGCTCTCATTCTACTAAGATGGCACAGTAGCTTCACGCTGAGTCTCGGGATAGCGTGATCCCTTATAGCTGAGAGATTAGATCCAAGTCTTTAACGGACATAAACATCAGGATAGAAAGTTTAGAGGAAGCTCTCTAAACAAAGGGGAGCCATTTCTATATGAAAATGATAAGGTCTGAGGTGCAGGAAGATTAAAGCCCAACTGCAATATATAGGACGGGTTAGAGATTGGCAAGACAAGAGGTAGGGTGAGTCAGAGGTTTTATCAAATGGTTAAAGTAAGAGGTAATGGCGACTTGGGCAAAGGGATTACAAATAAGGGTTGAAAGGAAGAGACAGATGCTAGAGTCATTGCGGGGACAAAATATAATCAAGTTAGCATGCGTTTTCAAGTTGAGACTGCTAAACAGATTGCGGAACTGTTAGCATTCACCTATCCATCATTGAACAAATGTTTATAAAATAACATATACATCAAAAACTGTGATTGGTTCTGGAAGTACAGCAATGAATATACCAATGAATGGTCCTTGCCTTCACATGGCTTCATGTACTGGGAGAGACAGACAATAAGCAAAAGACCCAACTAATAGTAATAAGCGCTGTGAAGGAAGTTTGGGGATGCTAAAAGAGAACCGCAGACAGTAGCGATGACTGGGGTGATGGGCAGAACTACCTTCTTTTGGGCATTACGTGAATACCTCTCCAAGGAAAGAGTACTTCAGAGAGATCTGAAGGATATATCAAAACGAGCAAGCACCAAAGAAGAAGAAAAATCTAATGCAAAGGCTCTGAAATAGGACAATCAGTATATTTCTGTGTCTCAATAAGAGGGAGCTGCCAGTGTGTTAAACGATGCTGAGCAGTTGAGTTCCATGCAAATGATCAATTGAACATTGGTTTTAGTAGCACAGGCGCTATTGTTGACCTTGAGGAGAGCAGTCCCAGTTGAATGTGGGAAAAATGAATCGGAGTGAACTGAAAAGTGAGTGGGAATAATGAGCGAAGTGCATACAGTGTGTTACATGAGAGAAAAGAGACGATGCGGTAGCTGGACTGGGATGTAAAAAGGGGTAAGTTGCAGTTGGTTAAAGTGGTCTAAGAATTTAGATCCCATCTGTAGACTGAGCTGGTAGACACAGATTGATGCCCGTGAGAAAAGAAACCTTGGAGAGGGGATGAGGCCTTCTAGCACCTCTATTTCCCTCTCTTCTTGCATCTGAGTTGGATGCATGACTCAAAGCTGATTCTTTTCAAAGTTGGGCTCTCCTTGAGGTAAGATACAGTAAGGAACAGAAAGTCATAATGGAAGGCACAGGGGAGTAAGGATATGGAGCTCCACAGAGGAAGGCAAGGGTGCAGGACAGCTGAGGTCCTGCTCACCGAACTAAATGTTGCCTAATTTCTAGAGTAGCTTCGGGTCAGCGCTGCCCTAAATTTCAGAAGAATACAAAAAACTTCAATTGATCTAATGAAATACTAAGTAGCAGGTGAAGAAGCGTACTCTGTCTCTTTCTCCACCTCCAAAAGCCATTGTAGTGGCCCGCTTATGTTATTTCATCACTCAACAGAATTGATAAAATCTACTGCGTGACTGTGAATGTTTTATTTTGTTAACCATGGCAGTGTTAAACATCCCACCACGTATACCCACCATCTCATAGCAGAAATAATATTTTAGGGCCCCCAAAACAGGAATTACATAAAATAACAAATCTAACTTTATAGAAAACCTCTTCCTACTGTTTCCCTATTTTATTTCTGTCTGTCATGGGTTGGTGAAAGGAGCATCCCTGTCTTGGGTCAGTACAGAAATTAATGTTAGGAAATCACTGGGTGGCAAGACTTAGAAAATCTCTTCCAATTCATATTCTATGGTTCACTGAATGGTAAACAAAAACTATCATATTTGAAGGAAAATAGTTTCCCTTCCATATTCTAATCAATGATCTTATAACTTTCCCCTAGTCACCTCTGCAGTTCACTCAGCCTCAGCAAAGCTCCGCCATTCACATCAGTTGCAAAGGCCTCTTCTCCCTGAGTCTTCAGAGAGGCCAGAGCATTTACAATAAACACGTCTCTCAGCACAAGCCATAACAGCAGCTTCCACTGTTTTCTGTCGGCTTGAATGTTGATTAAGACCTCAGTAATCACACTGCTCTAACAAATACAAAATCAAAAACACAGATTAGTTTTCAGAGAATATAAAGAAAGAACTGAAAGAAAAAAATTAAAGCTGCTTTATGAAAAGAAAGGAAAACATGAAAGGAAGCTCACAGGCTAGCCTATATGGATATTTTTATCTCTAAAGTGTTCAAGTTCCCTAGTATATTTTAGCACTCTAAAAGATACATAGTAAAATAGTATATCAAATAGAATGTTTAAAAAGAGGATTTCACTTATAACAGGTGAACTCAAAATACCAGAACTGCTACTCACTTAATAAGAACCCTGGTCCGTGGGCATGCGCCTGATGACACCTTCCTAATTCCACCGGCAAGGGCCTGAAGCAAAGGTTCTTCCAAGGCAGGGTCTGCTTTATTGAATTCCCTGCCTGTCCTAATTCTATATATTTCCAATTAGCTGACCTTCAAAGCTGACGTTGTAGAAGGGAATTGTTTTCTGACAAGACTAACATTTTAAGGCTAATGGTTTTTTAATAAGCAATTGAGTTTTCAGCATTCAGCTCCTGTTACGTTTTATTTGATTTCTGTGCTTTAATTTGGTATGTGTGTTTTGGCACAACTCCATGGCAGGTGCAACTTTTAAAATGGAATCAATAAGATTCACTGTTATGTATGATATGAGCATTCCGAGCTTAGCTTTCAAAAAGAAAATGCTTGGTTTGGTGCCTCCCAGAGCAACTACGAAGAAAATGTGTTGATTCCTTGGGGCTTTTTTCACGGTAGCATTTTGAAATCTTGTCCACACTTCTTGAATGTCCAAATCCATTCTCCCTTAAACAAAACACATGACCTTATCTCCTCATTCTGTTTTTTAAAAACTTTATGTATTTATTCTTAGAGAGAGGGGACAGGAGGGAGAGAGGGAGAGAAACATCAATGTGTTTGCCTTAAAACATCAATGTGTGTTTCTTTTACACAAACATTTACTAAACTTCACAGATATGTTTTATGCCTTTTCTGTGTCTTATATGCTACAATAAAATTTTAAAAGAATTGCTCTATTTTTATTGCACTTTGTTAAATGACAATATATAAAATTATATGAATTTATTGGATACTTTTCTGCCAATAAAAATGCTCCTTTCTTTACACATGAAACAAAGCATGTAGCTACTCCTTTGACCTCAAAACCTCAATTCCAGGCATATCCCGAGAAATTAATTGCACAAAGGAAAAACTGTGTATGCACAAGGGAATTCCCCCAATGTGACTTGTGTTAGTAAAATCTTAGAAACACCCAAGTAGCCATCAATAATAGGTTTGTGAAGAAAATTAGGGAAGACTATGTCACCCTTAAGAGTGATAATTTGAATCTTTATTTATTGACATGTGGGCATATCATGACATTAAAATAATCAGGTTACAAAATAATATACAAATGATTATAAATATGTGATAATATATATGTGTATTTATAGAGAAAATATCCCTTAACATTCTGTTTGAGATTATCTAACCTCAAAGATTGAAATAAAAACTGTGATACAGCTTTCAGCTTATACAGGAGCTTCTTCTGCAGCTGTATTTCCTCTTCTTCAGTCTAATACAGTCAAAGGCAAGTGTTCAGAGAGCAACAAGTTCGGTAATTATGTATCATATATCAAAATATTACACTGTCCTTGATCAAGAGGACCCTGCCAGAAAAATGTTCTGATTTATTAAACTTGTGTCTCTAAAAATGGCAAAGTAGTTGAATCAATAGCTTTAGACATCCGCTGCTTTGCCTGGATCTTAGGAGGAAACAAGCCAGTAAGATATAAGGCCCACCCACTTTGATGTGATAGCCTTAAGGGAATGGGGCCAGTGAAAGGCTGGCTAGACGCTGAAGACGTGAATAAGATCCAACCCTCGCACTGGCAGGACTGCTCTAGCTGTTCTAAGCCCTGGTTACAGAAGCTTAGGACACATCCGTGACCTCAGGATGATTCCCTAAAACCAAATGTTACTCCTCTTTTCACTCTCAGAAAAGAAAGAAGGGTGGGCAACAGGGATCCATACAACTTAAGCACGTTCCAGAGTGAGACATTAACTTCCTATGAATTACAAATAACACTCATCCCATTGGGAAGCAGGTTCAACTCATGATTCTTCTATCAAGGGCCAAGGGACAGGGAGAAAAAATTGGCAATATTGTGTGATTGATGCCATGTCTATCTTTCCCTTCTTCCCATATGAATAACAAATGAGGTTATTTTCTCATGCCTGGTGTTAAGATTTGAACCATATCAATGAGGTATGAAGAACTAAAAAAAAATTTAATTAAGTGCATAGATAATCGTCTGCAAGTATGTGTATAAAAGAATAATGCTGTTTATTTTTCTGTATTATTGCTTTTTGTGTTATTTTTACTTTCTTCTTTGTATTTTGGTCTTTTTAATGTATTCTTTATATCTTTTTAAAAAGATTTTATTTATTTATTTTTAGACAGAGGGTAAGGGAGGGAGGGAGGGAGAGAAACATCAATGTGTGGTTGCCTCTCACACCACCTACTGAGAACCCGGGTATGTGCCCTGACTGGGAATAGAACCAGCGACCCTTTGGTTCGCAGGCCGGCACTCAATCCACCGAGCCACAGCAGCTAGGGAGTATTTTGGTATGTTTAATCTTTACAATAAATGTGTATCATTTCCCCATAAAACAATAACCTAATAAAGTTATTTTTAAAATACTTTCTCCTGAAACTATAACCTGCTAAGGGCTATTTCTCACTTTTCTTTTTTGCACCCTTTCCTAATTATCAACTCGTCTCTTTTCCAATTGGACTCCCACCCCTATTACTCCACTGAAAATGTACTCTCCAAAGTCAGCCTTATCACTGCAAAATCCTCAGTCTTTATCTCCTTTGACAACTCTCCCCAGCATTCAGCATAGTCAACCTCTTCCAGCTTTGCAAAATGTCCCCTTAACTATTCATCCTCTTTTTTTTTTAACTTCATGCCCGCATATCATCTGTCCCTTTGATTGGCTTTATATCCTCTGTTGTTGTGAAATATAATCTCCATCCTCCTCCCTGCGTCTCTGGGTCATTACATTCTGTGAATCAATGTCCAGACTGCATTCACCATTCGGAGTATTCTCTAAACTCGAGCTCCATCTCGTTACTATCATTTCCACTGGGATCTCTTGACACCACCTTAAACCTAACATGTCTGAAAGGACATTTGCTGGCCCAAATCAGGTTTCCCTCCAGACTTTCCTCCTCTGCCCAGAGAACTAGGTTATAATTTCATCGCTTTTGTAACAGCCTTTGGCTAAAAACAAAGAAAAGGCACTAAGCGATATTTAGCTACAGTGGAAAGATCAAAACAGAACAAATGGTGAGTCTGAATGCAAGCATATTTTTAGAGCTGATTTTGTAAAAAGAACTCAGACCATTATATCATCGTCTCAATTTAAGTGTAGTCATAAGAGTGAATGTAGCTCCAGTTTTGGAGTCAGTCAGGCCCTAGAGAAAAATGTATTCATTACCAACATTAACAACTTACCCTCTAAGTTATATGGATTAAGAGTCACGGGGAAGTTGATGGAATAGGCTAGAGAGCCCAGATATAAACCCACACCTAGGTGGTCGATTAATATATGGCAAAGGAGGCAAGAATATACGATGGGGTAAAGACAGTCTGTTCAATACAGAGTGTTGGGAACATTGGACAGATACATGCAAAAAAAAATGGAACTAGACCACCTTCTTACACCATATAAAAATAAACACAAAATGGATTAAAGATTTAAATGTAACACTCAGAACCATAAAACTCCTAGAAGAAAACATAGGCAGTAAAATCTCTGACATTTCTTTTAGCAATGTTTTTTTTTTTCTGATATATCTCCTTGGGCAAGGAAAACAGAAGGAAATAAACAATTGAGACTGTGTCGAACTAAAAAGATTTTGCACAGCAAAGGAAACCACTCACAAAATAAAAAGACAAGCCACTAAATAGGAGAACATATTCACCAATGATACCTCTGATACAGATGACTAATAGACATATGGAAAGATGTTCAAGGTCCTTAGTCATCAGGGAGATGCAAATGAAAACCACAGTGAGATATCACCTCACCCCTGTCAGAATGGCCACGATGAATAAATCAACAAACAACAAGTGCTGGCGAGGATGTGGAGAAAGAGGAACACTCGCACTGTGGGTGGGGATGCAGACTGGTGCAGCCACTGTGGAAAGCAGTATGGAGATATCTCAAAACATTAAAAGTTCAACTGCCTCATGCTCCAGCAATTCCACATCTAGGTATATACCTGAAGAAACCCAAAACACTAGATTGAAAGAATATACACACCCCTATATTCATTGCAGAATTATTTACAATTGCCAAGATACGGAAGCAGCCCAAGTGTCCATCAGTCGATGAGTAGATAAAATAACTATGGGACATTTACACAATGGGATACTACTCAACCATAAAAAAGAAGGAAATATTATGTTTCGTGATAGTATATATGCAACTGGAGGGTATTATGGTCAGTGAAATAAGTCAGTCAGAGAAAGAGAAACACCGTATGATCTCACTTATATGTGGAATCTAAACAACAAAGTAAACAAAATTCAGACAGACTCATAGATACAAAGAACAGACTGATGGTTGGCAGATATAAGGGAATTTCAGGACCGGGTGAAAGAGGCGAAGGGATTAAGTAGAAATTGGTAGTTACGAAATATTCATAGGGATGTCAAGTACAGCATAAGGAATATAGTCAATAATATTACAGTAACTATGCATGGTGCCAGGTAGGCACTGAAAATATTGCAGGGGGGGACACTTGGTAAAGAATCTGATCATCTAATAACTAATACAAAATAATATTGAACATAAAGTGTAATTAAAAATAAATTGAAAAAATAAGAAACATGCACGGGCAGCTACTCATATTCTTCGACACCCACCGTTAGTCATTCTTAGTCATTCTGTCAGGTCTTCTTTAGTGGCTTTAGTCATTCGTTACTTTGTTACATTTGCATACTCGCTAAATATCTAATCCAGGTCTGGCTCACCCTACAACAAGACATTGCAATGCTCCACATTGTACCTACAACACTTTATCTCCCATATTCTGTCTGTGGTTTTATAAATTCTATCTGCTAAGAAAAATTGTCTCTGGCACTTCGCTGACTACAAGATAAAGTCCATTAAGCTGAGTATATAAGTAAGGCCCATAAAATGTGATTTAGAAAATGCCTTTTTAATTTAATCTACCATTTCCTTCCTTCCCAAACTATTTCTGGTCAGCTTTTGATAGTCCTATGTATATATAAAGAAAAAACTTAAAATGTGCACTCATACAAAATCCCGGGAATCAGGGATCATGTGGGATCTGCTGAGTGTAAGAAAACACCAGAGAGCCTACCACCGAGGTTTCGGGGTCCCATAAAGTAAGAACCAGTAAAGGAGAGTAAGAAAGAGAAGTCGGTGTGACAGAAGCAAAACCAGGTGAAATGGGAAGTTACACAAAAAAAGGAAAGAAGATGGCCCACAGAGGAGTGGCCAACTGTGCACCATAAAGACCAATGGTTGATCGTGAAATGAGGCACATGCAGGTGGCTGGTCAGCCTGACAAAAGCAACATCAGTGCAGTGGATGGACTGAAGTCTGGGGTGGGGCAAGGAGAGATTGGGATGTGGGAAGAAAATAGATTAGCACCAGCTTTTGCATGTGAGGAGAGCAGTGAAAGTCGACGATACATGGAGAGATATGTACTGTGAAGGGAGAATATTATATTTTTAAGCTAACAGACATTATCCAATAGAGAAGGAGAAACTGATGTCGCGAAAGAAAGAGGGTGTAACTGAAAGAACAAAGCACTTGGGTAGGTGAGAGTACGGGATTCAGAGCAATTGAGCAGGGGCTGCCCGTCAGTGGAAGGATGGAGCAGGCTCCTCCCCATGGATTCCATTTTGTCAGTGAGGGGTAAGACTGGGAGAAAGGGAAAGGGGGTGGGGTGAGGATGGAATATAAAGTTTGAAAAGAGAGAGGGTACAAAAATTGAGGTCTCGGAGAGTGGAAAATGAGCCTCTTATAGAGAAACAGTTGAAATTCCCAGCAGTACTGAGACATGATTCGAGTTTGAAGAGCACTCCTTTAAACTGAAATTCAGTTTAATTTAAAGTGAAACTAAGCTACCTGATGAGTTGATTTTCTCCAGGTATGAAGAAGGGGGAATGAATGCACGGGGCAGAAATGGGACTCAACTCCATGATATCTGACTCTAGGACCAATGTTCTTACAGTCAACTCTTTTTAAGGGCGTTTTAAAAACTATTTTCTTCGAGAAAAATCATAGTTCAGGTTACGATGAAGTAATATATTTTGTCTAAGTTAAAAAAAAAAACTCTAGGTAAAGTGAGCCACAATGCCTATGGGAAGAAACTGAAGAGGCTTCCAACATGAAACCATTTGTAACCTGGATGCCAATCAGTGTACATTTCCCCTTGTAAATATTGTAAAACGTCCATATGTTCATGCTGCAGAGGCCCTCTTGGAGTCTTGTAATCAGGCCAGCGGACCATATTGTCATGCACAATATAACCTCTTTCCTTCTTGGCCCCCAACAAAAGACAGCAGGCGATAGAGCTGGAGCAAATTAGCACCCTTTTCATCTTGCCTTCTGCTTGCAATGCCTAAAGGAATCTTCCTTCTTCTGGCTGGTGATAAAAAAAGCATCCGTCTCTTTGCTCTGTGAGCTGGTTCATTTATCAAGTGTGATTCTGTAGACACACTGAGAAGCACAGTAGATACAGATGCGGATATAGAGATGATACAGACCAGACAGATATATAGATACCCGCACATTCGTATATTTAAACTGTTTAACGGTCTGTGTGAATTGTGTGTATTTGTACATATGCGTATGGAGCACCGCAGGATAATTTCTTAAGTGGACATAAAAGGGGAGAGGTTGAAAGGAGAAAAGTCAGGCAATGGACTACGGATATTGCTGTGGAGGCAGAATAAGATAGGGTTGAAAGCTTAGACTCTCAAGTCAAGCCTCCAGGGTCAAAGCCTCTGACAGTTATTAGCCACGTGGTCCCGGGCAATTGACTTATATTCTCTGGATCTCAGCTACCTTATTTGTGAAAGCGGAATGATAACAGTGCCTAAATCAAAAGGTTATTGGGAAGATTATATGAGGTGTTTTTGTTTGCAATTCTGGCAACTTGGCAGCTGCTGATCCTAGAGACATCCTTTAACCAGTTAAGGTTCAATTTCCTTATCGGTGAAAGTTGTTTGGTTTGGTAAAATATTTCCTCTCACAAGATCCTACATTTTATGGTATTTTGGTAATGTAATTTGCCAGTTTGGGGGTAAATATATATTGTAGTAGTTATAGAACTTCCTCAAACTCAGCTACCTATGCCTGTGTTCTCATTAGTGGCCACATAAACCTGTCATTTATATTTGATTGAGGGATGTCATATGTGAACCTGGAAAGCGGGTATGATTTCCTAAAATGCATCTACATTACTATTCAAGCTGGCTTGCATTCCGCGAGGCCTTATCAATGTCCGGCAGAGAGGGGCACGACTGAGGCAGTTCAGTTCTGTCAAATGAACTGCACAGAAGACGCTTCATCTCCAAAATTGAAAGAAATTATAGAACTGTTACTCTCAAGAGAACGCATTTAAGTTTCCTTGCCTTGTGTCTTCTAGTTCTTGCTTCATGAAGAAGTTTTGCTGCAAATCCAAATGGACACATATGTACCTCCTTCGCTCTGCGTTCTCCTGCAGACAGCAAAGAGTGATACATATCAGGTCTCAAAAATGTATGAAAAGTGAGTGCGGGAGAGAATGGAAAGGCTCATTTGATCATTTGTGTCATTTTTCATCTGCCTTTAAGTTAGTTCCCATAATCTAAATCCTTTTGGGTAAGGCTATAGTAAACGTGCGCTCTAATATGATAGAAGCAGAGTAATAAGTGTATTTACATAATCAATGACTGGGAAATGGTTAAAACAGTTCACAAGAAACTCCCGATTATGTACAAACGCCTAGATTACCATCTTCGCTCGTAGCATACGATGCTGCTCATTACAATGATTTTGGGGCCCGCACCTCACTTTTCACACCCACATACATTCACACAATCACTTTCCAGAATAAAGACTCCATTTCAGCAGTGATTAAAAGGACTCATACTCAAAATGCTAAGGGAGAAAGCAAAACAACAAAATACCTGTTTGTACTTAAGGCCCTGGGCTTTTGTGTTTCGTATGGTTATTGACCTCGCAACATAACAAACACAAATGCCGAGATCTTTTTTATCCCCGTTTGGTGATTTATGCAGTCAAGCATGTTAGAAAGAAAAAGTAACCAGAACAAAGAGCTGACCAGAAAATAGATAGCAATTTGTAATCAGGGACGAGAATACTTTCTTAAGGTTCCAAGGTTACTTTTTTTCTTTTTAAACCCTGTATTGCAGGGCAGAGAACACACAAGTGTATAGCACCCAATTATAACCAAGTGAAATCACCATCAAAGAGACCCTGAATCTTGGTTAGATAAGACAAGTCGATGCATTTTTTTTAAAAAAAAGAAGAAGAAACAAACAAACAAAATGGGGGCAACTCCACAAGAATCATTAGGATATGAAAAGTCTGATAATAGTTTTTGTTTTTAAATACACTTTTGTGACTTAACCATGATCTCATATCATACCCAAGTTGTTTGAGGGATTCAGAGCAGTTAATCTTTGAAAGATAGTGTGATCTACCAAAATTATTTGATAGATCAGTTTTTGTTATAGAGAAGCAAATAAAGAATAAAATAGATGTTTTATGCAATAGAAAGGATGCTAGACGCAAGGATTCACGAGATCTGGAGTCTAATCTCAAGTCACCCTCCAAAGTCACTTTAGTATCTTAGATAAGCCAGTTCTCCTTCTCTGTGTTTTTTGTTGCCCATGAATAAAATGAGTTGATGAAAGGGGATGTGCATTTAATCAGATCCCTCCCAGGTGTAACATTAACGTTTTTAGAAGTCTTACATATTTACAGAATTTGTCTTAGTTTCCAAAAGGCTCCATATACTTTATATCATTTCATCCTCACAACCACCTTGTAAGATAAGAGTTATTATATTTGGCCATTGCTGGTGTAGCTCAGGGGGGTTGAACATGGGCCTGCAAACCAAAGGGTTGCCAAATAGATTTCCAGTCAGGGCACATGCCTGGGTTGCAGGCCTGGTCCCCAGTAGGGGGTGCATGAGAGGCAACCACACATTGATGTTTCTCTCCCTCTCTTTCTACCTCCCTTCCCCTCCCTCTAAAAATAAATAAATAAAATCTTTTTTAAAAAGAGTTATTATTTGTTTACAGATAAGGAAATCAAAGTTCAGAGAAACTAACAAATTTCTCTCAAACCACCCTGCTAGTATGTTGCAAATATATTCTCACATCTAATGTGCTTTTTCAACTATAGTACATTGACTCCCTGCTACCTACTATTTATCCAACTATACATAGTATTTCTCAACGTTTAAATTATTATGTGACTCACATATAGTGATTTAGTAAAGCAGTAAAGAATTTCATTGGACTGGAAATGACCTTTTCTATTAAAAAAAAAAAAGCAGCTTGACTGTGAATCACAACATTTTCATATTATTCTTTCAAAGCTCTCTAGCCAACGACCATAAGGAACACACCGTAGCTGAACAAGTTGGGTTTATTACTCATTGCAGTGCGGGAGAGCACACACCATATGAAACCGTGGGGTGTCTCGGTAAGAAGATAATAAAAAGGGCTTTTTATAGAATTTGAGTGTATATATGGAGAAAGTTTTAAGGAAGCAGAGTTTTGCTCTGTGTTTGATGCTGTTAGGAAGTGGGGGTAATAGGATGATTGGGTAATTTAATAAATTTTACCCATTGAGAGGCCAGTCTAAGGCAATAGTAAAGCCGTAATTGGTGAAGAAACGGCGGTCCCTCATATTAGCCAAGATATGGGAATATGTGGACATTTTACATGACTTGCACAATGTTTATCTTTTGTAGGTTCAGATGGGATTGTGGCGCGGTCCTATGTTTTCTTTTGATCTGTCATGGCCACAAAGGGGCTTTGTTTGATGGTGTTGTCCTGTGATTCTGTTTACATTCAACACGGGAATGCCGATGTCTAGCCACGAGGGCCAGGCACCGCCAAGGTCGAGCTCCTGAATGTCAGAGGCTGCTTTTGCTCTTTCTCAAACTCACTCAACCATTTTAGTGTTTTGTCCTGCAGCAGATGGATAAGGGGGAAGTTTCAAAAGAGAAGGAAAAGGGGAGAGGTCTATTCTTTTCCAGAAGACACTTTTTCATGCACTATTTCTACATGGCAAATAGCGCCTTATGCAAAGTTAAAATGTAAACCAGAGACGAGGAGAAAAAAATCACAGTGGATACAATAGAAAAATGAAAATATAAAGTTCTCATATAAATCAAAAATAAAAAGCAAATGACCTAATTGAAAAAGACAGTGGATAGAAATAGGCAGCTCAAAGATTACTAATTACAAATAGAGAAGCACAGCCCTGGTTGGTGTCACTCAGTGGGTTGAGCAGACTGTGAACCAAAAGATCATCAGTTCAATTCCCAGTCAGGGCACACACCTGGGTTGTGGGCCAGGTCCCCAGTTGGGGGTGCGCAAGAGGCAACCACACATTGATGTTTCTCTCCCTCTCTTTTTCCCTCCCTTCCTCTCTCTCTGAAAATAAATAAATAAAATCTTTAAAAAATGGATAAGCATAGGTATTCAATTTTACCATTCATGAAGTAAATATATATTAAAATAAAGGGGCAATTTTCTTCTGTCAGATTGATTTTTAAAATGATGTAGGAATAGGAAATGCTCCTACACTGTTGGTTAGCAGTGTAGAAAGTACAGCTACTTTGAAGGATATTTTGGCAATTCCTATCAAACTTTAAAATATACATTACAGATGTACATAGAGAGGGCCCAGAGACACATAAAAAGATGGTCAGCATCACTAGCCATCAGAGAGATGCAAATTAAAACCACAATGAGATTCCACTTCACATCGGTGAGAATGGCCATCATAAACAAAGCAACAAAGAACAAGTGTCGGAGAGGATGCAGAGAAAAACGAACCCTAGTGCACTGTTGGTGGGATTGCAGACTGGTGCGGCCACTGTGGAAAGTAGTATGGAGGGTCCTCAATAAGTTAAAAATGGATCTGCCTTATAACCCAGCAATCCACTTCTGAGAATATATCTGAAGAAACCCAAAACACTAATTCAAAAGAATATATGCACCTCTCTGTTTATTGCAGCATTATTTACAATAGCCACACTATGGAAGCAACCCAAGTGCCCATCAGTAAATGAATGCATCAAAACTATGGTACATTTACACAATGGAATACTATGCAGCAGAGAGAAAGAAGAAGCTCCTACCCTTTGCAACAGCATGGATGGAACTGGAGAGCATTATGCTAAGTGACATAAGCCAGGCAGTGAGGGACAAATACCATATGATCTCACCTTTAACTGGAACATAATCAACAAAAGAAAAAAAGCAAGCAAAATAGAACCAGAGACATTGAAATTAAGAACAATCTGACAGTAACCAGAAGGGAGGTGGGAGGGGATAATGGGTGGGAAGGGGGGAGGGTTTTCAGGAACAAGTATAAAGGACACATGGACAAAACCAAGAGGGGGTGGAAGCAGGGGAGGGAGGGAGGGATGGCTGAGGTGGAGGGAGAGTGGTGGAGGGATAAATGCAGACAACTGTACTTGAACAGCAATGAAATAATTTTTTTAAACATCACTCACAAAAATATATATACATTACAATTTTAACAGTCTTTTCTATAGAAATGATAAGAAGTGTGTAGAAACACATATGGTTTAAAAATGTTCACTGTAACATTTGTAAAACTAAAAATTTGGTGAAAAATCCTTATGTACATCATTAAAGTGATAGTTAACTTTAAAATTTGTCAGTAATAAAAATAGTCACAAAGACGTAAATTACAGCATAGGGAATACAGTCAATAACATAATAACTATATATGGTGTCAGGTGTGTACTAGACTTAGTGAAGTGATCACTTCATGTGGTATATAAATGTTAAACTGTTGTGTGTTATCTGTAATTGGGAAATAAATTAATTTAAGAAAACTTAAGTGGTGTATCATACTTTAGAGTTCTGTGCAGACAATTAAAATCATTAGGTGAGTACAACCGTACCTGAACAACAATTTAAAAAAAGAAAAGAAAAGAAGAAAAATAAAAAAATAAAATCATTGGGGGGGGGTCTGTATGGTATATACAGAAAATAAATCAAAAATAGAAATGAAATAATATCTCATTTTGTCGAAATCTTTATGTATAATTTGGCATTTATGTATATAGTTACATAAGTATACATATATAAAACATGCACATGTATATATTTTAAATGAACATAAAATTATTTGTGAGTGAACATACCAAGATTGCTGATGTCCAGGGGGACAAAAGGGTAATAGGTAACTAAGATTCTCCTATTAAAGGGCTCGTGTATGGTCTCACTCACTGCGGGACCCAGGACGAAGGCAGAAATTTGAAAAGCTCTTAGACTCTATGTGAAGGAGAGTCATTTGCTAATCTTAAAGGAGCTGATGGAAGGGCATGAGACAACGGAAACTGTCTCTGAGACACGGGCAGATGCCACTTTTGCACTTTCCACCTGCTCTCCTAGCACAGGCAGGGAAGGTTGGATGTAGCGCCCTCTTACTTCCTTGCTAGAACAGACAAGGAAAAGTGGTCATGGCATTGCCTTGCTGCCTTGCTGAAACCAAAGGGTGTGGGTGGTCATCTTATTCCCCCACTCCCTGGCTTGCATCTGTGAGTTTGAGCTGAATTCTCCTGAATTCTCTCTAAAGCTTGTAGGCACCTGCTGCCAAGACATTTACCTGATACCTTGCTGAAGGCAGCAAGTATGCCCACCCTCTGCGCTCTCCAGCTGCTTCATTAAAGCAATCGGGTGCAATAAAATCCACCCAGAAGATGCCTCTAGATCACCTGGCCCTTGTGGTTGAGGGTGCCGGTGCTCGTGGGCTCCACAGCACTGTAACAACGGAAAAGACAGGCTACCACCTTCAGGGCACTGCAGAAACAGCAGACTGAAACATACCCCCAGTCTCCCTGAGAAAAATGCCTATTTCTTTATCCTGGAGCTTAAGCCTGAGGCATAGGCTTCAGGTTTTCCGTATACCTAGAAACTGAAAAGGTGCTCCCAAGGAACGTAAGCAGGAAGACATCATCCTAGTGCACCCCTTTGGATTTGCTGTAGTGCGATGATACCTCCCAGAAAGGAGCTTACGCACTTGTCCAGGGCCCGACTTTGTGCAACTGTTACCCAGGGGACACCTCCAGATCTCCTGGTCTGGGACCAGCAGAGTTTAGGACTGTGGCCTCACAGGATGGTAAATATTTGCATACTTTAAAACTGCTGCCTGAGGGGCTGTCTCCAACAGTCCGGGACTAGGTGCTAAATGATATTCCTCCGCTTAGAACACTGACAGGTCTTGGCACACCCTCAATAATGGTGAACTATTAAGTATAACTCAAGTTTTATACACAACCACAAAAGGGGGGTGGTACTGGGGGTGGGAGTGGGCATGGGCAGGGCAGGGGAAAGTGGTGGTGGAAAAATGGAGACAACCGTATTCGAACATCAACTTAAAAAAAGTAAAGAAACAAAAAGACAACCAAGGGCTAGGTCGAGGTTGAATGATAAGCTCTTTCCCTACAAGAGGCCACTCCTTCAAGACTGAGAAAGGTAGCTGTTTCCCCTCATTCATAGAAACAAACACAGAGTCAATCAAAATGACAAGACAGAGGAGTATGTTCCAAATGAGATAACAAGACAAAACCTCAGAAGAAGACCATGAAGTTACAGAAAGAAGTTATCTACCTGATAAAGAATTCAAAGTAATGTTCATAAAGTGGTTCACAGACTAAAACTTGGAAAAAGAATGGATGAACACAGTAAGAACTTCAACAAAGAGCTAAAAAATATAAGAAATTACCAAACTGAAGTCACAGATCTGAGGGATACAACAACTGAATTTTTAAAAAAAATACACTAGAGGGCTTCAACAGAAGATTGAATGAAGCAGAATAATGAATCAGTGAACTGGGGGAAAAAAGCACTGGAATTCACACAAACAGAACAGCATAAAGACAAAATAGTTTTTTAAAAGTAGAGATTGCTTAAGGGACCTAAGGAACAACATCAAGCAAAGTAATATTTATATTCTCCCAGAAGGAGAAGAGAAAAAAAGCAAAGGGCAGAAAAATATTTCAAAGGAATAATGGCTGAAAACTTTTCTAAACTGGGGATTAAGACAGACATCCAAATCCAGGAAGCCCAGAGAGTTCCAAATTAGATATACCCAAAGATACGCACACAAGGACACATTATAATTAAAATGTCAAAAGTTATAGAGAAAAGGGGAATCTTAAAAGCAACAAGAGAAAAACAATTTGCTACATACAAGGGAAACCCCATAAGACTAGGAGCAGATTTTTTAGCAGAAAGTTTGCAGGTCACAAGGGATTGGCATGACATATTCGAAGTACTGGGAACAAAACCTCGCAACCAATAATACTCTATTCAGAATTGAAGGAGAGATTGCTTTTCAGGCAAGCAAAAGCTAGAGGAGTTCATCAACATTAAAATGGCCTTGTAAGAAATGTTAAAGGGAATTCTTTAGGTTGAAAAGAAATGGTGCTATTAATAATAAGAAAGCATAGGAAACTAAAAATCTCACTGATAAAGGTAAATATACAGTAAAAGTAGTGGGTTGATCACTTATAAAGCTAGTATGAAGATTACAAGACAGAAGTACAGTCACGTGCAGCATAACAATGTTTCAATCAACAACAGAGTGCATATAAAATAGTGGTCTCATAAGATTATAATGTTGCTAAAAAAATTCCTAGCACCCACCAGTGATGTCATAGCCATAACATCATAGCACAAAGCATCACGTGTTTGTGGTGACACGGGTGTAAACAAACCTACCGACCTACCAGTCATGAAATTATAGAACATGTAGTTATGTACACTATATAACACTTGATAATAATAGTAAATGATTATGTTACTGAATCCTATACTTTTGTAATTAATTTAGAGCATACTTTTCCTACTTATAAAAAAAAAAGTTTTTTGCCCTGGCAGTGTGGCTCAGTGAATTGAATGCCAGCCTGGGAACCAAAGAGTCACTGGTTCGATTCCCAGTCAGGGCACATGCCTGGGTTGTGGGCCAGGTCCCCAGTACGGGGCATGTGAGAGGGAACCACACAGTGATATTTCCCTCTCTTTCACCCTTCCTTCCCCTCTCTCTAAAGAGAAATAAATAAAATCTTAAAAAAAAAAAAGTTTGCTGTAAATAGTAAACCATGAAATGCTGGCAGCAGATTCAAACATCTTGTGTTTACTGTGTCCCTCGATTGCATCATTTTTGCTTGTACTTGATTTAATCATATGTTGTTTTATTCATGATGGTCCCTAAGCACAGAAAAAAGAAAAAAAAAACCCACTGCTAATGTTACCAGTAAGAGGCCATGTTGAGTTATTGACCTGGAACTGCATTTAAAAATTATTAAAGAAACCTAGTTATTTATATGTATAATTGATAAATGTAACCTTAGACTAAATGGGAAAAAAAGCAAAAACAGTCAAAAACAGTAAATTCTCACCTCAGTAAAATATACTTTGTATGTAAACAAACAATAAAAACAAGTCAAAAAAACCAGAAAGGGTGTATTTTAAAGTTCATATAAATAAATGTTATCTTCACTAATATCTTCATTTATACAAGTAGGCTATGACAAAGCCATTTTCAAATCTACATTCCATTACAGAAATGAAACAATTCAGCCTGTCTTTTTTAATCACTGTAAATATACTCACAAATAGATCTGAAGATACTTCCCAGATGTTTTTAATTTGATGTTTTTTTCCGACACAGAAAGCAAATGAGCATTTTCACAGAAAACTTGTTTTTTAATAAGTCAGTGGTTGATTGTGCAGGTGTGTGGATGAATTTCAAGTGGTTCCTGACAATCTTTGGGGCTTGTCCTCCAGGGGATATGGCAAAACTTGAACGTGCCTCTTCGATTTACCTACAACCAGTCACACAAGGACTTGGGCTTTAAAACAATTCCAAGATGATCCAACTGTGATTTCTATTTTTGTCAGACCCAACACTAGATAATGCTCAAAACGTCTTGTCCTCTAAATTTTAATAGGCAATGTTTCTCCTAGACATAGCCCCAGAATAATTTTTTTGTATAAAGCTTGAGTAGAGATTTACAAAACACCCACACAAAGCCATTTCAATATTTTGGAAGGTTATGAGTTATATTACAATTATATATTGAAATCAGGGTAGTTTTTTGAGTAGTGAAGGGTCTCAAACACATTTAATTCCTGTCACTCCTTTTTTACAGTTTTTGTTCTTACTTTCTGGAGAAGGGAAATGACTTCTTCCAATTCATATTAACAAAGAGTAAAAGAAGTAATAGTAGAAACTAGACCTTCTGCCTATACTCCCACTGATCCCCTATCCTTTGTTTCCACTACCCCACTCCATCTATTTTCTATTTCAAAGTAGAGAAAATAGCCAAGATGCACCCACAATAACTTCTTGATTTTCATACTAATTATTCAATTTAAGCCTAAAAAAGAATAAGAAGGGGCATTTATTTTATAGCGAATAAACCAAAACATATATATTTTTTCTTAAGTAGAAAGGCAGAAACCAAGTTGACAAGTCTTGTACACAGTATCATTTTCGAGCATATCCCTGATGGAAAAAAAACTGAAAGGAACATAAACACTGACTGTTACATAAAGCATATGACATGTTGGTAAATGCCTTTGATCCTTCTAGCAGGAAATAAAAATGGAGTAGATGACCTCCTTAAACCAGTGAAACAATACCCACTCCCGTCCACCCTGAGAACCTGCTTTCTGCATTTAAACAGAAAGGAAAACAAAATAATATGACCAGTTCATCCATGTACAGCTAAGCTGAAAATATGTACTAAGCTGAATATACGGTTCTGTAGATGAGAGTGTCAAGTGTGAAGTCAATCACCATAACAGAAGAGCCAGCTCACTGAGTCAGGGAGAGAAATGGGATGAAAAATGACTTGAATAGCACTGTGGGCTACCGATTGTAATGGACGATGCGAGGTTATGTGCAGGTTCACAGAGATAAACGTAAGGTCCTGGCCTGGGCTTCAAAACTACACTGTACAGATGGAAAGCAATGTCCATTCAAATAACATTTGGGGATTTTAGTTGATAGTTAACTCAATAGGAATCAATTAGCAATTTAAAAATACCTAATGTTACCTTAGGCATATACATTGAAATATGACAGCCATTGCAGAATAAATTCTGGTTTTACTGTGTTTGGTGCAGTCTTGGGTAAGTTATTTAACTTCCATGTGTCTCAGTTTTCTCATCGGTCAACTGAGGGAAAAAAATGCCTCACTTCTAGTATTGTTAAAAGGATTCAGTGAATTAATACCTATAAAGTGCTTGGCACAGCACTTGATTCTCAACAAAGGCTAACTTCTATTGTTATAAGCATCATTATTGATTATTCATTATTACTGTAATTCAGTACATCCTACAGTATTGAACGAACTCAGTGAAGCATTTTTTTAAAAGGTAGAGATATAACCAGACATATTGAAATTAAGAACAATGTAACAATAGCCAGAGGGGAGTGGGGAGGGGATAGTGGGGAGAGGGGTCTAGAGGATCTACTATAAAGGACACATGGACAAAATCAAGGGGGAAGGTGGAGGTGGGGGAGGGAGGTGGGATTGGCTGGGGTGGGGTGGAGGGATGAGGAGAAAAGGCATACAACTGTAACTGAATAACAATAAAAATTTTACAAAAACAAAAAAATAAATAAAAGGTAGAGATCGAAACTAGGAATTTTCCAGTAGAAAGTGGACAAGCAGGTAGGGGGAAAAAAGCCCTTAAAACTATACCAGTAAGGACCATGTAGTAAGCAGGATGTTTAACCTGAAGAACAGATGTCTTGGAGTATTGTAGAAACTGTCACTACATATCAGAAAGGCTGTCATGTGGAAAAGGAGGCAGATTTGTTCTCTGAGGCTCAAGACGGTGGGCAGAAACTATAGGGAGACAAGATCTGGTTTAATACAAGAAAGACTGCTCTAATCAACAGAACTTTCCAGAGATGGGAGTGAGCCACCTCAAGAGGCAGAATTCAAGCATTAGTTGTATACTTGTTTGGCTAGGATTTTGAAGATGGAGTTTATACATCAGGTGCTTGGGTGGGAGTATATGGCAGGTAAAATCGGTTATTTCCAGCCATGAGGCTCTGTAATTCCTTGTCAGTATGCTTTGGTGAATAACCCAGTGATATCCAGTTCAAACATTCTCTGAGAGTAAAACATTCCTGTTGTTACACAGCTATGAGCACTCCCCGATGTAGCACTGAGGGCATGGTTAGCCGGGTCAGCCACGTAGCCAGATACTTAGAAGAGTAGAATGTGGCAACAATGGGGGGACATCATAAATATCTAAAAAGCTGTTCAAGCTTCCTCAAATCACAGAAATACACATTTGAAATTATTATTTAATTTTGTATGGTTCTGTTTTCATTTTTCTTTTTCTATTTATCTAGTTAGTTTTATTTCTATTGTTTATGCTGTTGCAGTTGGTCCCACTTTTTCTCCCTTCCCCCACCTCCAAGCAGCCCATCCTCTCCCCACCCCAAGCCAATCCCCATATTGTTGTCTGTGTCCATGGGCTGTGCATAAATGTTCTTTGGTCAATCCCTTTACCATCTTTCATCCCATCCCTGTCTTCCTTTCAGGAAGCTTTCAGTCTGTTCTATGTATTTATGTTACTGTTACTATCTTGTTCATTATTGTGTTCATCAGATTCCACATATAAATGAGATCATGTGGTAATTTTCTTTCACTGACTGGCATAATTCACTTAGCATAACTTTCTCCAGGTCCATCAATGCTACTGCAAAATGTAAGAGTTTCCCTTCTTTTTTACTGCTGCATAATATTCCATTGTGTAAATGTACCTCAGCTTTTTTATTCACTCATCCACTGATGGGCACTTAGGCGATTTCCAAATCTTGGCTATCGTAACTAGCACTGCTATAAACACAGGGGTGCATATATAATTTTATATTGGTTTTTCAGCATCCTTGGGGTATATTTCTAGAAGTAGAATCACTGGGTCAAAAGGCAGTTCCATCATTAATTTTTTAAAGACACCCCATATTGTTTTCCACAGTGGGTGCGCCAGTTTGCATTGAAACCAGCAGTGCTTTAAAAGCTGAATGATAAGGGCTGGCAAGAATGTGGAGAAATAGCAATCTTTACTGTTGGTAAGAATATAAATTGATATTCCTTGGTATATGTCTTAGAACACACACACAAAGCACATATAGACAGAGTTCCTCAAACAGCCTTATTTATCTTAATGAAAAACTGACAACTATCCATGTATCCATAAACACGTTAAGGATAAATAAATCTACAAGACTGACACACAGTTAAGAGATAAAAGTAAGCTGCACAAAACTGGGTAAAATATGAGACAATTTGAGTTAAAATACATATAAAGATGCAAAGCAAACTAAATATTTATATAGAAACACTTATAAAGCCCATAGAAAAATTTCTAAAGAGCAGACACTAAACTGATGTACAAGGAAGAAGGACTAGCAAAGCAGTCAAAGCTACTTTAGTTTAACATATAAAGTTTGGAATTTTTAGAATCATAATTTTTTACATTTTACTTGTTTAATTAAAAATAAATACGTAAAGAAGAGGTGGTACACATATATAAAATGGAATATCACTCAGCCATTAAAGAGATGAAAGTTTACATCTGTGACAACATGGACAGACCTAAAGGATATTATGCTAACTGAAATAAATCAGAGAAAAGCAAATACCACATGATTTCACTTGTATGTGAAATCTAAAAAACAAAATAAACAAACAAAAACAGAAATAGACTCAAAGATGCAGAGAACAAAATTATGATTTCCAGGTGGGGGGCAGGGTTTGGGGGTTGGATGACGAGGATGAAGAGATTAATGAATACAAATTGGCAGTTACAAAATAGTAGTGAGGACGTAAAGTACAGCATAGGTAATGTAGTCACTAACATTGTGGTCACTATGTGTGGTGTCAGGTGGGTACTAGACTTATCGTGGAGGACACTTTGTAAGTTATATAAATGTCTAACCACTACGGTGTACACCTTAAACTAATATAGAGGGGTGGGCAAAGTAGGTTTACAGTTGTTCATATGGAAAAATATAGAAGAATAAAAATAATGCAAGAATAAACTTTCATGTACTCACAACTAGAAATCTTTCTTCTCACTCCTGTAGTACCAAATTTCAACTGTAATTGAAAAATAAATAAAATTAAAGAAAAATAAAATCTCAAAGACCAAAAAGAAAAATAAATAAATATACAGGGTCTGGCAGAAGTAATGCCTGCTTCGGTGTGGTTGGTAGGGTAATAATATGGGTGTAATCATTTATAGTTTTAATTTGAACATTTCACCTAAAACGTCATATGGTACACTTCAGTATGATACTGTTATGTTACAGAATTACATGCTTATGATTTTGTAATAAAGTATTTTATAATAAAAAGGGGCATTCTTTGTACCAGACCCTCTATATAAACTAAAAAAATGAGAGAAAACTTGGGCTGGTAAGGACACTAAAAATAATTTATCCAGCTACTTCATTTTACAAATAAACACAATTGAGGCTTAGAGCTCCTAAGCAATTTGTTTAAAGCTCTACAGGTATTTAATGGTAGAGTCAGAATTACAGAACATTTGTGTAATAAAACATAAGCTTTGAGTCAAGGAGCTCAGATCTTGGTCCTAACTATACATACTAGGTATGACCTTGGGATGTACATTTGACACTTGTTCTCACTTTCTTCTTCTTTACATTGGGGGTGTTTATCCAGAACTCACTCAGTTGGAAAGAACTTGTTTAAGTTTAATTAAACTTAAACTAACAGACATAAGGGAAGTATGACATATTAAAAATATGCAAGCGTGAATTCCAGCCAAGATGGGGGCGTAGGTAAAAATGCTTCACTTCCTCACACAACCAAAAGAACGATAACAACCAATTTAAAAACAATAAACAACCAGAACTGCCAGAGAATCAAACTGCATGGAGCTCCAACAACCAAGTAGGTAAAGAAACATTAACCCAGACTGGTGCACCAAGACAAAGAGATATGGCCCAAATGAAAGAACACATCAAAAAGCCAGAAAAAGAACTAAACAATGAGGAGATAAACAACACATCCGATGCAGAGTTCAAAACACTGGTAATCAGGATGCTTACAAAAATGCTTGGGCTCAGTTGCAAAATGAAGGCTACCCAAAGTGAAATAAAGCAAAATATACAGGGAACCAACAGTGAAGGGAAGGAAAGTAGGATGCAAATCAATGATTTGGAACAAAAGAAAGAAAGAAATATCCAACAAAAACAGAATGAAGAAACAAGAATTTTAAAAAATGAGGAGAGGCTTAGGAACCTCTGGGACAACGTTAGGCACTCTAACATCAGAATCATAGGGGTGCCAGAAGGAGAAAGGAAGAGCAAATTGAAAACATATTTGAACAAATAATGAAGGAAAACTTCCCCAATCTGGCAAAGGAAACAGACTTCCAGGAAATCCAGAGTGTCCCAAAGAAATTGGACCCAAGGAGGAACATACCAAGGCACATCATAATTACATTACCCAAGATTAAAGAGAAGGAGAGAATCTTAAAAGCAGCAAGAGGAAAGGAGAGAGTTGCCTACAAAGGAGTGCCTATCAGACTATTAGCTGATTTCTCAAAAGAAACCTTACAGTCAAGAAGAAGCTGGAAAGAAGTATTCAAAGTCATGAAAGCCAAGGACCTACATCCAAGATTGCTCTATCCAGCAAAGCTATCATTTAGAATGGAAGGGAAGATAAAGTGCTTCTCAGATAAGGTCAGGTTAAAGGAATTTATCATCACCAAGCCCTTATTATATGAAATGTTAAAGGGACTTACCTAAGAAAAAGAAGATAAAAAATATGAACGGTAAAATCACAACAAACTCGCAATTATCAACAACTGAACCTAAAAACAAAAACAAAAACAAAAACAAACTATGCAAACAACTAGAACAGAAACAGAATCACAGAAATGGAGATCACATGGAGGGTTATCAGAAGGAGGGAGAGGGGGGGAAAAGGTAGAGGGAATAAGAAGCATAATTGGTAAGTGCAAAATAGACACACAAATATAAAATAAAGATTTTATTTATTTATTTTTAGAGAGGGGAAGGAAGGGAGAAAGACAGGAAAAGGAACATCAATGTGTGGTTGCCTCTCGCGTGTCCCCTACTGGGGACCTGGCTTGAAACCCAGGCATGTGCCCTGACTGAAAATCAAACAAATGACCCTTTGGTTCACAGCCCAGTGCTCAATCTGGCCTGAGCCGCACCAGCCAGGGCATAAATATTATTTAACATTAAATGTAATTGCTACACAAATCTTGCTTTTATTGAGCAATCTATAACAATAATTCAGTTTTTTTTTTCTTTCACTGCTCCATTAATCCTTCTCTTTCCCACCAAGAAAGCAGACAAAGAGGTTTTTCCAATGCTTTGTCAACTCTTATCTGACCATATCTCTCCTTCGGAATAGGTGCACCATAAAGCACCTGTAGAAAATTAACAGCTTTAGTAAAGTGTAGGGGAAATAAAATCTGAAAGAGACATGAGATAAAGTCTTCCTAGACTGAGAAGCATGTCATAAACAAGCCAAATCAATCACCACTAATTAGTGAGAAAGGGCAAGTGCCAGTTTAAAATGAAGCAAAAAGTTGCTTTAAAATGGCTTTTAAATGTATTTTACTTCATAAAGATGTTCGTGATATGAAAAAAAACAAGTGTGCTATGTATGACACCCAGTGAGAGGCTAAGAAGAATTTATTGAAAAGGATTTTGGTGGAAAGAAAAATCTCAGATAACTTATACTCTAGAGGCATCTTTCCCATAATTATTCTATTTATATACAAATAACCTTAATAATAGTAATTTTTATGTGAAAACCAAATAGGAAATCTACAAATCATCAAGATTCCAATTTGGAATCTTCTGCTACATGTCACTATATCAATTTCAAGTGTATTTGCTGGAGGCAAAAATCAGAACATGAAAACTTCCTGGTGTCTTGGAAATGTCTTGAAACCATGACCCGAAATGTATGGAAGTCCATTTTGTGGTTTTATTCCTTTCAATACATACTTGTTGAATTCAAAGGAGATACTAGGAAAATGGCCTTGTGCTTAGTGCCAAGTACCATGGAGTGATGAAGAATTCCTGTGTCCATCCCTTGAGGATTGCTAATATAATGTGTAACGGGCACATATTGAGAACTGGCATATTATGGTAAGTTTCATAACTAGAGGTACAACAAATTTATTTCTGTTAAGTGCTACATGAAGGTAAACTCAAAGTATAAACCAATAATTGCAAAGATAAGTTGATAAAGATACTGACAAGAAATATTTTGTTGAGAAATACATAACATCAAATGAGCAGAAAAGCTATATGCAGAGGTTTCAGTGAAGCAGAAATGCTTTGAAATTTTAGCATTGACATTCAAGTTACTTTGGGAAATTAAATGACTGACTTCCTTCAAATTACATTAACCATACAATCATTCGTTTTGGAATATTTAGAAAGACAAATGCCACACAATTACTGGAATCTCTATTACACGTATTTTCAAAATATAAAATAGAACCATCTTTGCTTTCCATCACAGATCATTTGTCTAATGAGGATCTTCATGAAGGATGGGAGCCTAGTACAATGCATGCATTACTAAGAGAGCCAAAAGAATACTTGGACAGTCCAAGGACAAAGATTCTAAATTAGAAACCTAAGATAGAGTAATTGAAAATGACCCAGAAAAAATATCTTGTCATTTAAGCCTTATCTGATTTTCCTAGATATCACTTTCTCACTCTCAGTAGCTGTGATACCCGTTTCACTTGAGCCATGAGCAACATCTGAGCACAGGGCTTACGAGAGTTGCCTTTGGAATGAGACAATCCTAGTTGTAATCCAGACTCCGACATCTGCCAGCTATGTGATCTTTAGAAAAAGGACTTTAGTTTTCAGAGCCTCAATTTCCTCATTTTTAATTTGTTCTCTGGATGTTTTATAGCTCTCTAGTCCCTCTATTCCTCTCCTGCTGCCTTAGATTGTGAAGTGAATATTTTCCACAGTGTTATGCTTTGATTCCCTTCTAGGTATCTTGTAAACCTACTGCTGGTTTTTGCTTTGTAGTTACCACATGGCTTACCTAAAACATCTTACACATGTAACAGTCTATTTTATACTGATTGTAATTTAATTTCAATTGCCTATAAACACTGTCCTCCTTTTATGCTTTTGATGTTATAATTTACATCTTTTGATATTGTATACACATTAAGAAATTATTATAGCTGTAACTATTTTAATATTGTTGTCCATTCATATTTACACTAGAGTCAAGTACGTAACATACCACCATATTACAGTATTAGAGTATTCTGAATCCGACTTTATGTTTACCTTTACCAGAGTGTTAAAGAACATATTCATATATTTTTATGTTCATAATTGGCATTCTTTTGTTTTAGCTTGAAGAACTCCTTTCAGCAAAGTAAGGCAGGTATAGTGCTGAGAAATTTCCTCAACTTTGTCTTTATTGCTTCTCCATTTGTGAAAGACAACTTTGCTGGGTAAAGTGTTCTTGGGTGACAGTTTCTTGCTTTAAGCACTTTTAATATATCATTCTACCTCTCCTGGCCTTCAAGGTTTCTGCTGAGAAACCTGATAATAATCTCATGTAAATTCCCTTCTATTAGAAATTTTTTCTCTTGCTGCTTTTAAAAATGTCTATTTGTGTTTGATTTTAGACAGTATTATTATAATGTATTCTACAGATCATTTGCATGGAAAATGGGGGGGATTGTGGGAGTGGAGAGGCGGGGCAGAGGAAAGAAATGGGGAAAAGGCAGGACAATTGTAACTGAACAACAATAAAAAATAGGGAAATACTTAAAGAAAGAACAATTCACCAAGAATATATAATACTACTAAATGAATCAAAAACTAACAACACTAAAAGGGAAAATTAGACAAATCCACAATTACAATTGGAAACTTCAACACTCTTTTCTCAGTAATAAACAGAACTAGTAGTCAGAAAAATTTGCAAGTATATAGAAAAACAGCAAAATGGTAGAGTCATTCTAGAAAATGGTTTTGTCGTTCGTTTTAAAGGTAAACATACACTTACCATAGGTACCAGCAATCCACTACTAAGTAATTAATCTAGAGAAATGAAAACTTCTGTTCACCTAAAAACCTGCATGTGAATGCGTACAGCAACTCTATTGACAATTACTCAAAACTGGAAACAATCGAAATGTCCATCAACAGATGAAGGGATAAACACACTCTGATATATTCATACAGTGGAATACTATACTGCAATAAAAAATGAACAATTGATACATGCAATAACTCAGATGGATCACAAAGGCATCATGCTTAATGAAAGAAGCCTATCCCAAAACATCATATACTGTATGATTTTATTTATATAACATTCTCAAAAATGAAACTATGGTGACAGAGGAAAAAAGATCATTTGGGGTTGAAATTTTGGGGTGACAGCTTCATAAACTTGGCTGTCCAGATCTCTCCTTACGTTTAGGAAGTTCTCAGCCATTATTTCTGTAAATAAGCTTCCTACCCCTCCTGCCTCTCTTCTCAAAATGGGACTCCAAAAATGCATAGACTCTTTCTCTTAATGGTGTCTCTTAAATACTGTAGGCTTTCTTCATTCCTTTTCATTCTTTTTTCTTTTTGCTCCTCTGATTGGATAATTTCAATTGGTCTGTCTTCTAGATCATTGACTCTTCTGCTCAGTGCAGTCTGCTATTAAAGCTCTCTATTAAATTCTTCAGTCATTGAATTCTTCAAAATTACAATTTGGTTCTTTTTAATATTTTCTCTCACTTTGTTAACTTCTCCCTCTGTTCTTTTATTTTTTTCCTGATTTTGAACTATACTACAAAAATACAGACACATGGACCAATGAAACAGAATGGAGAGGGCAGAAATAAACACTCAAATATACCATCAACTAGTATTTCACAAGGGAGCCAAGAACACTCAATGGCGGAAGGCTAGTCTCTTCAATAAATACTTCTGGGGAAATTGGATATCCCCATGCAAATTAATGAAATTGCACTCCTGTCTTACACCACTCAAAAAAATTAACTTGAAATGGATTAAAGACATACGTAAGAATTAAAATCTTAAAACTTCTGGAAGAAACATAGGGGAAAATCTCCTTGACATTGTTCTTGCCAACAACTTTTTAAAAGAAATGAAACCAAAAGCACAAGTAACAAAATAAAAAAATAAAGAAATAAAACTATTTCAAACTAAAAAAAAAGCATTTCTACAGAAAAAGAAACAATTGACAAAATATAAAGGCAACATATGCAATGGGAGAAAATATTTGAAAATCCTTATCTGATAAGGGGTCAATATTCACAATATTTAAAGAATTCAAAGGAGGCAGGAGCATAAAATGGAGCAAAAACAGCCTCTTCAACAGATAGTGTTGAGAGATCTGGACAGCTACGTGCAAAAAAATGAAACTCGATCACCAACTTACGCCATACACGAAAATAAACTCAAGATGGATAAAAGACTTAAATATAAGTTGTAACACCATAAAAGTACCAGAGGAAAACATTGGCAGGAAAATCTCAGACATTCCACGCAGCAACATCCTCACAGACATGTCCCCTAAAGCAAGGGACATAAAGGAAAGAATAAACAAATGGGACCTCATCAAAATAAAAAGCTTCTGCATGGCTAAAGAAAACAGCACCAAATTACAAAGAGAACCAGCGGTATGGGAAAACATATTTGCCAATGATACCTCAGACAAGGGCCTGATCTCCAAAATATATAAAGAACTCACATGACTGCACTCCAGGAAGACAAACAACCCAATTAAAAAATGGGCAAAGGACTTGAACAGACACTTCTCCAAGGAAGACATACAGAGGGCCCAGAGACATATGAAAAGATGCTCAGCATCACTAGCCATCAGAGAGATGCAAATTAAAACCACAATGAGGTACCATCTCACACCAGTCAGAGTGGCCAGCATAAACAAATCCACAAACAAATGTTGGAGAGGATGCGGAGAAAAGGGAACCCTAGTGCACTGTTGGTGGGAATGCAGACTGGTGAGGCCACTGTGGAAAACAATATGGAATTTCCTCAGAACACTAAAAATGGAACTGCCCTTTGACCCGGCAATTCCGCTGCTGGGATTATACCCTAAGAACCCTGAAACACCAATCCAAAAGAACCTGTGCACCCCAATGTTCATAGCAGCACAATTTACAATAGCCAAGTACTGGAAGCAACCTAAGTGCCCATCAGCAAACGAATGGATCCAACAACTATGGTATATTTACACAATGGAATTCCATGCAGCAGAGATAAAGAAGGAGCTTATACCCTTTGCAACAGCATGGATGGAACTGGAGAGCATTATGCTAAGTGAAATAAGCCAGGCGGTGAGGGACAAATACCATATGATCTCACCCTTAACTGGAACATAATCAATAGAAGAAAAAAGCAAAGAAAATACAACCAGAGACATTGAGGTTGGGAACAGTCTAGCAGTGGCTGGGGGTAGTGGGGTGGGGACAGTGGGAAGAGGGGATTGCAGGAACTATTATAAAGGACACATGGACAAAATCGGGGGGGATGGTGGGGGTGGGGGAGGGAGGTGGGTTCAGTTGGGGTGGGGGAGAGGGAAGGGGAGAAAAGGCATACAACTGTAATTGAATAACAATAAAAATTTTAAAAAAAGAATTCATACAACTCAATGGCAAAAATTCAATTAAAAATGAGCAAAAATCTTAAATACACATTTTCATAAAAACATACAGATGGCCAACAGATACATGGAAAGGTACAAAATATCACTAATCATCAGTGAAATTCAAATCTAAACCACAGTGAAATATAACCTTATATCCTGTTAGACTGGTTACAAAAAAGACAACAGGCAAGTGTTCACAATGATATGGCGAAAAGGGAGCCTTTGAGCACTGTTCATGGGAACGTATGGTAGTACAGCCACTATGAAATACTGTATGATGATTTCTCAAAAAAATTAAAATATACCTACTGTATGATCCAGCAATCTTAACTTTGGATATATATTCATAGGAAATAGAAAAGGATCTTGAGGAAATGTCTGCATTCTTCTGTTTATTGCAGCATCATTCACAAAAGCCAAGACATGGAGTCAATTTAAGTGTATGTCAATGGATGAATGGAAAAAGCACATATGGTACCCTCTAGGTCCATTCATCCTGGCACGAAAGGTAACATTTCATTCTTTTTTTTACAGTCAAGTCATATCCCATTGTGTAAACATGTCATAGTTTTTTTTTAATCTACTAATCTCCTGATGAGCACTGGGTTACCTAGAGGGTATTATGCTAAGTGAATAAATCAGCAAAAGAAAGACAAATACCATATGATTTCACTTATATGTGAAACAAATAAATAGAAAAGACTTAATATAAAGAATAGAATGACAGCTGTTAGAGGGGAGGGGTGCTGGGGAGCTGGGTGGAAAAGCTGAAGGGATTAAGCAGCACAAATTGGTAGTTACAGAATAGTCACAGAGATACAGATTACAGCATCAGGATATAGTCAATACTATAGTGATAAATATGTATGGGGCCAGAGGGTACCTCAAGCAGTGGGAGGATCACTATGTAAACATAATTTCTAACCACTCTTCTATACATCTGAAACTAATAAATAATAAATAATCTTTTAAATATGAATATATATTGTTAATATAACAAAAATAGCTTGCACAGCATTGATGCAACCTGGGAGCCAAGAAGAGTGGATTGGAATGCACATGTGTGAACAAGGATGACTTCACTGTACTAGTCAGTGAGGGTGGTAGATGCTGTTGAGTGAGCATGTGTACTGTGTGGCCATTGCATTCAAAATGACTGAGTGAGTAGAACAACAAATCTGCATCCAATTTTGCATGAAGGTTGAACATTTCTCCGTGGAAACTATGTGGATGATTCAGAAGGCTGCAGCTATGGGCCACTGCTGATTGGCAGCTTCATCACAACAACACGCAGGCTCATGTCTTGTGCAGAGTTTTTTGGCAAAACATCAAATCACCCAGGTGAGGCAGCCCCCCTACAGCCCAGATTTGGCACCCTGCAAAAACTGGCTTTTTCCAAAACCAAAATCACCTTTGAAAGGGAAGAGATTTCAGACCATAGGTGAGATTCGGGAAATTACAATGGGGTATCTGATGGGGATTCCAACAAAGGATTTTACAGAGTGTTTTGAACAGTGGAAGAAATGCTGGAAGAACTGTGTGAGGTCTCATGGTGCCTACTTTCAAGGGGACTGAGGTGTCATTGTCCTATGTACAATGTTTCTTGTATTTTGTATCTTCTTCCATAAATGTCTCTATTTTTCAGTGTGTGACTGGATACTTTCTGGATGGACTTCATATATGGGGGGACCCAAAAAACTGGAAATTCATTTATATTGAATATTTATCCTTACATGTTTAAACTTCAGTCACCTTCAAAGTACTCTCCATTTGATGCAATACACCTATCTAGACGTCTTTCCCACTGCTCAGAACAGTTTTTGAACTCATCGATTTTGATGCCTCTTAGTGCTTCTGCTGTATTTTGTTTTGCCTCTTCCACAGCGGCACAACGTTTCCCTTTGAGGAAACCACTGGTCTATTGTGTGGCATCAGTAGTACAATCAAGACATTGGGAGATCTAGAAATCCTACTGTGGCCAACAACGGGATGCGTACTCCTTTTACGTGCGTTCTACCTTTGCAGAAATTCTCCATAATGTCTGGGTCCATCAAATCCACACCAGCATACATCTCCCATTACAGATATTTACTATGCATGCAACAGAAATAAGAAATATATCAACCAAAAACTGATCTGTCAAAGTGTTCGCTAAAAATGCAATACAGTCATTGATTATGAAAAAAAACGTTCATTTAGTGTTGCATTGATTTGCTTGATCCTTATAGGCACGATGATCCTGAACTTCCTAGAAAGTTAATATGAATGATTCTGAAGTTCAGGGGTTTGTTTTGCACTGTCAGAGCTATAGTGTGGATATTAAAGATGCTGGTGGGAATGTACAATAAATAGACAAACTCTTTAAAAAGCCATTTGGTATTATGCATCAAGCATTTTATAAAAATGGCTTTCTCTGCTGGGAATCTATTCTAAGGCCTTGATATGTTTATCCCAGAATTATTGGCTACTATTTAAAAAACAAAACAAATAACTTCAATTCACTTAATAGGAGAGTATATGCAAAAACTGATAAAATCCACTCTTTGGAAACTTATGCAGTCATTAAAGTGTTTATAAAGAATTTAAGAGCATTAAATTTAAAAAGGCAGATATAAAATTATATATGACACATCATTGTAATTATGTAAAGATGACACATAATAAAATCTGGAAGGATACACATCAACAATATTTATAAGAATTGTCTTTTGAGCTTTCTGTACTTTGCAAAATGTTCTACAGAGTCAGATGTTATTATGGCTGAAGTTTAAATAGACTGTGTTTGACTGACTGACTTCCTCCAGGGCCAACACCACAATAACAGAGAGCCCAAGAGCTTACCAGAAGACTGAGGAAGTATTTTCATGATATTGCTGACTGCATAAAACTTTTATGGACAGCCTTGGCCGTGTGGCTCAGTTGGTTGGCACATCATCCAGTAAACCAAAAGGTTGAGGGTTCCACTCCCGTTCAGGGCACATACACCTAGGTTGTGGGTTTGGTCCCAAGTCGGGGCACATACGGGAGGCAACCGATCGATGTTTCTCTCTTACATCGATGTCTCTCTCTCCCTCTCTCTCTCTCTCAAATCAATAAACATATCCTTGGTTGAAGATTAAGAAAAAACAACTTTTATGTACAAACAACCACCGAACCCCTTTTGTCTCATGGGAATAATGGTGACAACGATGCTGGTTTGGTTGTTCAGTTGCACGTTATTCTTATTCTTCCTGAACCTCAACTGCTTTAGCACTTTTTTCGAGAACACTAACAGATGCTACTGGGCCCAGTTAGATTCAGGCAGTTTATTAGTTACCGAGACGGCAGAAATAACATCAACGTGGTATCAGCTTGATGCATCAGTTGACTTACAGCATGACATGAAAACAAAGGAGCCAAATCAAAGTAGGTTTCTCATTTGCTAAGGAGCCCATCTAGTCTGCTGCTACGTAATTTTTTTTTCTCATTCAAGGACATGTTGATTGATTTTGAGAGAGAGAGAGAGAGAGATCGGTGTGAGAGAGAAACTTCAATCAGCTGCCTGCCTTACATGCCCCAACCGGGGCTCAAACCCGCAACCCAGACATGTTCCCTGACTGGGAATCCAACTGGCGTCATTCTTGATGTACAGGAGGATGCTCCAACCAACTGAGCCACATCGGCCAGGGTGAGACTGCCACTAAGTGCTTTTATAGTCTGCAGCTGCGCTCTAAGGCGAGAGGAATGAGAAAACGACCCATGCCTCATCAGAACCAGGGTGGCAGGTGAGAAACACTCCTGGATGCCTCTCACAAGATAAGGAATCAAGTGAGAAATACCTTGTGGCAGCTCCTAAAAAGGCTGCCGATCTTTTTTTTTTTAATTGAGATATAATTGACATTGAACATTTATTAGTTTCAGGTGTGAAACATAAAGATTTGATAGTTGCATTCACTGAGAAATGATCACCGCAGTAAGTCTAGTTACCATCCGTCACCATACAAAGTTGCGCATTGTTTTAAGACTTCCGATCTTGCCATGTTCCTAGGAGGCTCACGTAAAATTCCACCAAGACATAGGCCCACCTGTGTGCGAGCCTTGTCTGTGTAGCACATGGAAGGACATGCAAGGTTGTCAGGGTGAGCATGGAGCTGCCACCGTACAGATTTGTTCTACCCTCTTTTTCGCTGTTAAAACTGTCCTGGTTTGGGCATAAAATCAAACGGCTAACTTACGTGCCTAAAGTGGGTAATAACATACAAAACTCTACGCACATAGACAGACTTCTTTATGTGTGGGGAGGATGCATGAAGGAATAAAAGCCCACCTCTAATTTATTTGTTAATGTGGTTTTCCTAGAACTTAACAAAAGTGATTCGGAGGTTTACATATAATAATATCTAGACGAGATTAGCAAAGCAAAGCAAAAAAGGACTAAAATATTAACACGCAACATAAAGCCACAATAATTAAAGTTTAATAGTGAGAAAGGATTAGGTAGATAGATAATTGGAACAGAATGAAGAAATCAAGAAACAAAGGTATGTTTGTTTCCATGTTTACACGCAGGAGCATATGATGAAATTGGCACCACAGAAGCAGCACAGTGATGAATTCCATAGGTAACCGGTGTTGAAACAATTGGCTGGATGTTTGAAAAGAGAGACGAGGGTACCTGACGCACACGAAATATCGAAAAACATTTCAAGAAGATCAGAGAGATGTAAAAAGTAAAATGATAAAAAGAACTACAAAAGACAGCTTGGGTAAATATTTATTTAATGAGGCATTGTCTTGAACAAAGGCAATGTCATAAAGGGAAAAAAACTGATAGGTTTGGCTATGTAAATATGAAGATAAGCATGTCAAAGTAATGATATTGCCTGATCCACACCATTATGATTTGCATATTTCAAATGAGAGAACTGGAACTCGCAACAGTTAATTTACTGCGACCCCAGTACCGTGGCACTGATTTCAGGTACAGCGACCTGCCTCTCGGTAAACAGCATGTCCTACTTTCCTCATGAGCGCAACTCATATTTTCTCCAGGATTTCCAAGTATCTAAATCCATGTTTCTCCTACAAGTCTGCAAGTGAGCTCAGTTAATGACTGTAGGGGATTGAAGTCCTAATTAAAATTCCAGGAAGGTTTGATAGAGCCAAGGTGTGTCCCATAGAGAATCTGCAGGGAAGAGAAGCAATAAACATGTAGTTTCCGTTACTGGCCCAAAGATGTGTTATGACCTGACGTCAAAGCAAGATTTTTCTCATCTTGATCTCACGTTGATCATCTCACTCATGCATGTCACCGCTACCAACGCCAGTACTGGCCACCAAGCTGCAATGGCAAACTGTTTCCTAAAACACTCAGGGATCCAGGTCTCTCTCAGTAAAATGGCTCTGCTTTCAATCCACTTAGAAATATGAAGGGTACAAGCTGGAGAAGCCTTCAAAGACCAGCTGATACCAACTCCTAATTTTGCAGATGGAGATACTTAAGGTCAAGAGTTTGAAAGCCAATAAGAAAAAGATGAACACATAACATTGCAAAAAAAAAAAAAAAAAAACCCATGAATAGGAAATTCCTCCAAAAAAGATATAAAATGGAAAATACACATACAAAAAGTTCTATAAACTCACTGGTATCCAAGAAATCCAAGTTAAAATAATAAACAATATTTAACATTCATTGAGCATTTTCCGTTAGGCAGTAATTGCTTATTTAGTCCTCACTTTCACCTAAGAAATAGGTACTATTTTTATCTGCATTTATCCATGATCCCTAAGCCTTGCTACACAGCCTGTGGGGAGACATGCAAGGCTGTCAGGGCGCCGACACGGAGCTGCTCCCTCACACACTCGCCCTGCCTCCTTCCACTCTCCGACATATCCTGCTTTGGATACTCGCCGTCCTCCTCTTTTCAACTTCTAAATGCAGGAGTGACCGATGGCTTTTAATATATTCATGTCTCAGCTAAAATGTTACCTTCCAGAGAGGACTTTTCTGACTACCCAATATAAAGCAGGTCATCCTGTTGTTTATCAAAGCACCATGTCTATTCCTTCATAGCACAAACCGTGTGCTATAATTATGTATGTGTTTAATTGTTTGTTATCCGTTCCCTGCTCTTAATCGAACACTAAGGTCTTTCACAGGACAGAGAATATCTGAGGTGTCTCTCATAACACCTATCACACATAGTGTGGCAAACAAGAGCAGTTTACAGTAACTTTTCTTAGCTTCCATTGCCTCCGTGCTACTCAGCGAGTCATGGATGGACTACAGGAGTGTGTGTTTAAAAAATGAGGCATCCCAGTGATTCTAATGCAAGTGCTTTGCAAACTATCCTTTGAGAAACTCAGGCAAAGGGGATTGCATTTTAGAAAATGAATACATCTCTATTCATTCAAAATTTACTGAGGGCCTACAATGTGCCAGACGTTAAGCTAGATACTTAACCAAAGAAAAGGACTTATCATTGGGTAAGTCCGCATGAAGGTTGGAAAAGGAAAGCAACTTCACTAATACAACAGAAGAAAATACCCTAAATCACATAAAGTACATAAGAGAATGGGATAAATTAAATAGCCCAGAAGGGACATGAAAGGTTTTTTTTTTTCATTTCTTTCTTTTGTTCTTTTTTTAAAAACTTTTATTGCTATTCAATTACAGTTGTCTGCATTTTCTCCCCATCCCTCCACCCCACCCCAGCTGAACGCACCTCCCTCCCCCACCTCCACCCTCCCCCTTGATTTTGTCCTCGTGTCCTTTATAGTAGTTCCTGTAATCCCCTCTTCCCCACTATCCCCTCCCCACTCCCCTCTAGCTATTGTTAGATTGTTCTTAACTTCAGTGTCTCTGGTTACATGAAAGTTTTTAAGAGTAAAGTTTTACAAATCACATAATGTCTAGTCAAAAAGAAAAGACCTTTCATATTTATATTTCACAGCAGGTTTCATGGACTTTCCTAAGTATGGTTATGTTTTTAGAGGTTTTATTTGGACACTGGGCAATTTGGTAATTATAATACCATGAGTACTTCAAAATAAATGCTTTCAAACTCTACAGGATGCAGAAAAATCATGTTGATAAAAAGAAGTTTGTAAAATGTCCCGATTCAGCGGGTGTTATAATGTCTTATTATAAGTATATAATGTCTTAAGTATTATAATGTCTTATTCTTTAGTATGTCCCCTCTTATTTTCTCACTCATTGGAGAGTGCAATTTCCACACATGCAGTGTTCAGTATCCTTTTTTACATAAGAAAAACTTAAGAAACTATAAATTTTAGCCCCAAACTGAAGCCAGGAAAACCAGTCAATTTTTTGACATAAACCCTTTAAGGCATCACAGGCAGAAATAAGCAATTATAAGATATGACTTTAACCCATGGTTCCCAACAATTGCTTCCTCTGAATTCTAAATAAGTTTAAGAGGTTTTTATTTCTCATAAATGACTCTTTGGTACAGTGTTATTGGAAGAAAAATGATGGAATTTTAGGGAAAGAGCCATCAAGGAACACGTATAAAGGACCCAGGGCCAAAGCCAAAAGGGGGGTAGGTTTGACGGTGGGGGGTGGGGGTCAGTGGTATGGAGAGGGCATGGGGGGGAATGGAGACAACTGCACTTGAACTATAATAAAAAAATTTTTAAAGATGGAATTTTGATCTATTCATATAATTCGGTCATTCATTACCTCATTCATTCAATAAATATTCATACAACCTAAAATGTGTGCCAGGCCCTGTGTTAGGGGCCAGGCAAGACAGTAGCCAACAAAACAGAAAACAAAATCCACGCCCTCATGGAATTTCCATTCGAGCGTGTGTGGTACGTAAGGACAGTCAGTGAAGCACGATTCATGGCAGACGGTGATAGTGCTGTGGGGGAGAGAGGGCATGTGAGTACCGATCGCTGCTGGTGCCATTCAAACTTTCAACAGGATGGGCAGGAAAGATTCAACTGAGAAGGTGACACTTGAGCAGAGTCTGAGAAAGGTTATGGAGACTGCAGATATTTGGGCAAAGTCCTTTCCTGGCAAAATGAAGACAATATAAATATATCCTGTAGGAGCAGGTCTAGCGCACTCAAGTAAGAGCAAAGAGACCAATGTAGTCAGTACAGTGAGTAAAGGGGAGAGTCGGAGGAGAAGTTAGGGACGTAGGCAGCAGCAAGATTGTAAAGACTTTATGGTAAGGCTTTTATCCTGGTAGGCAGAGGAAGTTTTTGTGGGCTCTCTTGTTGGAATTGGATTTTGGTTGTTTTTAGCTTGTTCCTTGGTGGGTTCTCACCTCCGGCTGGCTGACTGAGAGTCACAACCCCCACCTCGTCTTGTATGCTGTTTCGAGACAACACAGGAGCTGCCAGAACAAAACAACCCAGCAAACAAAACCCACACCAGCAAAAAATGCCCCCAACAACTACCGAGGTATCAACAAATGAGCTAAGATTTACAAAGGTGGAAAGAGAATAAAAATAGTATATGAAAGGAAAGAAGAATATGAGGCGACTAACAGAAAGAAAAATGATTTTGAGAGGGTAGGGGGAGGACAAATAATAAGAGTAGGGAATAGAAAGAAGGCAAAGCAAAGGAGAAAATGGAATTTGCCACGTAAGTAAAATAGGTAGGGTATAGTGCAACCTGGAGTAAGATGGGAATAGTGTGATATGAGGTTTGGAGAAAAAAAAGAAATAGTGAAAAAATGGGAACCAAACTGCAGTAAAACAGCCACATCAGCGATATCAATGCCAAAGGAGCAAAGATCGGTAAAGGTGGAAAGAGAATAACATTATAAGAAAGAAAAGGAAAAAAAAAAGATTGTGAGATGTCTAAAGGAGAGAAAACTAATTTTGATAGGATAGAGAGCGAAGAAATAATAAGCATAAGCATTAGAAACCCAGCTAAGAAAGGGAGAAGATATAATTTAAAATGCAAATAAGACAGGGCAGGAGGAAGGCTAAATGGAATAGAGCAGGGAAACAGTAAAATATATGATTTAAAATAAAAATATAAATAAAAAATATAGTGAACACCTAGGAATAGACTTGAAGAAATAACAAAATTCCAATATCAATGACAATTGAGCAAATATTAATAAATATGGAATGACTATAAGGATAAGAAAGGGAAAAAGAATGTGAGGTGACTAATAGAAAGAAAGATGGTTTTGAGAGGATGGAGGGAGGAGAAATGATAAGAGTGAGGAATAGGAACAAGGCACAGAATGAGAAAAAATAAAATTTAAAACAAAAATAAGAAAGAGAAAGATGAAGGGAAAATGGAGTAAGAGAAGAGGAGAGAAAATATGAGATTAGAATTAAAACTAAAATAAAAATAAAAAAATAAAAAATATATGTAAAAATAAAATAAATAAAAATAGTAAAATAATAGGAGCAAAACTGAAGACAAAGAAACAATATAAAAAGCTGTGCAGGAGAAAAACTAGGACAAATAATGAAAAGGACTGAGGTGGAATTATTCTGAACAGCGTCTAGTGTTTGGTGGCCTACTGTCTTCTCCAGGATCTGTCCCTGGTGATGTCAGCTGGCGCTCCCGTCTAGCTTTAAGCAGCCTGTTCAAAGCTACAAGCAATCCACAGTCTGCGTCTGCCTCCCTCAGGCTTGGCTAGTCCTCACTATTCTGCCCTACTGGCTTTTTATCAACAGAAGGCCCAGGGGTGATTCATCTAATGTCCCACAGCGCTGCATGTACCACCTCCACCTGCCTGCAGAGGGAGCCTCTGGTGCAATCAGGAGGGTGGGATCCCTGGGTCATCACCCTAGGAGGCGCTGTTCAGCCTTCAGGGAAGATGATGGGTGTGTTCCCCGCCCCTGCACCGTATATCTTGGTCTGTCCCAGATTATTTCTGCTAATGTATAGTGTCTGATGAATTAGCTCTCTGCTTCATGTGGGGGGCCAATCAGTGTAAAATGGTCAGCTTTTTCCTGCTTGGTGTTGATGGCAGCTCTGTGTGAGAGCTGAGGCTAGAAAGGGCCCTGAATACTTCTTGCTGTGCCAATTTTCTATTCTCTCTGCTCTGCTGTTTTTGGTGGTTTAAGGCCTGAGGAGGAGCCAGCATAGCATCTGATAAAAGTTCACAAAGGAATCCTTTGGAGATTCTGGTTCTTTCCGCTTAGGAATGTACCCTCAGGGGATTCTTGAGCCTGGCCTTCCTGTACTGGGGAGATCGCTATCCTACAGGTGGGGGATGGGCACATATTCTGCTTCCCAAAAGCTTGTATTCCGTAGTTTAGGTGGCTCTACCTGGCTGCAAGGAATCTCAGGTGCTCAGCTCTAGTCCTTCCAGTTCCCAGCTCACTGCTCTTGCGGGAGGCTCAGACCCAAACCTTCCATTGTGCACATTCTGCCCCCCACCACCCTGACACTTGCCAGATGTGCTGAGTGGGGCCTCGCAGTCCCTTCCTGGTACAGCCTTCTACTTATCCTGGCCAGCTGGGTTCAGTGGGCACAAACTGAATCTGGCCTGTTTGTTGGCAGGGCAGCTGCACAGGTGCTTGGGTTCCCTGCTCAGCCACACCTCAACTCCCCTCTTATAAAACAGACCCTGTGTGGCACCCACACTGCAGCTCCAAGCCACTGCCTGATTCTCCACGCACTTCACTTCCCCAAAAGGCAAACAGTCTTTGTTGGTCAGGGCTGGCCACAGCCTTCTGGTGCCTCTGAGAGTCATAGGAGCCAGAAATTCCCACCTGGACTCTCCCAGTTGGTGCTGCAGCCATGGACATGCTGCTCACTGTGTGTGTGCAGCCCGAGTCTCCCATACTCCATATATCCTCCCCAGGCTCTCCTGATTAGGGTTAAGGGTTCCCCGTGCAGTACCGGGGCCCTCACTCCAGGAGAGGCAGGGGCCACCAAGCTGCACTTTCTCTCCTCTGCTCTCTCCTGTGCTTCAGGGACTTCATACAGAGTATTTCCCTTTCAACTTGTAAAACCTCTTCCTGGACATTGCAAAGCCTCTTCTGCACTCCTTGGCTTCAAAATCCCACATCAGCTAAGATTGCATTGATTGTTCAGATCACTTGTTGGCAGATGAGTTGAAAATCTGGGCTGGGGGCACGAGCAAGTGGGCTCAGCTTCCCTGCACCCAGCCACCACTTTTCCCTCCTTTCTGTGTATCTATTCTTACATGTTTAATCTTCAGTCACCTTCAAAGTACTCTCCATTTGATGCAATACACCTATGGTGACTTTCTTTCCACTGCTTAAAACAATTTTTTAATTTGTCAATTTTTATTCCTTTTAAGTGCTTCTGCCATTTTGAGTTTCACCTCTTCCTCATCAGCAGAAACTTTCCCTTTGAGAACTTTTTTCATCTGAGGAAATGAAAATAGTTGCTTGGGGCAAGATCTGGTGAATAGGGAGGGTGAGGCACGGGGGTCATGTTGTTTTTGGTCAAAAACTGCTGAACACTCACCACAGTGTGGCCGGGCGTGCTCCTAAATCACACATCATGAAATGGGCAAACACACTGAAGAGTCTTCAAAACAAATTCACTGAGACCGAATGCAGCCTCTCACAACAACACCAACTGGTTGGTACACTGATACAGATGGGTTCCTAGAACACTCACCTACTGGGGGAAGCTTGTACTACAAGGGGCCCCTCCTCCAAAAGATAATTTTGTTTTTTGGGGGTCCCCCCTCATATGTGTTCCAGTCTCCTCTTCTCATAAGGACACTGATCCTATTGGATTAGGGCCCACCCCAGTGAACACATTTTAATTTAATTACCTCTATAAAAACCCTATCTCCAAATAAGGTCACATTCTGAGGTAATGAGGGTTAGGACTTCAACATATGGATTTGGGAAGAACTCCATTTAATTAGCAGTACTTTTATAAAAATCAATTGTACATGGAGTGGTAAGAACAAGCTGGAGAAGAATCAAAGATGTCAACTGCAGACTGCTCTTCTAAGGGCTCTTGCTGTAAAAGGGAAAGAGGAATAGGGTAGAACCAGAGACAGAAATAAAATTGAGAGAGCTATTTTGTTTTATTAGGATGGAAGAAATATTATTAGGTTAGGTTTATGCAAAATATCCAGGGGGAAATTTCATGACACAGGAAAGGAAGAAGAGAACTACAAGAAGAATATCCTGAATTTGGTAAGCGTGGATGAGATTAAGTGCTACAGCTTTAGGTGGGAGTATAAACAGTTCGTCTACAGTAATAGAAAAGAGGACTGAGTATATGGACATAGAAGCTGGTTGGTGGGAAGATATTGTAATATCAGTTGAAAAAAATGTCTTTTGATCATTGCTATTTTCTCACACCGGAAACAAGCTAGAGGAAGTGGATGTTTGAGTTTTAAGAGGGGAGAAGGCATGAAATAGTCATTAAGAGTGTTCGTGGTATCGGTAAATATAGCACAGCAGCCAGTCAGCATTAAGAACTGACTTGAGGATGGTGATCTTGATTTTAAAGTGAAACTACTTAACGTGATTATATGAGTTTCTCCAAACACATTTCTTTTAATGAGGCTTGGGATTTTATCAAAAGAGTATGATTAACAAGACAGAGTCAAGAGAGCTGAAGGTAATAATGGATCATTAACTTTAAGCCCAATGTGGAGGAAATGAAGGATATGTTTGCAGGTACAAGGGGGAGGGGAGATAATAGAGAAAAATTAGTAGAGTCACTGTATTGGAGGTCCCAGCGCAGTAAAATAATTTTTGGTTCCAGGATACCAGAGGTAGCGAGTGAGTGGTCAAGTGAGATGCTTGCCACTGAGGTGATGACGATGGGCTTGCAGTTACCGATAATTACAAGAGAAGTGGGAAAGTCAGTGATAACCATGTCTAGACACAGACATTCACAAAAGAACCAGCACACAATGCCCCTTCTTGCAAATTGCCTCCATTTACATTGCCCTTTACCAACATTTCTTAACAAAGGCATGAACCCAGGGTTTCTAAATGCTCATCTGAGGATGATCCTGGATACTTCCAGCAGGCTTTATCTAGCTCAATTCCAGCATCTACAAAGACTTGCAATATGCCTCCTGAGATACACAACTATCTATACACAGATAAAAGACCATAAACATCTTCATCCTTACTGTGAACTGTATCATCATTGGTCCATTAACAGCATTGACACTGGACCTCTATTCAAACGATTACTTTTTGCAAAAAAGAATCAATCATATATCCCATTCAGATGCAAGACCTGAACAGACACCTCTCCAAGGAGGACATACAGAGGGCACATAGACATATGAAAGGATGCTCAGCATCACTAGCCATCAGAGAGATGTAAATTAAAACCACAATGAGATACTGCCTCACACTGGTCAGAATGGCCATCACTAATAAATCAACAAACAAATGCTGGTGACGATGCGGAGAAAAGGGAACCCTAGTGCACTGTTGGTGGGAATGCAGACTGGTGTAGCCACTGTGGAAAACAGTACAGAGTTTCCTCAGAAAACTAAAAATGAAACTGCCTTTTGACCAGGTGATCCCACTGCTGGGATTATACCCTAAGAATCCTGAAACACCAACCCAAAAGAACCTGTGCACCCCAATGTTCATAGCAGTACAATTCACAATAGCCAAGTGCTGGAAGCAACCTAAGTGCCCATCAGTAAATGAGTGGATCAAAAACCTGCAGTACATTTACACAATGGAATACTGTGCAGCAGAAAGAAAGAAGCAGCTCCTTCCTTTTGCAACAGCATGGATGGACCTGGAGAGCATTATGCTAAGTGAAATAGGTCAGGTGGCGAAAGACAAATACCATATGATCTCACCTAAGTGGAACCTAATGAACAAAACAAACAAATGAACAAAATAGAACCAGAGACATGGATGGAAATAATAAACAAACTGAGAGTGACCAGAGGGGCGGGGGGCGAGGGATAATGGTGGGAAGAAGGGGGAGAGTGCAGTGAAAGAACATGAATAAAGAACGCTTGGTAATGGACCACGGAGTGAGGACTGACAGAGGGAGCAGGGAGTGGGCGGGCAGGGCAGAGCAACGAGGGAAAAATTGGGACAACTGTAATTGTAAATCACATATCCCAGGTTTAAAAGCTACTTCAGCAGCTGTCAGTGCATTTTGCAGCAAAACCAAGGCCTTACATTATATGTCTGCTTCCAGAGACATCACTTTAAGAGAATCTTTCCCATAGTGCATAGCTAGATGTTTTAGTTTCCCAAGAGATTACACCAAATGGGTTTCAGAATATTGTTTGTCCTTTTCAAGTGCATCTGCAGGTATTTTTAAAGCATTGAACAGAACTCATAATTGACAATGGCCTATCATTCAATGATTTTGAAGATGTTATTTACATTCCATAGGCATTTTTCAAATTCCACCTAGCAATGTCTTTTCTTAAAATTTTTATTGTTATTCAATTACAGTTGTATGCCTTTTCTCCCCATCCCTCCCACCCCACCCCAGCCAGTCCGACCTTCCTCCCCCACTTCCACCCTCCCCCTTGATTTCGTCCAAGTGTCCTTTATAGTAGTTCCTGTAATCCCCTCTCCTCACTGTCCCCTCCCCACTCTCCCCCGGCTATTGTTAGATTGTTCTTAACTTCAATGTCTCTGGTTTTATTTTGTTTGCTTTTTTCTTCTCTTGATTATGTTCCAGTTCCATCCAGCACGCACATGGATGGAACTGGAGAGCGTTATGCTAAGTGAAATAAGCCAGGCGGTGAGGGACAAATACCATATGATCTCACCTTTAACTGGAACCTAATCAACAGAAGAAAAAAGCTGGAGCAATGTCTTAATATAAGGATATTTTTATTGAAATATTATTCACTTGGGATGAGTCCCATAAAGACAGGAAGTTTTTCAGCATTGTGTTAGCTTCAGGACTGCATGCCCATGAAACTCTAGCTCTTGGACGGCAGGCCTGGAGTGTTCATTATTATTAGAGAAAGGACAAAGTAAAGCTCAGTAAATACTCTCTTTCCTGTTCTGTCTCTTAACTCCTAAAAATGTGTTGACTGCCACGCAACTGATGAAAACATTTCCCCCAGATTTTCTGGAAGAATCCAATTTAAGCGTTAAAGGAGTATGAAGAAAGGGCAAGATGGAGTTTTATATGTGTATATACGTGTTCAGGGGAAGAACGCTGAGACCGGAAAAGACTTCACTGAGAATGTAAACATTTCAAGCGGACCAGCAAGAGCCATAGAGCAAATACTAGATATCAAAACAATATTTCTATCACAATTTCCAGTTGACAACTTAGAAATTACTATTAATGATGTTTGTGTTTTTCATGTGCAATTTTAACAGCAGAAATTTTGGAAATATCAAAAAGTATTAAACATGCAATGCTTAACATACGAGAACATTTAAATAAAATATTTGCTCAAGTTTCATTGTCCCGTTCGTATGTATGAGGGTAGCTACCATCCCGGAGGCAGATCTATCAAGCTCAATGTACAGTAGAATATTGCATCCAGAATTCTTTTGAATGCACCTTACAAAGTTGAGACCTAAAAGTGTACAGGCTGAGTGTACTTAAGGAAACTAACTGTTCCGTGGTTCACTGATCAATCAAGGGAAGGGGGAGTATAGAAAAAATAAAATGGCATGGAAATAAGAAAATATACAAGAACAACTACTTCAAAACAGCCAACTACAGCATGCATATGCACATGACTTGTGTCGGCATTTTTAAAAACCCATTATCTTTCTGTCTCCAAAAGTGTCCTTTGACCTCAAACTTAAATCAGTGGCACTTCCTAATTTTCATAGTTGGGGCGGGGCATGCAGCACGAATCCAGTGTTTTCTATGATTATGACTTTTTCCAAATATACATATCTCCAGCAGAGCATAAAAAAGTTGAATGTTATCATTAACAGTAAAGTGACGATGTACACAGAGCAAAAGCCGTGCACATCATTGCTAAACCACGGAAAGATGCCATTCCCAGAGGTCCTCACTTCCTACTTTTTTCTTGGTAAATTATATAAGGAAATGATACGGGCTCATCAAGTGCTGAAACTCTACCCCAAAAAGAGCGCTGTCATATCTTCTCCACAAATACTCATGCCAGTCTCCTTCATTGTTATATTTGTTCAGGTAACGATGCCTGAATGTTCTGCTTCCCCCCAGACTCTGACTATCCCACGTGATGGCCTCCTTCGCAATGCTTGTTGAAATGTATCCATTCACCCATCCACATAGGGTGGAGCAAAAAGTAGGCTTACGGTTGTTCATATGTAAAATAATACAATTAATAAATAATAATGGAAAAATAAACTCTGTATTACATACTCACAAATGTAAGCCTACTTGTGCCTCACCCTGTACAACGAATACTTACTACTGCCTAGTAGGTGCTCGATACTGTTTAGGTACTGAGGATATAGTGAAGAATGAGACAAGCAAGGACCCTGCCCTCACGGAGCTTGCATTTTAATAGGACACACTAAAACATATTACAGAAATGATCATTTACCCAATGTTCCAAGGGAAAAGTACAGCATATGGACAGTTCCTAACACGGTGAACTGGTGGATTGACCAGGGAAGGCTACTGTGGCGGAGTTACATTTAAGGTAAGATCAGAAGAATATTGGCATCAGTTTGATAAAAAAAAAAAAAAAATTAAAAAGTGGGGGAAATTGTTCCAGGAAGAGAAATAATATGCTGATGTGGAAGGAAAAAAATAAATTTGGCAGTCCTGACAGTAATGAAAGCCAGTTAAGCTGGACGGCAGAGTGAAGAAGAGAAAGGGAAAAATTAATTCAGAGAGAAGGGGTAGGGGAAGTGGAAGCAGATTGTACGCACCCACGCAAAAGTGTCTGGATTTGAGCAAGTACGCAAGGCACTCACTCCTTCAGGGCTGTCCACCCCACCGCCCACAGGCCACACGCAGCCCGGGATGGTTATGAATGCGGCCCCACACGAAATCATCAATTTACTTAAAACTTTCTTTTTTTGCTCATCCGTTTTCATTAGTGTTTGTATATTTAATATGTGACCCAAGACAACTCTTCTTGTTCCAGTGTGGCCCAGAGATGCCAAAAGGTTGGACAGCCCAGACTGAAATAAAGACAGTCAGGCTAACTTGCTAAAACGCTTTGTACAAATGTATCTGAGGATAAATGCACAGCAACATGAAAATGGCTGATATCCCCAAAATGTGTGCTTGCTATATCGAGTTTATTGATTGCAACATATTACCTTAGTTTACGTTTACATTCCTAGTTACTTTAATATAAGTCATAAAGTTAATGTACGAAAGATTATGCACTCTGCTTGTTTCTGGAATTTTAACACATTGTAGAAAGCATCTGGCAGCACATTAAATCTGTTCTTAGAGATATTTGAAATTTTTATTTGCTTTGGTGTTTATCTTTAATACACCTGTCTTCAGAATGGCTGGTGACTTAGAGTCAATCTGTTTACTTCATTGGGCAGATGAGTAAACTGAGGATATACTATGAATGAAAGCGTGGTCCCCAAATCATAACAACTGTGTATGCCAAGAGGTCATTTCTGTTTTACGAATCGATGGTTTAAGGCAATCCTGTCCCATCATTTCCCCAAAGGATGTGTGTGCACACATGTGCGCACGGGAGAAAGAGAATTAATATCCAGACGTGCACATACTGCTGCCTTCCATCACCAAGGACACTGCGTGTAGTGAGAACTGACAGAGTCACTGATTGGCCAACTGCTGACAAAGACAGTGAGCTGTATTTCAGGAAAGCGGTTCGGAACGAACAGAGTCTATGGAAACAGTAGACCTAGGTTTGGGTTCTTCTACTGCTGCTTAATAGTGAACTGCTTGGGCAAGCCACTTAGTCTTTCTGAACCTCAGTTTTCTTATCCGTAAAATAGGTATTCATAACATTGAAAATCAAACTATATAATATGTTTATTAAACATTGCATTCAACTATTAACTATTCAAATATTAACTATAATTACTTTTTAAATTTCTAGTAAACTATTTATTAAAGAAAGTACTTTCAAATAGCACATACTATTGTTCACTGGAGAATTTTGATGTACTAGCCTTACAGTGATTCTCTTGTTCACATAGATTCTAAATTGAAACTGGATATGACTTAATCTCACTGCTACTTAAATTTTTCCAGAGCCTAGCAAAAGGAAAACTTTCATTTTATTAATGAAAACAGTATAATATTGATACATAAACCTGACAAAAACACAAACAGGAAAACTGCAGGCCAATCTCATAACTACAGTGAAAATTTTTGAATGATATTAGCAAGCAGATTCCAGTTACACATTAAAAACTAAAGAGATATTATAAAAAATGGGATTTATTCCAGAAATGCAGGGATGGTTGAGTATGAGAACATTAATTTATCCATTATTTTAGTAAGTCTAAAGGAAAAAACATAGCATTTTCTTCATAGATACCAAAACAGGCTACACAAAATTTAACACCGTGATGTAAAACAGTATCATGCACCCACACTATACACAAATGTGTAAGCATGTGCTTATGTGTTTAAATGTGTAGGGAAACGCTAGGAGCATCGTCAGGAAGGAGAAGAATAAGGGAAGAGCTACCACTACCTGCACTACAATTTCAAGACAAAACAATTAGAGCCATAAGAATTGAATAAGAAGTTTTGCATATGAAATAAGTCTATTTCGAAAAACAAAGAAGATAAATACAAAAACTAAATAAAGATTTTTCAGCATGGCATAAAATTAGCTCACAGAAATACAGCTTATACACATACGCACACACATATACAGAAAGTGGTTAGAAGCTACTTAGGAAAACAGGGTTTAAAACCCATAATAAAAAAATTAAAATAGCCCTGAAAGGCTTGAAAGTAAATTAAAATAATTGAAAAAGCATTCCTCGTACTTGGACAGGATAATTCAATTTCATAATGATGTCTCCCAATTTAATATAGTAACTTACTGTTCTCTCACCAAATATAATGAGTTATCTGTTATAAAGCTAGGCATGCGAATTCTGAAATTCATATGGAAACATAAACATGCACATACTCTGAGAAAGAAAAGCAATAGGACTAGCACTACAAGAATCCTGAGTCACCGATTCAAAAGGACCTATGTACTCCACTGTTCACAGCAGCACTACTTACAATAGCCAAGTGCTGGAAGCAACCTAGGTGCCCATCAGTCAATGAGTGGATCAAAAACTATGGTATATTTACACAATGGAACTCTATGCAGCAGAAAGAAACAAGGAGCTCCTACCCTTTGCGACAGCATGGATGGAATTGGAGAGCATCGTGCCAAGTGAAATAAGCCAGACGGTGAAAGATCAATATCGTATGATCTCACCTATAACTGGAACCTAATCAACAAAATGAACAAGCAAGCAAAATATAACCAGAGACATTGAAATTAAGAACTGACAGTAACCAGAGGGAAGAGGGAGGGAAATAACAGGGGAAAGATGGGAAAGGGTCATCAATGGACATTTATAAAGAGCCCATGGACAAAGCCAAAGGGGGGTAGGATTGAGGATGGGAGGTGGGGGTGGGTGGGGCGAGGGAAAGTGGTAGTGGGAAAATGGAGACAACTGTATTCAAACATTAATTAAAAATGATTAAAAAGAAAAATAAAAATAAACTTTAAAATGGTGGCTGTCAAAATAATAAAAAAGAAGTCAATCACAAAACAGTATATATCATATGACTCTATTTGTAGAAAATGTCCAGAATTGATGATGCCTAAAGACAGAAATTAGTGGTTTCCAGGTATGGGGACAGAGAAGGGGAATGGGGCAAAGTGGAGTGACTGCTATTGTATACAGTCTCTTTTTGAGACGATGCAGCTGTTCTGGAATTACATAGTGGAGATGGTTGCACAACATCATGAATATCCTAAAAATACTAAATTGTACACACAAAAGGGTCAATATTATAGTGTATTAATTATAACTCAATAAAAATACAGTTTTAAAAAGAATAATCTGGACATAAGTGTTAAGGAATTGAAATACTTTCTGAAGATGTGGGGGTCACTGAAGGATTTTGAATAAAAAAGTGGCAAATAACCCCTGGCTGGTGTGCATCAGTGGACTGAGTGCCGGCCTGTGAACCAAAGGGTCGCTGGTTCGATTCCCAGTCAGGGCAGAAGCCTAGGTTGCAAACGAGGTCCCCAGCATGGGGGTGCGTGAGAAGCAACCACACATTGATGTTTCCCTCCCTGTCTTTCTCTTTCCCTTCCCCTCTCTCTAAAAACAAATAAATAAATAAAATCTTTTTAAAAAGTGGTAAATAAGATTTAGGTTTCAAACACACAACACTTAACAGCAATGAGAACAGATACGAAGGAAAGGAAGAAAGGTCATCAAGGAATTCATTGAAATAAACCTGGCAAGCAATGAGGGTTTGGAGAGGCAGTAAGGGAATGTACCTCCTGTCATCTAACTGCATGGGCCAGAATTACCACTGAAGGAAATGTTTGAGTGTAGGTCGTTTCCATTGATAAAACTGAACTGTATTCATTGCTTAGTAGAATGAAAGTACTATGACAATGTATAAAATGAATTATCTTTGTTTTATAACATGTTGGGAATAAGGTTATGGTTCCTTTGTTTTCAAAACATAACTATTGTATCACGGTACTAATGATTTTTTTTTTTCATTTCACCATAACTTTTCCAGAGTAAGTGTTAATCCTATTTCTTTTAAATTACATGAGTATCCATTGTAATACAGCTGAGCACTAGGGAGTAGAAGAGCGAAAAGTCTGCTTTCATACTACTCCCCTCTCTACAGCGAGAACTGTTAAAGTGTGGCCTTTATCTTTTTGTTCTTTCTTTTGTACGTGAATGTATATAATATACACACACATATAAGTACACATATAGGTTTTTTAAATTTCTAAATGTCATCAAACCCTACCTATATGGCGAATTATTTTTATACTTAACAATTCCTATCAGAACTCCTCCTGACAAATACAAAGGAAATATTATATTTACCCCAATTTATCTAAGTCTATCTCCTTTAAAGGACATTTAGGTTATTTTTGTTTTGGTTTCGTCTTTGCTGTTAAAGAAAAAAGAGAGGAATGGCGGCATTTTTCTTATATATCAAACTGTTCCTTGCAAGTACTGTGGTGCTTGTGCGAAATGCGGATGAAATTACAGAAGTTCCGAGTTGTAGGGGAAAGTTCCCACTGTTCTATGTGGTTCAATGAGAGAAAGGCTTGGAGAGTGGCTCACTAATGAAAACACTTCGGGTTACAAACAAAGCAGAAGTTCATAGGAGATAAGCAATTGGAACAAGGCATTCCTTTCTTTTTTTTTTTTAAATCTTTATTTTTATTCAATTACAGTTGTCTGCCTTTTCTCCCCATCCCTCCACCCCACCCCAGCCAAACCCACCTCCCTTCCCCACCTCCACCCTCCCCCTTGATTCTGTCCTCGTGTCCTTTATAGTAGTTCCTGTAATCCCCTCTCCCCACTGTCCCCTCCCCACTCCCCACTGGCTATTGTTAGATTGTTCTTAACTTCAATGTCTCTAGTTATATTTTGTTTGCTTTTTTCTTCTGTTGATTATGTTCCAGTTAAAGGTGAGATCATGTGGTATTTGTCCCTCACCACCTGGCTTATTTCACTTAGCATAATGCTCTCCAGTTGCATCCATGCTGTCGCAAAGGGTATAAGCTCCTTCTTTCTCTCTGCTGCATAGAATTCCATTGTGTAAATATACCATAGTTTTTGGATCCACTCCTTTCAAAGGCACCATCATATTGTAAATAGAGCACTGGACTTGGGGTGGGAATTCCTATCCCAGATTCTAACATTTTCTATCACAAACAAGTCCTTGAGGTTCTCTGAATCTTAATATCCCAATTTTTAAAATGTAAATAAAAATACCTCTTCACTGAGTTGGTGTGAATCTGTATGAAAATGACTTTTCAAGTGTCAAATGCTGTTCCCATGTTAATTAATTCTTAATATGCACTCCTGTGAGTTTCCCTCTGGCATGACTGTGTTAGTTTTAATGTGTCCCACACCTTTTCTCCTGACACTGCAAACCCCCAAACCAGTGTCTTTCTACCAGAACACACAAGCCTACCGTGACAGTCGATCTTCCGTGCCTGTTTTACTGAATAATATCTATTGAGGAGAACAGTGAAGTTAACGGTCATTGGCTACCATATAAGGTACTAAGCAGTTTTTTCTTATATTAGTCCTGAGATATAATTATTCCCATGAGATAGGTGTGGAATTTTATAACTGGAGAAGTCAAGTAGCAGTGTGGGGTTGGCAAAGTGTGTCTCTGGCAAAGCCACCACAGGAATCAAAGTCCTTCTGGTCACCAACACATTCCCACTGAACTCAAACTTTGTGCAAAGAACAACCCGACCAATCCATTCTCAACTCCTAGCAAACGAATCTCTCCATACAGTTTGTCCATCTCCTCTAAGGTCCATTTCACTCTCCTCACTTTTTATTCCAATGAATAAGAGGTTTCTTTTTTTCTCCATATACATACATTGCTCTGATTTCCAAAATTTGCAGCTCTTCTTATGATTAAAAACCCTTCCATTTTGCTCCTTGCTACACAGGGGGATAAAAAGTTGTTCCAAAAATTGGTAGTAAAATTGACCTTATTTTTGAAACATGAGAGAGAGAAGGGGGGGGAGGAGAGAGAGAGAGAGAGTATTCTATCTAAGTCATTAATATTTTGTCATTTACCTTTCAGTTTCTCCCACCCCCCAGAATCTGAGTCTTATTTAATCCCTCTCAAAAGTTAGCCTGACAAGTTCTAGGAACATAGACCAGGGGTGTCAAATGAATTTTCACTGGGGACCACATCAGCCTTGTGGTTCCCTTCAGAGGGCCAAGTGTAATTTCAACTCCTTAACAGTTAAGGAGCAGTTACATGTATACAGTCCTGAAATGACTCCGGCCCCTTGAAGGCAACCGCGAGATCGATGTGGCCCCGGTGAAAATGAATTTGACACCCTGACATAGACTATTTCAAGTGGTTTAGACAATATAACTACTGAGTAGCAGGGGCGAGAACAGAAAATACAGAATGCTGACTCTGAAAATAATAGATATCCTCTAGGTACATTCAGGTACAATGAAAGCATGAGAGTGATACGTTGAAATGACCTGTGAAATGATATCAGATTGGGGGCAGGAGCCAGGTCTGTGGGAAGTGTGCAATGTGCAAGCCACCAACACTGAATTATTTCTGCCAGAGAAATGGTGTTGGGACTGGACTGAAAGAGACAAAGAAGGCTGACTTAGAGCTGCCCTTCCTGAGGAAGAGTAACTTTACTAGGAAGTAGACGAGATGCTGAATGGTTCCTAGGAACACTCCCACGGGAGTGAAGGAACAGGGAGAAAATGGCAAATAACACTCTCTAGCAAAGTACTGCCAGGAGACAGTTGTGACATATCACCATCGTATCATATCATAACATATTATATTACTGTCAACTTAAAAACACAAAGGAATCCTATCTATACAGCAAGAGAAGAAATCAGAAATATGTGATTCAAGAATATGCAGGAGCGAACAGAAGCTGAAAGATGAGCTGGCAGCACTGGGTGAAGAAGTGAAAGGAAAACAAATAACACTATCACCGAAATACAGCCAAACTGGAAGCAGCACAAAGAATGACAAATACTCCTGAAACCACTGTAAAGGATATAGAGAACAGGATTGATAAAAGTGAGCAGAATAAATTAGAAATGAAGAAAACATTTAAAAGTTGGAGGAAATTTAGTCTAGAAGGCAAGTAAAGAACAATCAACATAAATACATATTACACATATTTAAACAAATAATTATGAAAGCTTTGCATAAATGGTCACACCAGGTTCCACCAAAAAAAAAAAATGACAAAGAATGAATAACACGTAGGTATATCCTATTTAATTTTTTTTAAATATCCAGAAACTCAATAAAAATGTCAAATCAATTATGAGTGAAAAATATTAGGATGGCCTCAGACTTCTACAAAATAACATTCCAGCCCTGGCTGGTGTGGCTCAGAGGATTGAGTGCTGGCCAAAGGGTCACCAGTTCAATTCCTAGTCAGGGCACATGCATGGGTTGTGGGCCAGGTCCCCAATAGGGGGGCAGGCGAGAGGCAACCACACATGGATGTTTCTCTTCCTCCCTTTCTCCCTCCCCTCCCCTCCCCTGTGTCTAAAAATAAATAAATAAAATCTTAAAAGGAAACAAAGTAACATTCAACACTAAAAGATAATGGCACAATGAAAGAGGAGAAAATGTGACCCATGAACTATCCTTCAAAAACTGAGATCATATCGTTTCCAGGAGTATTCTTTTTTTAACAAAGGGGTAGAGGAACTAGCTAACAAAAAGGAATTAAAAGAAAACTGAACAAGATAGTAATGATTTCATTCACTTATCTGCTATATTAAGATTAAAACACGTGGGGATTATGCTCACAGGAAAACATGTAAATGTTACAAACACTGACAAGGCAGAAACAATGTAACTTACAAAGCTGACAGGGGGAAGTATTACTGTGTATGTTGAGTTCTTCGTCTTTCATGGGTGAGTCAAAATAAATCATTCGTTTCTGAAAAAAATAATAGAGGTATATATACAGTTTAAGGGTATAAACACTAAAAGAATGCAAGCAAATAAGTTGGAGAGCACAGAAGTAGGAGGAAGTAGTGGGAAAATAGAATTATATTAAACATTTTCACAACAGTCTAAAATATCATAAAGTGAAAAGGCAAATGACAAACTGGACATGAATATTTAATTTGTTACGTATCCCTAATAAATAAAGCACTTCTGAAAAATTGAAAAGGAAACATCAGCAACCCAAGAGGAAATTGGGCAAGGATATGAAAAGAATAAAGCAGATTTAGGAAATAGAAAATTCCACAGGACCAAGGACCTGCTTTGCTCCACAAATAAACCGCAGGGCAAATCAAGGGTGGAGGGGAACTGTTACCAATTAAAATATGGGTAAGAGATACGTAAACCAAATGTGTTGACATTTTTTGAAACATAATTCAAACAAATAATTCAAAAGACATTTTTGCCCCAGCTGGTATGGCTCAGTGGATTGAGTGCTGACCTGCGAACCAAAGGGTTGCCAGTTTTGTGGGCCAGGTTCCCAGTAGGGGGCGTGCGAGAGGCAACCACACGTTGTTTCCCTCTCTTTCCTCTTTCCTTCCGCTCTCTCAAAATAAATCTTTTTTTTTTTTAAAAAAAAAAACATTTTAAGACACTGGGATACTTAGATAAAATTGAGTATTAAATATTAAGGAGTCATTGTTAATTTTAGTTTGTGTGATGATGATAATCATGGATTGTTTTTAAAGCCTTACCTGGTAAAGGAACTTATCTGGTAATGAATTACTGAAGTAAATGGATACATCTGGAGTTGATTTAAAATACTCCATAACAATTATAAGAAAGAACAGGGATAAATTAGGCCAAAAAAAGTCAGTAAATTTTGATTCCAGGGATGGGTCTATGCAGGCTCATTGTAGCATTCTCTCTACTTGTGTGTATGTTCCAAACTTCACCGTGTACATCCAATGAGCAGTTGCAAAAGTCCTGTACTGCTGTGCAATTATCTGTGTCTACAGAACAGGTAAATAAAAATTATCACACTTACTTCAGTTACCATTGGAATATCATTTCCTTTGATTTCCTTTACCGGTAGTATTTGTTTTAAAACTAAAGATTTAAAGTGAGGCATATAACCGGGCCTGTAACAGTTTTTTTGTTTTTGTTTTTTAATCTTGAGTTGACTAGATAACTCTGAACTGAGTGGAAATTCAGTTAAACGGACTGTACAGCGCCTTTGGCTAAAACGAAAGAAATATATTATTGCGATTTTCTGATTAAATTATTTGTCATTTAGGGAGAGAGGAGGAGGAGGAATGCAAACCCTGCAGACACTATGATAAAAAAAAAATAAATTTCTTATTGATTATATCAGATGGCAGGCCCTGAAGGGAGAAAGGGAGATGCATAAACGATGCTATTCTGAAACCCACTTTGCAGCGCTTCGTCACTATTCTGCCAACTCATCCAGGGGAGGCCTTCTGCTCCGCTAACCAATCTTGCTACGCTGCTAGTAATTACTACTTCAAGCAAGTTATTACCTACACCAGGCTAATTGCATTGTTTAAAAATATGTCTCTGCACAATGTAACATTTGAAGATGAATGGAAAAAATCCTAACAGAGGCATTTCAGACAAGAAGATAAAAATGCAAGGGGGAGGTGACCAGATTTTCATTAAGAGAAGTAGGTGGTTACCGGCACTGTGGAAGGACCCCAGACAGTTCACTGTATCTACCTGTAGAACTAAGTGAGCATAAGACTCTAGGGAATAATGCTCTGTGATGCAAACTACCAGATACTTTTAACAGTACTTTAGCAAATAATAAATATGCTTCATACAATTTGTCCCACCCTAACCATCCTTTGAGGAAAACATTCTCAGGACCTTGTATCGATAAGCCTTTATTATCTTTGTTTAAATTGCTTTGAGAACCTAGAAAATGTTTAAGGTTCATTTATTAAAAAATAAATATCAAGCACTTGTTTGTTGGTTTGTCAATGATAGCTATTTTGGAAAAACTGGGACAACTAGAAATAGCACAAGCAATAAAATATTTTTTAAATAATTAAAATACAACTCTTCTACTAATTTCAACAAGAAGTGTCCCTCTACACTGCCTACTTTCTAATTGCTGAGGTTTTCATTATGTTGTAATAGCAGAAAATAACTGAACACAATGTGCAAAATGTACCTCTATGTTTATATATCATCTTGCAAAACACAGGAACATATAATTAATGGGTGGTAGACCTGACCTATTCAAATGACTAAGGAAACCCAAAGACACATTGGTAGATTTAATATGATTAAATGATTATGATCTTTATTGTGATTAATGTCATGTCATTAATAGCATAATTTCAGTGACCATTTCAAGTCCAGTGTGCCCAAGATGAGAATTCAGGAGTCTGTAGTTCGTATTTGTTATTTCAACATTTTCATCCACTCTTAATAGTTTCCATCTGAGTGGTGCTTTTAAATTTAGACATGGTTATTTACTTCTCCATTCTCTTTTACTCTGCCTTCTGGCACTTTCGTGAATTACTTCCTGAGTGGTTCAGCCTTTGCCAATATCTGTGCTTTTACTGCAGAATCCACCCCCCAAGGTGGCCAGATTCTCATACTATGGTTCTCTGCAGTTCACCACACAACCTGCTTTTCCATGATATGTGAAGGACGACACACTCTCTCTCTCTCTCTCTCTCTCTCTCTCTCTCACACACACACACACACACACACACACTCAACTCAGAGCAAGCTCATGTACCTTTCAGACCTCAGAAGTTCCTTGGCCTAGCTCTCATGGATGCTACTAAGATGCTGCCTTAGGTATGATATCGTCACTCACCAGAGAACCCTTCCTTCCCCTACAGAGAATGTGCTCACTTGGTGTGATGGTGAGGAATAAATCTCATGTACTGATCTTCAACTTCTGTCTCGGGAAATGTCACTCCCACATGTAATCACAGTCTAGAATCTGGATTCTCTTTCTGAACCTTGCCTGTAGCTAAATACCTTCCCAGTTCTGGTGCAAGGCACCACAAAAACAAGGAACTACAATCACTATGAGGACAAAAGCATCTTTCATTTACTTACTACCGTATCTCTAACTCCTTGCACTCCACCTGGGCCACTGATAATTTTGAATGACTGATTTTTGGTGTCGTTGGGCCCTTTACCTAGTGTTCATCTGTTGCCCACTTTCCCACATGAACCCTCAACTTGGGCCTCAACCTCCTTTGCTAATATCCACCCATCCCCACCTTCCAGAAACAAGTTTCCTAGGCCCGAGAAATGACCACCACCCTGGACTTTGCCTGTTCACCTAGTAGACTGGCTTTCTCTGTGACTTCCTATCAGATCCCACAGAGTAAACGAGGTGTTGCCACGCTGTCATTTTCACTCTCCCTGAGCCTGCTCTGCCCCGGTTGGTAGCAACTAAAGCCAAGCTCATAGCAAGAGACCTTCTTCCAAGTGAAACTTCAGTTCCCAGGCCTGTTTACTGAGCGCTCACCATGTAGCAGGGACAGTTCTAAATACCTCAGGGGTGTGATCTCATCAACTCCGCACCTGTGAGGTGGTGGCCAGTGTAATGAGGAGTATGTCAGTATGAGGAGGTTTACCAGTAAAAATAAAAGGATATCCAGCCTCGAAAGGTCTTAAACAATAAGGAAATGGCTTCTCTCAACTCATTTAGAGGTCCTAACATAGGGCTGGCTCCAGGCACAGTAAAACATATGGACAGATAGACGTGAGAATGAGAACTCTGAGCACTTCAAATCCTCCTGAAATTTCCTGGCTGGCAGAGGCACCCCCGCCACAATCCCTCAACCAAGCTTCTCTATTTCCAGAACTTAACCTAGGATATTGACCTTGCAAAGGTGTGCTGATTCTCAACACCCACCCACCGGACTTGGAGTCTGCAATGTCTCTGAGCCCCCCACAAGCCCACAAGAAGATCTCGGCGGAGCTCAGCAGTGCAAAGTCAAGTTCAGGAGACCCCCGGACATCTTGCTAATTTCCATAGGCAGGAACCTGGGGCACATGTATGGGTGAGCGTTTTAATGGTGTCGGCACAAGGAGCAAGAAACATTAAGGTCTGGCTCTATTTATTACGGGTGCACTTACCCAGGATCCAGAACTTAAGGTTAGCTCGTGCACCTGAAAGGGGCATTAAAATAATGTGTTCCACTGTTAATGAAACCCTGACATCAACAGCACCCACAGGCAACAAGGATTAAGGGGCAGAATTTCCCTGGCAATGTTCAGGAAGGAACTCAAAGGCTCAGGAAAGGAGGAACAGTGTATGTGTCCAGATTTATGTCTTTTGTCCTAGTATAATTAATAATGGTGCCCCCGTTCACTCTCAAGTGTCCCAGTTTAGGACGGTGTGCTACCCACTCAGACACCCTTTACCTATGCCACCCTGGAGGCCCCAGAAGACACTCCCTTCGCCAAAGCTTTAAGAAATGCCTTGGTGAGGAGAGCACCAGAATCCCTATACAGCCCTGTGGTACCTTTCCTCTGCAGCCTAGAGATGCCACTGGGGAATACTGGGATTCAACTAGCTTCCCTGATCTCAATGAGAATAATGGAAGTCAGGTGAGAGTGGTAGAGGCCAGGGCTAGCACTTAACCATTAAAAGACACTCCTTTCTTTTTTTTTTTTTTTCCATAGTGCTTGGTATTTATTGAAAAGAACTCAAGTGCGTTTTCCAGATAGTATTGAGAAGCTGGGCTGAATGCCTGTTTTTGTTTACTTTGTTTTTAGTAGTTTTGTCCAAATGCACACATCTGTGGGACTTCTGCAATTGTTAAACAAAAAATGACAACTATGTAAAACTGGTGCACAGTAGAAAAGAATGTCGACAATTTGGCTGCCAGGAGCGCTAGGCCCCTGCAGCTATGTGGTGGGGGAGGGGGGACTCTGGGAATAGGTATGAAACTAACCAGGTTGAAAGACTGGCCCCTTCAGGGGTTGGTGAGATGTCCATATCAATGTCCAAGGAGGTGCAGCCAACGCGGGAATCTTCTAGGTTGGTCCCCATCTCCGAAGGCGGTGGTGGTCCGTTGCTGGAATGTAGTGGACGGTGGTGTAGAGGCAGCGCAAGTCTCTGGGCAGATGTAGGCCTGGCAGTTGGCAGGGCTGCGCACTGTCTGACCAGCTGGGGCTCAAGACACAGTCCAGAGTAGCAGGGGTGCGTCCTGGGGCTGGTCAGACTGGATGGCAGCGAGCTTCAGAGATAACTCCTGGCCCCAGCAGCAGGTAACTGGAGCACAATTCTTGGAACAAAGACAAGCACTACGTGAAATGAAGGTAAAGAATCGGAGGGCAGAGGCAGGAAAGAAGGCCGGGGGGCTAGGAGAAGCACAGAGCTGTGGGAGGGGCGGAGCAGGATGGGGGCTCGGGTGGCCGCGTGCAGGGCCCACCCCCCTAGGCCCGAGGGTCTCCCGGCCTAGTAACCATATTCTTCCTCCTCTTCGTCTTCTTCTTCGTCATCCCAGCCAAAGCACTGTTTCAGCTCTTCGAGGAAGGCCCGGTAATCACTCAGGATGGGGCTATCCATCTCGATGTAGGGCACCACCCACTCCTCAGCTTCCCCGGTGAGCAGGCTGATTAGGAATGCCACTTTCATGGCGTCGTTGCAGAACCGGTTCTCGTTGACAAGCATGTAAGACGTGGTCTGCACGATAAACTCGGGGAGACGGGAGCTCTCGCCGTTAAACGTCTCGGGGAAAGGCACCGGGCAGCTCGGCGGACGTACCTGGCGCAGCAGGGTGGCCCTCTCGCACACCAGCAGGCGCAGCTGTTCCATGAGCTGGCTGTTCTCGATGCTCAGAGCGCGGTGCCGCACCAGGAGAGCGTGCAGCAGCAGCACCAGCTCGTCCACCATGGCGAACAGCTTGGAAAGGTCGGGCTCCGTTCTGCTAGGTTCGGCTAATGTGCGCACAGAGGCCACGCAGGACGTGCGTGTCCCCGGAGGCGCCGATGGCAGGAGAAGAAAACCTCACACACAGAGGTCCGAGCAGCTATGAAGAGTTCAGCCCACAAAGCCGCTTTTTAGGACGGCGCACCGGCGCGTCCCCGGGACGGGTGGGCGGAGACCGGGAGGGAGCGAATCCTAAGGAGACTCCGGCGCAGCGTGGGGCGGGGCCAGACTGGGCGGGTCGTGCTGCGAAGGTTTGACCGAGGAGGGCGTGGTCAGGGCGTGACCCTGGGCTCCAGGTTTCCAGACCAGGTGTTCTTAGGCGCGGCGAATAAGGAAGCTGGGGACTGCGCCCGAGCCCTGGATAGGGGACGGCCATTTGCCAGGACTCAGCGAGCGCTAAGACCCATCTCTCAGAGAGAGGGCCAACCTTCCCCAGTTTAAAGGATTAACTACCCTTCCACCCAGCCGACTCACACAATGCAGTGCTCCTTGGTGGGCAAGTGGCCACCACATTCCGGTTGTGTGCTGTTTGTTAACACATTTTCTTGCTTATTTAAATCTCACCCAGGGAGCTATTAGCACTGCTGGCCGCAACAGCCGTAGACACACATTGTTTCAGAGTAATGAGAGACCCCCAGGGGTCCTGTCTTTCAGACAAAACAAAATATTTAAACAGGGATTTTCTTTAGTCGGGAAGTAGTATTGTATATCCCTATCCTTTTTTTATTTTTATTTTTCTAACTAGGGAAGTATAAAAAGTTCTGCAAAATCACCCAATAACCATTTGCAGCCATCCTTCCTATTTTTGACTATTTCGTGTCCTAATATTAGTGTCCCTTGGCCACTGGGTGTTATTTTTGCTTAACAATGAAGACTTGTGTTTTTAAACGGTTTGGTTTTTCTACTTTGAATGTCATTATTCAAAGAGTTGTTGACAACTGAGTTGTGTCCAAGCCCTTACAGCCAACTGTTGGCTCTGCTTTTAAAATCTATCCCCAAGTTAATCGCTTTTTTGTCACTTCTGCCACTGCCAACCACCCAGATCTCAGCCTTCTTTTCAACCCGGATTGCTACAACTAATCTCGTAGCCTTCCTGTAGTGTATATAGTCTCCACGGACTAGGCACAGGAATTCTTTAGGACAAAAGTTAGATCTCTTCATTCCCCTGAGCCAAACCCTCCAACATTTTTTTCCCTTCTCACTCACAATAAAAAGCAAAGTCTTGGTCATGGCCCAGAGGCCCTGCCTCACTTTCTAAGCTTCTTCCCATTCCCTGCTCTGCTGTAATGAATCCCAACGTCCACTTTGTTGATTCTCACACACAAGTGGCTCTGATCTCAGGATCTTTGCACTTTCTATTGTTTCTGCCTAGCAAAGACTCCCCCAGTTACCTGCCTGACCCCAGCTCCCACCGTTTTTGGAGAGGACTTGCCTGACAACCTCATCTCTCAGAGCACCCCGCTTTCTGCAGTAATTCAGAACCCCTCACGATGCTTCATTTCTTTACATAGCATTTGTCATACCAGCGCACATCATATCATATAGAACTTTGTCAGTCTGACTCCCGTTTACAATGTAAATCTATGTGGGACAGAGATTCTGCTTGGTTTGCTGCTCTATTCCCAATGCCTGGAAAAGTGCCTGGCCTACAGTAAGAAGCTCCATAAATTTTTGGTGGATGAAAGAATCTCTGGGTGCAGACATTGAAATAAAAGTTAGAAATGGTGGCTGCACAAAGTGTCCAGAAATACTCTTCAAATTGTCCAGAATGTTCTACCTCTGATCATACATTAGTCCCCATTGTAAAATGATGACTGATGTAATAAAAATGGCTAAATAATTGTTTTCAAAAATACCCTCTTCAGTCCTTTGCAACAGAATTGAATGGGCATCCATGGAAGTGAGAGACTGAGAGATAGGAGAGAAACAGGGCCAAGGTCCAAGCAGGGACAGGAGGAGGGAATCGCACTGCTGAGAGGGTCGGCAGGGGAAAGAGCAGGTAGGACGTCACATTAGCCCCTGGACTCTCCTGTGATATGAGTTCCCCCACTGGATGAGAAGACCCTTGAGGCTAAACAGGGACTCTCTCAGTTACCCCTTTATCTTCAGCATGTGAAAGTGTTTCCTAGGTGCTACGTAAATGCTCAGTGGATGGAATGAAGGGACAGGAAATGTCAGAGGTAGGTTTCTGGCCATCCTGCTCATTCACAGCTCAGGGTGGAGGGTGGATCTGCCTGGTGTATCAGTGCATGTCCAGCTCCACCATGCATGTCCAGACCCTACTACAGGAAGAAATGCCCAGGGTTCTACTCCCAGGGACACACATCCCATGACAGACACTGGGTCTAGCGACTGACATGAAGTACCTTCTTGACTCTGGATAAGGACCATGTACAAGGATGGGTCATCTAGGAACCTGAGACCCAGAAGTGAAAGACTTGCCTAAACGCAGGAGGGGAGCAGTAAGCGGGTGCTGCGGTACCACAGACACGGCTCCTCTGACTCTGATGCACAGGCCCTTCCAGTTAACAAGTATTATGCACTGGACTTCTGTGAACGAGAACCGTCTGGTGGGAACCCAGAGATGATTAGGGCAATCCTGCCCCAGCCTTCTTCCTACAACCCCAGACAGAGGAAGCCACGCAGTCCTCCCCAGGAAGCAACCACTAGTATCACCTCACAGGGGGCTCTGAGTTCCTGGAAAACAAGAACTGTCATGGCCAGAACTGTGCACAGAGCCAAGCAGTGACTTTGGGAGGTGTTTCCCAACTTGGAGGAAGGGAGGAGAGACAGGCAGTCCCTCATAGACCCTCAGGGGAGCAGTTGAGAATAAGTGAGTGGTATAAATAGACAGAATGTATAGAAATATAATGTTCATGTTAGCCAGCTTCCCAGTACCCAACAATGCTCTCCCACCAGAGCTACTGCCTGCCAGCCATTCTTTCTCCATTCACCCTGCTTAGAGCTGCAAATTGCTTTAGTCACTTCCCTTTCTCCTCTGAAGTGACCTTTGAATGTTCCTTTACACTGGGATGAAGATGCCGGGGGGCAGAGGCAAAGCAGGCCAGGTGACTTATCTTAGGCTCAGAAACTTTATCAGGACAGCTGTGGCTCAGAACATCCTGAGGGTGGTTTGGACTCCACTATTTTGCAAGAAAGGTACAAAGGGTCGAGGCTGAGATAAATCCTCCCTTATCACTTCCACCACCTTCCATGCTCAAACCCTGCCCTGGTGTTCACCTGGAAACCAGACTGTAAAATTACCTTAAAATAAACGCGAAAACATCTCTTGATTCTTTAGCTTCCTGAGCAATGTGAACAGGTAGGGTAAACCAATCTGATACTTGAATATGCAGCCAGGAGCAGAAAGTAGCTTTGGAGGGGATATTTGTGACAGGATCAAATGGATGCCACCAAGATCCAGGCCTCTGCCCACAAGCCCCTCCCCTTCCTTCTGCTTACCAGATACACCGGGATCTACTTTTAATAATAACCACATCTAGAGGGCTGTGGAGACCTCTAGCCTAGAGAGAGGAATGAGTAGGTACAGCTTTCTCCCTCCTATCTTCACCCTCTCCAACTTACCAAAGTGACCTGAAATATTTTTACATGTTTAAGTGCTAAGTTACTGTATTCTTATGGTTAAAATAAATTTGCCCTGGAGTTGGCGCTGCAGCTGTGAGGCCAGCACAGAGCAGAGTGGCCCCCAGAGATGCCAGACATTGAGGTCTAAGGAGCTGCCAGCGGTGCAAATGGGCCAGGGGCCACTTACACTTGAGAAGGACTACACAACAGCACGAGGTGGAAGTCCAGGGCAATCGTAGGAGGACAGGCTCCCTGAGCAAACACGAGTGTCAGCTGTACCGGAGGTGATCTCAGCAGCAGCAAATACCTGGCAGAAATGAGGCAGGCTTTCTTAGCTGAGACACCAAAAGGTGGTTAAAGAAGTTGGGACATCCCAGGTAGCTGAATCCAAGTGGAAAAACCAGGCTCTACGTACTGTTTGAAGTTTCTGCCCCAGCTTGCACTGTTCGTAGCAGAACGTGCATCATACCTTTATCTGTAGCCTTCCCTTCAGTTTTAAGGATCTTGGAACTTTACTGTGAACACTGGGTGTGGCGTCACAGCCATGATGTCTGTGGGAAAGAGCAGCAAGATGCTGCAGCACATCAACTATAGCAGCGGTCCCCAACCTTTTTGGCACCAGGGACCAGTTTGGTGGAAGACAATTTTCCCATGGACCAGTGGCAGGGGGAATGGTTTTATAGCCTGCCATCAGATGCAGCTTATTGTCACTGGCCACTCACTGATAGGGTTTTGATATGAGCCTGCAAGCAGTTGATTTATGATGGTCTCTGTGCAGTCAAACCCCTGTGCCAATGATAACCTGTACTTGCAGCCGCTCCCCAGCGCTAGCATCACCGCCTCAGCTCCACCTCAGATGGTTAGGCATTAGATTCCCATAAGGAGCATGCAACCTAGGTCCCTCGCATGCACAGTTCACAGTAGGGTTCCTGCTCCAATGAGAATCTAATGCCTCCACTGATCTGAAGGGAAGCGGAGCTCAGGCGGTAATGTGAGCAATGGGGGCAGCTGTAAATACAGATGAAGCTTCGCTTGCTCACCTGCTGCTCACCTCCTCCTGTGTTGCTCATTTCCTAACAGCCCCTGGCCTGGGGACCCCTGAACTATAGAATGAGGTGCATCCTGCAAGATGGGCACCTTTCAGGCTTCGGACAAGCATGTGAACTTGATCCTCTGTGATTATGATGAGTTCAGGAAGATCAAGCCAAAAATGTGAAGAAGCCAGAGCATGAAGAGAAGCAGGTTTTGGGTCTGGTATTGCTGCAGGGGGAGAACTATATTTCCATGGGGGTGGAGGGACCTCCCCCCAAAGATACTAGAATTGCTTGTGTACCACTTGCGGGAGCTGCAGGAGGCCTTGGGGTTGGCAGGGCCACTGGCAGAGCAGCACAAGTGGTGTTCCAATTCCATGGGCTCCTGCAGGATTAGCAGGCCATGTCTGAGGGGTTGCGGTGCCCTCCCAGCAGGTAATGACTGCACAGGGACAAGGCACTGTCACAGCTGCCACCATGGCAGCCACTGCCAGCATAATTGGAGCCTCAACTCGGCACCCACCAGGTCAGGGGACTCCTCCCACCCCTGTGGGGTGGGCAAATCCCCTCCAGGCATAATGGCTCCTCCACCTGGCACGAGAGCACCCATGGGACCACCAGTGGGGTTTCCCCCTCCTTTAGGGGCACCGAGAGGTATCCCTCCTCCAGGAATGAGATCCCCACCACCAAGAATCAGAGTTCTACCTCCCCTAGGAATGCATCCACCAAGACCATAGGATACTATCTGTCCTTAGTCACTCTTTTCCTGCAGAGTGTCTTGTGAAACTGTGCAGAATGTGAGCCTTCTTTGCTGCATTAATATTTGCTAATAAATGCATAGAGCAACTAAACCTTGAAAAAAAAAGAAATTAGCCATGGCTGGGTGGTTCAGTTGGTTGAAGTCTCATCCCATATGCTGAAAGGTTGCAAGTTTGATACCCATCCGGGTACATGTGTAGGTTTCTGTTTGGTCCTGGTCGGGGCACGTTTGGGAGGCAACCAATGGATGTTTCTCTCACATCGATGTTTTTTTCCCCCCTCTCTCTCTCCCTTCCTCTCTCTCTAAAAATCAATAAAACATATCCTCGGGTGAGGATTAAAAAGTTTTTTTAAAAACACATTAAATAATACCAGTGTGATAAAATTAAGAGGAAATATTCACAATACCTCTCCTCTTCCTACAAAATCAATCTAAACAAGGATTGTTGAAAATTCTATTTGTCTGTCTCTATACACTTTTGCAGAATCCTAATACCCATAGTTCTGCTAACAAATATATGTCAAGACTTACAGATACACAGAGCTGTCTTCTTAACAATTACATAATCCTCCACATAAATTTCTCTTCGCAAACTCCTTCCTGAGAACTAAAGAGACCCATCTCTGTTCAGTTTCTCACAGGAAGTAGAAGGATGGTGCCACATACACTAACAGTCCCAAAGATATGTAACTGGAAAATCAGATTTCTATGACTGAATGATAATTTAATGAACTAACATCTTATTAATTTTATTTTGCACGCATCTATCTTATATTGCTGTAAGATGGAATTTGTTGCCTGTAGTGTAAGTGACTGTGTCCTGTGAGCAACTCTACTCCGCGTGTGCACATTTATGTCGTGGTGTGAGCGGCTGTATCCAAGTGGACATGCGCATATGGCTGCCCTCTACCTCCCGTGATGCCACGTGGGTGAGAACTGGCCGTGTCATTGTATCGCAAAGATAGAATCACAACTGACCATGTTTTCATCAAGGAACATATATGCCACCGTAAAAGCAATGCAGTATATGTCAGGGAAGCATTGGGGAAAGGAGGGAATTTTTGAAATTTGGGTTCAAATTCTCATACTCTTTTTTTTTGTCGTGAGAAAAACAAAGAGTAGTTTAATAATGCTACCGCACTGAAGGGGGTTGTTTGCTTGCACACATCAAAGCCCAATAAAACATGAATGGGAGTTTGTACCAAAAAAGTAAAGGTTTATTTAAAGAAATGGTGCGAGGCCAGGAGACACAGGTGAGCAAGTGTTCTGCAACCTGGCTCCTGATGGCCCTTAGGGGATGGGTTATATGCGGAAAAATGCAGTAATCATGGTGATTAATGTAGGTGGAGTCGTAAGCGCTACAGCTCGGGTCGAACCAGGGTTCGGAGTAGTTGATCATTGTATCAGGTCCAGACGTCCGCCATCGGGCGGTTCTGTCTAGTTTTGCGCGGCTGTGTTCGGTGGGGTCCTTGCATTTTCATGGGCCTGGCGCTGAAAAACTGAGGTCAAGATGTTATCTTTAGTTTGCCCTAGACTCTGTTCCCTTGCACAAGAGACCTGAGGCTTTATTCTTAAGACAGCCTGACCCTGACCAAAGCATGGTGTCCTGGGGGCTTAATGATTAAGGGAGCGGACGTGCGCTTGGGACGTGCGCTTCGTGCAGAGGTAGAAGGGTCTGGTTCAAAGGAGGCAAGTGAGTGATGATGTGACTAAAACTATGTGGCTTGAGCAAGTCCCCAAATTCCTTTGAGCTTTGGTCACTTTTTCAATAAATGTGTATAATAGTAGGATCGAGATCATAAGGCAGCAGTGGGAAGCAAATGACAGGAATAAAAGTATTTGGCAAACTACAAAGTGCTGTACACAGATCGCATATTATGTTTCACTGGATAATTGTCATTCACTAGCCTTGCAGTGACTGTGTGACCTGCCTTTGAAATTTAATGTGTAGTTACTTTACCTCTGATTTTATCCTGGTATAGATAAATTCATAAAGTTTACATTTTTAAAAAATATATTTATTCTTGAAGAAGTAGTAGTTTGAAGGACAAAGTAAGGTTTCATCTCAGTCTTGCTTTGTGTCAATTCAAAACATGCTACTCTCGTAATACAGAGACATACTTTATTAAAAGGGAAAACAAGTATCCATTATAACATTCTGAAGGCCATCTTGTAACACTTTCTATTGTTCTGTCGAGTTTGGGGGAATTCTACTGCAGGTAGGATGCAGATGATGCAATGCTGTCTCAGAGTAAACAGGCAATTGTACTTCCAGAAACCTTCTTTCATCACTGGGCCACCATGGTGGTCCTCCTGGGAGAGGAAGCAGGATTTCTCTCAGCCCTAAAGCATCTCTGGTTGGCCCTCAGCCGTGTCCCAGAATCCTCTTCTTTCAGGTTCCCTAGATTTGCCTGCTGGCCTCCCTCAGCTATCTTGGTGCCTCCTATTCACTCAGTGACTACTTTTCTTAATACAGAAATAGGTCCTTGGAGAGAACTTCCTCTTGCAAGTACTCCAGTGTTTGTACAAAATGGGGATGGAATCACAGAAATCCAGAGTGGGAGGGGATAGTGCCAGTTGCTCATTCTAAGGTCTCCCACATTGTTAAATGAGAAAAAGACCTGCAGAGTGGCCCACTCCTGAAAACAGATTAGACACGAGGTAGCAAAGGTCCAGAGCAGATGAGTAACTTGCGCAAGGCAAACCATAAGACATTAGCTTTAAAGGCAGCACGCAGTTGTGAAAAGGAGACAGGACTAGAGTTTCGAATACCTGGTCCGGGTTCTGAATCTGACCAGGTTGTATCATAGACAAGCCCTTGGGCATCTTTGAAATCCAATTTCCTTATTTGTAAAAAGTAAATAAAATGCCCTCTTACAGAGTTGTTCTGAGTCTCAAATGAGAAAATGAATTTGAAAGTAAGATTTTTTTTAAATATATTTTATTGATTATGCTGTTACAGTTGTCCCAATTTTTTGCCCTTTCCCCCCCTCCACCCAGTATCCCCCATTCCCTCTGGCAATTGCCCCCTTAGTTCACGTCCATGGGTCATGCACATAAGTTCTTTGGCTTCTCCATTACCCATACTGTTCTTAACCTCCCCCTGTCTATTCTGTACCTATCAATTTGTACTTCTTACTCCCTGTACCTTTTCCCCCCTTCTCCCCCCACTCCCAACGGGTAACCCTCCAAATGATCTCCATATCTATGATTCTGTTTCTGTTCTGCTTGTCTGCTCAGTTTGTTTTTTAGATTAATTGCTGGTAGCTGTGAATTTATTGCCATTTTAATGTTCATAGTTTGTATCTTGTTTTTCTTAAATAAGTCCCTTTAACATTTCATGTAACAGAGGCTTGGTGATGATGAACTCCTTTAGCTTTATCCTGTCTGGGAAGCACTCTATCTGCCCTTCCATTCTAAATGATGTTTTACTTTTCGGCAGTTCTCTTTCTTCCCCCGTGTCTCCCGAAGCTCCTCTGTGTGTGTGTGTGTGTGTGTGTGTCTGTGTGTGTGTGTGACCTGACATCACCAACGGATATATTTCTTTCAGGGACAAAATAAGTCTTAAAGTGTAAAATGTTTTCACACATTAATTCTTCATTTCCATTCTTTTTAAACTTGTTTTGAAATAATTTTAAACATACAAAAACTTGTAAGATTTTAACAAATTCCATATATCCTTCTCCCAGATGAACCATTTGTTAACATTTTACTGTATTTACTTCTCTTTCTCTCACAGTTAGCAGTGGTATGTGTATATGTACACGTGCGTGTTTGTGTTATCATTTTCTCTAAGCCATTTGGGAGTTGCAAACATGAAGGCTTATTTCCCCTTATTACTTCAGCATGCATTTGCCGTGAACAGGTACACCGTCCTAGAGAACCGCAGCCTAACTGTGAAAATGACGGCGATTAACACTGATATGACGTTATAATTTAATCCACTGACCCCATTAAGATTTTCTCTCATGGTCCCCAAAATAAAATTTTGACGGCCAGGACCCAGCTCTGGACCATGAGTTACATTTAGTTGTCATGTCTGTAGCCTTCCTTCATCTGGAACAATCTTCAGTCTTTCTTCCACGTGACCTTGACAGGTTTGAAGAGTGCAGCCTTTCTAGGAACTTTGCAAAGTGTCCCTCGATTCTTGGTATTTCTCCATCAGGAGACTCATATTCACTTTCGGCAGGAATACTATGAAAGTACCACTGTGTTTTTACCAGTGCATCATAGAGGAAAGCACAGAATGTCCTTTAGTTCCATCCCTGGTGGTGGTAACTTTTTTCAGTTGGTTAAGAAGGCTTCTGCCAGGCTTGCCCACTCCAAAGTTAATTGTTTTGTACTTATTAAGAAATATTTAATAACGGTTTGCATTCTACTCCAAAGGAGTGCTTTTCATTCTTGTTATTTATATCTTTAGTTTTATCAGTATGGACTCTTGGATTCCTATTTTATTCAGTAGATGAAATCTATTACTATCTTTATTTGTATTCAAGTTCAAGTTTCTATTATTTGAAGGCAGGACCCATTTAAAGCTGGGTCCTGTGTGCTATTGGCATGGTCGCCTTATTCCTTGAGCACGTTCTTTCTTTCTGTGTCAATGAGAGATTCCAGGATCATCTTGTACCTTTCCAGCCTTAACTCTGGAATGAGGCATTTCTCCAAGGAACCCTCATTACTTTTAGCAGAGACTTGTTTTCAGAAATGAAGATGTCATGGTTAGGAATGCAAATTGCCATTGATATTATAGTTTGTTCACTTCTAGAACAACTACATAGCAATATGGGCAAAAAGATAAACCTTACACTTTACATCATTCCATATGTAACATTAACCTGAGTTAGATCAGAGACCTGAAATAAAAACTAGAGCTATGAAACTTCCACCCATAAAAGGCAAACATTATAAATTGAATCTCATAGAATTGGAAAAATATATTGCTTTTCAAAAGATACTGTTAAGAAAATGAGTGGACAAGCCACTGACCATACACAGACACATATACACACCAGTGACTCATACAGAGAACAGGTGAGCATTTTAGAATATATAAACAGAACAGATGTGTCAGGAATATATGCATATATATAAATAACTCCAAAAAATTAACAATGAAAAAGACAACCATTAGAAGACAGTTTGGTGGTTCCTTACAAAGCTAAATAGAGTCTTACCATACTATCCAACAACTGCATTTCTGGGTTTTTACTGAAATGAGGTTTTCTCAAGGATTTTTAGGGAGAAATATTATCATATTTCTGTATGATAATATAATGATGGACACATGGATGAGTACATTTCTTCATGCCCACAGTACCACACAGAGAGCAACATAAAGAGTGGGACCTAATGTAAACTATAGTCTTTAGTTAATAATAATGCATCACTATTGATCTGTCAATTGTAGCATATGCACCACACAAATGCAAGACGTCGATAATAAGAGAAACTTTTTGAGGAGAGATGATGTGAAAACTGTGGCAACCATGCTTTCCACACAGTTTTGCTGTCAACCTAAAACTGCTCTAAAATTAAACTTTATTCATGAGAAACGAAAGGCAGACAAGTAATTTTTTTAAAGGAGCAAAACTCTTGAAGAATCTAATTTGCAAAAGAAGACACAGGAATGGCTAATAGGTATATGAAAAGGTACTGAACATCATTAGTATCAGAGAAACGCCATAAGATAATATTTTATACTCACTAAATTGGATTTTTTAAAATGATCATTCCAAATAATGTTGAGTATGTGAAGTGACTGGGATTCTCGTACACTGCTGCTAGGAATGTGAAATGATACAGCCACTCACCCTATAGAATTGTTTGGTAATTCCTTATATAGTGAAACATGCATCTACACTACAAACCAGCGATTCTCGCCCTAGAGTGAAAATATATATTTACAAAAGGTTTCTACTAGAATGCTTCTAAAGCATTGGAAACAACCCAAAAGTCTATCAACAGAAGAAGGAGTAAAACGCAGTGTGGCACATCCCTGCAATCAATACCACTCGGCGGACTACTAACACGCAGGACACAAAGGAGAGTCCAAAAACCATTTTGTTGAGTGAAAGAAGCCAGTCATACCTGAATGGTTCAGTTTATAGAGAACCCAAAACAGGCCGCAACTATTCCTCAGTGATAGAAATCAGAACAAAGGTTGCCTGGGGCTTGATATGCAAGGGAGATTGACTGCGCAGAGTCACAAGGGAGATTGTGAGGATGATGAAAGCGTTCTATACCGTAACCGTGCTGGGGGTTGCATGGGTCTGTACAGCTGTGTAACCTCATCCAGCTGAACACCTAAGATCTCTGCCTCCTCATTTATATACCTAAGTTTTTTAAAAAAGACTGAAGAATGTGGAGTATTATCTTGAAAAACCTTATCAAAAAAAGCTGACACAATAATTCTAATAATAAAACAATCTGATATCTAAGCATGAAGATACAGAATGTTTTTAGCGCTTGGGAGAAACAAATGGAACATATTTCCCAGGAGTCAGTTTTGAAGAGACTGCTGAAGTCCTAATTGTAGCTCTATCTCTCTCAGAGCCCATTCAGGTAAACAGAAGGTACTCTCTTTTTGTACAATTTGTATATGCACAAATTTCAGTTTCCTGATATCGTGGGCTGAATTGTGCAACCCCTCCCACCCCATTCATATGCTGAAGTCCTACAAAGGAGATGTCTCTCAAGAGCTTACTAGGAAGCTTCTGTGAATCTCACATCTGTTTATGCATCTGGCTGCAAATTCCAGTGGAGTAAAATAAACTGATCTGTTCTAAATGCCTTCTAAACCTCACGCAAGTGCCTCTCACTGGCAAACTTTAATTCACAACCATTTAGGAAAGGCGATTCTGGGAAACTGTTCGACTTCTCTTCTGTGATACAAAGAAAACCTTAAAATAGTTTGATGGTTGTGCTAGGTCAAAGAATGACCACCTAAAGATGTCCAGTCCCTGGAATCTGTGATTATGTTGCTTTACATGTGAAAGGGACTTCACAGCTGAAATTAAAGTTACCTGAAAATAGGGAAATTATCTTGGATTATCTACATGAGCCCAGTGTAATCATCTGAGCCCATATTAAAAGTGGCAGAAAGAGAGAGAGGAATAAATCAGAGACATGCAGGAGAGATTCAGAATGTGAGAGGGATTCCAAAGCACCATTGCTGACTGTATAGACGGAGGAAGGGAGACGGGAGCCAGGAGCCGAGGCACACAGGTAGCCTCAACCATATGTCGGCCACCAAGGAAACAACAAGGACTTCATTCCAGCAATTGCAATAGCTTGAATGTGCAAGGAAATGATTTTCACTTAGAGCCTCCAGAAAGGAATGCAGGTCTGCTGACTCACTGATTGTTGCCTAATGAGAAACTTGTCACACTTTGGACCTCTAGAACTGGAGGATAATAAATCTGTATTGTTCAAGCCACTGGTTTGTGGAAACTTGTTACGGCAGCAGTAGAAAACGAATGCAGTTGTCACCCCGCATTCCAAAGACATCCAGAAAAACTAATGAGATGAGTGAAAAATTTAGCAAAAAGATGAACACTAAGTATTGAATCCATTGAAATCTGGGGCTTAAAGTAAAACAGACATGGAGACTATAGTTACAGATAAAAACATAAATTCCAGAAACTCTGACAATGTGGAAATGAAGTCAGAGAAGAACTAGAGTAAAATGGCTAATGCTCTTTACAGTCGTGAGTTCATCTTTCATAACTGAAGTCAGAACATGTCGTTCCAATTTGATAAAGTAATACGTGTATGCAGATATTTTCAGAGATAATGATAAACACTTGGAGAAATAACAAAATCAACTAAAATTTTAGTGGAGAGGTGGAAGAGAAAAAGGAAGAGAGTAGAAATATACTAATTCCATCACTGTTAATTACAGGTAATGAATACTATCTAAAATAACAGAGGATTTTAAAAAGTTCATTATAATTAAAGGAAAACTACTAGATTAAAAATGTAATACTTCTAAAGCATCAGAAGAAATATGCAAAAAAAAATCAAAGAAAATATATTAAAGGCAACAGAAAGCAGAGCATAGAAAAATGTGACAAATATAAGTCCCTAAGTGCCTACCATTTCAATAAATAAAACCAAGTAAATTCACTTTTTAAAAGACAAAAGCTTTCAGATAATACCATATAGGAAAACTCAATGTACCCAAATAATGTGACTCAGCGACATTGACATTAAATGATGGAAAGACTGAAACCATGCAAAGGCAAGCAAAAATAAAGCAGGTTGCATAATTTTAAAATCAGACCTGTTGAATTTAGGGTAAAAAAAAAAAAGCATTAAACTAGAAAGAAATGTGGGGTGCTTTATCATGATAAAGGATGAAATTCTTAAGAAAGATCCAATAATCATGAAAATCTATGTGCAAAATTAGATAGCCTCGATTTTATCAAACACACATAGCAGGACATAAAATAAGAAAGATAAAACCATATGAGTAGTAAAGGTTGGAGTTCATCTGTCTCTCAGGTCACGATAGATCCAAAAAACAAAATCAAACAGAGAAACTGTCAGTATCATAATAAGTAAGGTCAACCCGAGTGCTAGACGTTAGAGCAGACATGTTTGTGGCAGGGGAAGAGCTCACTTGCAGTTTCTCAGAGTCCCAATGAGCTGCTTCGCTGCATCTAACCCTATGACGCCCTCTAAGACAATCACATGATAAACAATAAAAGTGGACACCGACCTCAGACCATATAGGAATAACTCAAAATGGAACAAAAGCCTTAATAGAAGAGCTAAAACGTTAACACTCTTAAGAGAAAACAGAGGTGCAAATCTTCATGACCTTGTATTTGGGGATGGTTTCTAAGAAATGACATCAAGCACACAAGTGACGAAGGGGAAAAAAGACAATTTGGATTTCATAAAAATTAAAACCCTTTATGACTCAAAGTATACTATCCATAAAATGAGTAGACGACCCACAGAATGCAGTGAACTATATTATATTGGATAAGTACCTAATAAATAGAATATATAAAGAAATGTTACAAGTCAATAACAAAAGAAGAAAGATCTCAATTGAAAAATGGCCTTAAATACATATTTCTCCAAAGAAGTTATAGAATTGGCCCATAAGCACAGGAAAAGATGCTCAACACCATCAATCATTAAGAAAATGCAAATCAAAATCACAATGACATACCACCTCACACCAACTAGGATGGTAATAATAATAATAATAATAATAATAATAATAATGTGTTGCTGGAGAGATGGACAAATTGGAATCCTCATTCATTGCTGGGAAGAGTATGAAATGGTATAGTTGCTTTTGAAAAAGGTGAATTAGATGGTAGGTAAATCATCTCAGTAAAGCCTACATACATATTTATATTAATGAGAGCTGAGGTCTGTCCAGAAAGTTTCCAGCCACACACTATGAAAAATAGAGACATTTACTGAAGAAGATAGAAGATACAAGAAACACTGCACTTAGGACAATGACACCTCAGTCCCCTTCAAAGTAGGCACCTTGGGACCTCACACAGTTCTCCCAATCTCCATCAGCTGCCCTGTCATATTTTCCTGAATCTCACTGATGGTCTGAAATCTCTTCCCTTGGAAAGGTGATTTTAGTTTTGGGAAAACCAGGAGTTTCAGCGTGCCAAACCTGGGCTGTAGGGTGGCTGAGTCACCTGGGTGATTTGATGTTTTGCAAAAAAACTCTGCACTAGACGTGAGCGGGCGTGTTGTTGTGATGAAGCTGCCAATCAGCAGTTGCCCATAGCTGCAGCCTTCTGAATCATCCACATAGTTTCTGCAGAGGAATGTTCAAGCTTAATGCAAAATCTGATGCAGATTTGCTGCTGTACTCGCTCAGTCATTTTGAATGTGATGGCCACACAGTACACATGCTCACTCAGCAGCATCTACCACCCGCACTGACTAGTACAGTAAAGTCATCCTTGTTCACACATGTGCATTCCAGTCCACTCTCCTTGGCTGCCAGGTTACATCAATGTCTCACAAACTGTTCTCATTATATTAACAATGGCTGGGCTTTTTCTGGACAGACCTCGCACAATATACGCTTCTTCATATCATATAATATATAGAGGAGCACTCGTGGTTACACTCAGAAGTTCAGCGTAGGGTTATGCAGGGTGGCAGGCCATGCACATGTCACCGATCTGCCGCCTCACCTTATTGACCTATGTATTAGAGTCAGGCTTGTAGCCTCTTAACTCCTGCTGGATTTTGAGCTTCAGTTATCTCTGACTTTTGGATCAGGTACGTGTTTAGTTTCCTGAGGAAAGACTTTGACTTCTCTCGACGTTCATCTGCATTATCAAAAAGGGTAGCTAATCCGTGTAGATTCCAGTTTGTCCTTTCCCCCCTCCGTTTTACATGCATCCTTCCTTCCAAACTGCCTGCTCTGTTATCTTCAGGGCAAACGCAAGGCTAACAAGCAACAGATATATAGCGATCACTTTACCAGTTCTCACAATAGCACACGTTCAAATAATTCCTAATATAAATGCTTTATTCTGTGTCATTTGCAATAGGTCTGATGCAGTTGTTCTCCAGGTCTGCTTCTGAGTGTCTCTGTATCATCTCTGACATCCATCTGCCTGAACAACATGGCTGCCCACTTTGCCTCCCCACATTGCCAAACTACATGGCTGTTCTCTCAGATACAAATTCTTCCACCTTATGTCTTATGGCAATATTATCTCAAAGCAACAATTTATACCTTAGCTGTTCCCTGAAACCATAGTTCACTACTCCCACTCTCCTCCATAAGAGAGCAACATGAAAAATAATACTTATCATTTTATCCATTTAAATATACATTATCAGGATTCTTTTTTGTGGTCTAATTGTTCTGTGCTCTGTCTTATAAGTTCTTCCAATCTATGAACTTTTTCATTTGAAATTAGATTTTTTGTGTGGTTTTTTTTTTTTTAATAATTTTTACTGTTAGTCTATTACCGTTGTCCCAATTTTTTCCTCTTTCTCCTCCTCTGCCCAGCCCACCTCCCACTCCCACAGTCAATTCCCACACTGTTGTCCATGTCCCTGGGTCATTCATACATGTTCTTTGTCTAGTCCCTTCCCCTTCTTTCCAACACTGTCCCCCTCAACACTGTCCCCCTCCCCTCTTCCTTCCGGTCACTTTCAGTCTGTTCCATGTTTCCATGCCTCTGGTTCTATTTTGCTCACTTGTTTGTTCTGTTGATAGGTCCCACTTATAGGTGAGACATATGGTATTTGTCTTTCACTGCCTGGCTTAGTTCATTTAGCATAATGCTCTCCAGTTCCATCCATGCTGTTGCAAAAGGTAGCAGTTCCTTCTTTCTTTCTGCTTATGCGCCCCTATGTTCATAGCGGCACTATTCACAATAACCAAGTGCTGGAAGCAACCTAAGTGCCCATCAGTAAATGAGTGGATCAAAAAACTGTGGTACATTTACACAATGGAATACTATGCAGCTGAAATGAGATTCTTTCCATCAATTTCTTTTCATTGAAAGACACTAGACTATATCCTAAGGCGGAGTGGAGGTGGGGGAATATTAGTGTCCATACATAGATTTTCGCACCAGTGAAAACCTTGTCATTTCTCTGCTAGTTTTGGATTGATTTATTTTAGCAGCCTGGTAGCCACTCTTAGAAGTGATCTACAGAAGCCTTAGACATGGCAAAAAGTGGGGATAACTCTATGGAGTTTAAGCTGATTTCCTGTGAGATATGATTTTCCTTTAATTTAAGAAATGCTTCTTTGCCTGGTCTCAAACACAATAGAAAATTATAGTTTAGAGAAAGAAATGACCAAAATAAACCCCAAAGCATTCAGTTTCTCTGTATTAAAAAGCCCATCTGGAGAACATTATGCTGAGTACAATAAGGCAGGCGGTGAAATACAAATACCATCTGATCTCACCTATAAGTGGAACCTAATCAACAAAACAAATAAGCAAGCAAAATATAATTGGAGACATTGAAATAAAGAACAAACTGACAGTAACGGAAGGGAGGGGGAGAGAGACAATGGGGGAAAATAGGAGAAGGGTCCTCAAGGAACATATATAAAGGACACAGGGACAAAGCCAAAGGGGGTAGGATCAAGGATGGGAGGTGGGGATGGGTGGGGAGAGGGAGAGTGGTGGGGGGAAAATGGAGACAACTGTACTTGAACAACAATTTAAAAAATGTTTAAAAAAATCAACAAATAAAATATTTTTAAAAAGAATGGCCAATGAACCATTGAATTAATTGGTTCCACGTCTATGACATCATGTAATAACTTCTTTTTTGTGGTAGGAATAATTAAGATCTAGTCTCTTAGCAAGTTTGATAATTATAATACAATATTGTATCTCTATTCACTATAAGGTGCATTGAATCTTCAGGACTTGTCTGTTAGTTGCGAGTTTGTAGAGCTAAATGACATCTCTCCTATTACCACAACCCTCCACCTCCAGTAGCCATCATTCTACTCCCTATTTTTATGGGTTTGGTTAATTTACATTCCACATACTTTAAGTCATATACAATCTAAATTCTTATCCATGGATTAATGGGTAAAGAAGATGTCTATACTTATAGAGATAGAGATGATAGAGATAGAGAGGTAGTGGAATATTACTCAGCCACGAGAAAGCAGGAAATCCTACCATTTGCAACAGTATGGATGAAACTGGAGGACATTATGTTCAGTGAAATAAGACAGGCAAAGACAAATACTGGGTGCCTATAATTTCAGATCTGGAAGGATGCTTGAAGGTCACTAAGCCCAAAGGCTAGAGTTTGTAGGATTGTTCCATTAACAAAACTAGAGGGAGAAATTACTATCAGAGTAAAGAGTTGTAGGCATTTGTGAAGAAATAACCTCAGGAGCAAGTGAAGGTGATTGGAGGATGGCTTCGGGCTTCAGTAATTTCTGCTATACACCCATAAAGGCATAGAGTTGCCTTATGCACTTGGGTCTAGGCCATCAACATTGGGGTCATGTCACTCCCAGTCTACTCTAGATCTATGTGAAAGGACATTGAGAAGGAAATGCGGACTTTTATTGGCAAGATTCTTATCTGACATGTGGACCTTCTTACCATCCTGTAATCTCTTCAGGTCAGAAAACTGTACTTCAGATAAGACTATTTTTTGACACTTTCTTCTACTTTGTTTCCATTTTTATTTCTCTCTAGCATCAGAAAAACTGTTTATTTTGAAAATCCCAGTTGGGCATACCTTGGAGAAAAGAAACAGAAGAGGAAGACAGTTTCTAAAACTTGTTTGTTTTTTGGTCAGAAGCAAAGTGGGTATAGTGTCTTCCTCTTGACACGGGATCTAAGAAGAACAGTAGGAAGAGAGAAATGCCCAGGAGAAGGTACAAACTCAGAGTGAAAGATCTCCTGGCTACACCCTTGAAGAACTGAAAAAGGGCAGCAACAAGGGTAGTGTCTTCATTAAAAGACACTAGACTGTATCCTAAGGCAGAGTGGAGGTGGGGGAATATTAGTGTCTCTACATAGATTTTCGCACCAGTGAAAACCTTGTAACAGTGTAGTGTAGTGATAAGAACACTGGGAATAATAATAAATTTAAGTTAGAGAGCTGGCTATGTCATGTGACTTTAAGTAAGTCACCTGAGCTCTTTACTGTAGCTTCCACTTTGGAAAGGTGTAGATAATACTGCCAAACTTGAAAATGTATTATATTAAATAAGATAATATATATTAAAGTTGTACATAGATAATAGTCCTTCAATGGATGTTAATTGTTATTATTACCATCAGAATGTGGGTTAAATAAAGTGTTTTATCTGAACATAGTATGATAGTTTCTTGGGCAGATCGTTCTTGACACAGAAATGTTCGGTGCTTTGGGGCCTGATATAAGTTGTTAACTATCCGTTTGGGACGTTGGCCTTTCATCTGACCTTTGTCATAATGGAAGTCCCCTTCAGTCAGAAATTACAACTCTCTGTGTTCATCATAATTTGTGGCTACTCCAGACGTATTCATGGTATCAATGGCGTGCCTATTACCCACCAGGAATATAGTTTGAACTACCCAGTTGAGCTGGAACTAAAGCAACTTTTCCAAAAATGAATCATAGTCCTTACTAATTCACTTTGACTTCTGTTCATTATGCTTGTAATTGTGGCTGATACATTTATTGAAATGTTTTCATCTAATTGAAGACTCTCTGAACCAGTTAGCACAGGTTGGATATCCCATCTCTATCTGGTCCTCTAATATTGAACAAGAGGGGGAACTGAATGCCAAGAAAGTTCTGATAATCATGGTCCTCTGTGCAAACCACCTAAGAGGAAAGAGGATACGGTCCATCACTTTTGTAAATTAATAGACATTGTATTCTGGGGCAGTTTTAGGTTGACAGAAATACTGAGCGGAAACTACATCGCTCTCATTTTTCTATGTTGTGCAAACCTGATGTTGAGCCCTTTCGGGTGAGAAGTTTATTGTCTGCTCCTTTCACTTCTGAGAAATTCATTTCAATTCCAACTCTGCTCCAAAATGCAATACCATTTAATAATCACATACTACTTCCTATCACGGGCTCATCAAAACTGCAACTTGATCCTACTAATAACCACTTGCAAAGAAGAAAAAGGATGAAAATTATATATTTGCAGTTCCAAATAAGAAAAATATCCAAGAGAGATTCCATGAAACCTGTGCCAATAACAACACCAACCTGAGTTCAGGAGACGTAACTAGCTCTGCGCACTGGGTAAGTCACTATCCTAGCAAAGCCCCACTTCCCTCGGCTGCAAAAGGAAGGAGTGGGACCAGCTCAGTGGCTCTCTCCCTTGGCAGCCGCACATTGTTACCTGCTAAGATGTTTTCAGTCTCCCTGAGGCTGACCCTCCAGAACAGTTTGTACGATATGGAGATCATCTCTTCCTTAAAGGGTTGACAGAACTTAATGTCCAAACTGCCTGGAATGTGTGCGTATGGGTTTACATGTGCGCGTTGGCGTAGTTTGCACAGGTAGGTTTTTGTCTACTGATTCAATCTCTTTCGTGGTTACAGGTTTACTCAGGTTGTTCTTCTAGGAAATTATCCATGTCGTACACGTGTAAATGCATATTGGCATAAAGTTGTTCGTTAGCGTTCCCGTATGCCTTTCTTGTCTGCTCTACCTGCATTCATGTTCACATTTTCACTCTTACTATTGCTTGTTTGGCCCTTTTGTCTTTCTTTTGGATCCATTACCTCCAAAATGGATCCAAAAGAAAGACAAAATGGAGGTAATTACCTCCAGAATAGAGGTAATGATGGAGGATGGAATTTCTGATCCATTGTATCAGAATTCTTCAAAAAAACCCCCAGCTTTTTGTTTTTCCTTTCTGTTCTTCATTGTTTCCTTTTATTTCTGTTTGATATTTATTTTCTTTTTTACATTCTTTGATTTGACTCTGCTGGTTACTTTCTAATTTCTTGTGTGGCATTCTGTTCCTTAATTTTAAGACTTTCGTCTTTTCTGAGATGCATTTGAGTCTACAAGCTTCACCCTTATTGCAGCTTTGGCTACATCTCACAACTTTTGATAGGAAGTATTTTCATTTTCATTCATTTAAAAATATGATTTGATTTATATTATAGCTATGTCATTGTTCCATGAATTTTTAGAAATATATTTAATATTTCTGAACATATAGAATTATCTTTTAGTTGTCTATTTCTGTTATTTCCTTTCATGTTAAACAAAACAAATCCTATCTTGTCTATATGAAATTAGTTGCTATTTGTTAACATTTTCTTTCTGGGCTAAAATATGGGCAATATTATTTTCTTGACAGAACCTCATTTATTCATTTATTTCTTTTCACATAATATCATTTTTCCATTTACTGAGGTATGTTGGAAATAAAAAGTATATACAGGGTCCAGCAGAAGTAACAGCTGCTTGAGTGTGGTTGGTAGGACAATAATATGGGTGTAATAATGTATAGTTTTAATTTGGACATGTTACCTAAAATGTCCTATGGTGTGCTTGAGAATGATATTGTTATGTTACAGAATTACATGCTTATGATTTTGTAATAAAAGATTTTGTAATAAAAAGGGGCATTATTTGTGCCAGACCCTGTATATTTAATTAATGTTTTAATATATGCATACATAGTGAAATAAACACAACAATCAAGCCAATAGACATATCCACCACCTCAAATTGTTATCCCTTCCCATATTTTTAATGTGGACGAAGTGGGAGGACATTAAGCTAAGTGAAATAATCCAGAAACAGGAAGACAAATACAGCACGACCTCACTTACATGGGGAACATAAAATAGTTAAACTCAAAGAAGCAGACAGCAGAACGGCAGCTTGCAGGGGCTGGGGGGGAGGGGAAATAGGAAGATACTGGTCAAGGAGTACAAAGTGTCAGTTATGCGATATGAGTAAGTTCTGGAGACCTAATGTACAGTGAATAATTATATGAATAATTTCTGGATATCTAATGTACAACAATGTGAACATAGTTAATAATACTCTGTTGTATACTTGAAATCTACTAAAAGTGTAGGTTTTAAGTACTCTTATCACCAACAGTTTAATTTTTTAATAAGTTGTTTCAATTGTGTTCTAAAAATAATTTATTCTCTAATTGTTGGGTAGGAGACATGTCTATTAGATAAAGCTTGCTAATTTTGTTGCACAAATATCCTATAGTCTTAATATTTTTACTGCTTGATTCATTAGTTTCTGAGAGACAACTATTAAAACCTTTCACCATCATCATGGATTTATGATTTTTCTCTTTGTAGTTCTCATGTTTTTAGTGTTATATGTCTTAACACTATGTGTTAGATACCTATAAATCCCTAATAATATATATTTAGTATATCTTTTAGCTTTATAGTATCCTTAATATTACTTTTGGCCTTAAAATCTATTTCATTTGATACTGACACATCCATGGCATATTAATCCTGATGTATTTTCTTCCATTCCTTTATCTTTCGTCTTTCTAGGTATTTGCATTTTAAGCATATCTCTTATAAACAACATATGGCTCAATGTTTGCATATGCAATGTAAGAGCCTTGATTTTAAATGGCAAGTATAGACATTTACATTTATTGTGGTTACAGATATATTTGGATTTATTTCTATCATTTTCATTGTGCATCTTCTCCTCTTCTATTTTCTTTTTTTCGTTTCCCCCTCTTCCTTTCTGCATTTGATTTACTAATCCATTCTGCTTTGTTTATCTTTTCCCCTACCTACTGATATTTAAAGAATACATCTTATTTCTGTTATTTTAGTTATCTTTAATATTTTAATAAATGACTTAAAGTCTAAATTTTAGCAGTATCTCTACCCTCCATTGGACAATTCAAAAACCTTAGAACAGTTTTACAGAGATCATTTGTGTGAACTGTTCCAAGCGTGGGAAATGTGGCTCAGGCCCCACTCGGAAAAGCCAGTGGGGAGCGAGGTTGGCGGGCAGGACCCACGTCCATGGACAGGTTCTCCAGTGGGAAATCAGGCCTGCCTTGTACCTAGGCTGCTATGAGACTTGCTCTCGCTAAAACTCCCTCACCCTGAGGCAGCAAATGTTTACTGAGTATCTTTATCTTCCTAAAATCTGAGCTAGACCTTCCAGGTATGGAGCATAGCTGGTTTCGACCATTTCTCCTTTTACATTGCAAATATCGTTCTTTGATGTATTCAGCGACATCCTCTCCTTTGTCTGCAAAAGATAACCACCCAAAACAAACCTATGCATAATAAATGAGGACCATCTTTGATGTAAGGGGCCTAGAAAAACAATAAAACCTGTCAAGGCAAGGGTCCGGGCGCTCTCCTCTTGAGAGAGTGGCCGCACCGTCCCTTTTCCTCCACAGGATTTCTGTAGTCCGTGTAAATGTGTATATTACAATCACAACACCGGACCCTGCGGGCCGGGATCCACGTCAATCATTTTCTTTCATTGTGAGAGATCTAGTATTTTAATTTCTTTTGGTTTTATACCCTCTAAAATTAGCCACAGTTATTGTTTTATGTAGTCTATGTTAGATTACCCCTATATTTATTTCTCTTTTTCACCATTGCTTTTTATATCTCATTCTTTCCTTCTGAGTTTTTTATATTTATGAAGTTGTTTGATTAATAGTTATTTCACCAGATGTCTATGACCAGTGAATTTTCATTCTTTATTTTTTAAAAAGTCTGTTCATTTTCAATCAAAAGGCAGTTCTATTTTTAGTTTTCTGAGGAAATGCCATACTGTTTTCCACAGTGGCCTCACCAGTCTGCATTCCCACCAACAGTGCACTAGGGTTCCCTTTTCTCTGCATCCTCCCCAACACTTGTTGTTTGTTGATTTGTTTATGATGGCTATTCTCACAGGTGTGAAGTGGTATCTCATTGTGGTTTTAATTTGCATCTCTCTGATGGCTAGTGATGCTGAGCATCTTTTCACGAGTCTCTGGGCCCTTTGTAAGTCCTCCTTGGAGAAGTGTCTGTTCGAGTATTTTGCCTATTTTTTAATTGGGTTTTTTGTCTTCCTGTTGTGGAGTCATGGGAGTTCTTTATATATTTTGGAGGTCAAAGCCTTGTCCAAAGTATCCCTGGCAAATATGCTGGGGTTATACCCTAAGAATCCTGAAACATCAATTCAAAGGAACCTAGGCATCCCAATGTTCACAGAAGCATAATTACAATAGCTAAGTGCTGGAAGCAACCTAAGTGCCCATCAGTAAATGAGTGGATCAAAAAACTATGGTACATTTACACGATGGAATACTATACAGCAGAGAGAAAGAAGGAGCTCCTACCCTTTGCTACAGCATGGATGGAACTGGAGAATATTATGCTACGTGAAATAAGCCAGGTGGTAAAAGACAAATATCATATGATCTCACCTATAAGTGGAACCTAATCAGCAAAACAAACAAGCAAAATAGAACCAGAGACATTGAAATAAAGAGCAAAGTGACAGTTACCAGAGAGGAGGGGGGAGAGGGATAATAGGGAAGGGCTGTCAAGGAACATGTATAAAGGACTCATGGATAAGCCAAAGGGAGTAGGTTTGAGGGTAGAAGGCAGGGATGTGTGGGGCAGGGGGCAGGATGGTGTAAAAATGGAGACAACTGTACTTGAACAACAATACAAAAAATAAAAGTCTGTTCATTTTTACATTACAAATTGGCTAGACTGCCAGATTGACAATCACTTTCTTCCATTATCTGGAGCAATGATTTCATTGTCTCCTGGCTTGTCTTACTGCTTTTGAGAAGAGTATTCCCGTCTAATGCTCTGTCATTGCTTTGCTCCTAATCTTCCTTCCTCTGGCTGCTCTTAATATTTTGCCCTTGTTCATCTGCAGTTTCACTGTTATATGTCCACAGGTTTTCTTTATCCTCTTGTGACTTATTATGCTCCCAGAGTCCTGGCATTTGTATACATAAATTCTAGAAAAACTTGAATATTGCCTGATCCTTATTATATTTTCTCTCTCTGGAATTTCTACTACATGTATATTGAAATGTCTTCCATCTTCCATGTCTCCTGAGATGTCTTTCACATTTTCTATTTCTTTATATCTCTGAAATAAACTCTGGATAATCTTTAAGTATACTGTCTTCTAGTTCAAGAGTTCAAAACACATTATATACAGCCGGGCCCAATATACTGTGATTTTAAGTTTAAAGACCGTGTGTGTCAGTTATTTCTGGAAGTGCCATTTGGTTCTTTTTCAGACATACTCATTCCATTTCTATTTCATATTGTCTTGTTATTTTGTATGGCTTTAATTTCAGTTAGGTCCTAAATCCTCATAACATTTATTTTATCGTCTCTCAGGTTAGTTTAAAATCTCCTGAGTGGATAGGGGAATGAGGGAAGGAAGTGAAGCCTCCATTATTGCTGTGTCTGCTGATTCTCGCTCATAGTGGATTGTTTCCTGTTGTATTTTTAACTTCTGAATTGTAAGTCTTTACCTGCCGAGTTTTGTATGAAGAAATTGTGGACCACCCGGACTGGAGGCATACCCCTTCAGGATGAGTTCATAATTGCCAGCGTCGGGGCCGCTCACCCCGAACCCCATGCTAACTTTGTAGCATGGAGTTTCCTGAATCACACAAATGACATGTAGCTTTTAACCCAACTCCACGTGTGGTGCAGACCTAGGTTTTTGAATTGATGAGAGAGATTATTTTTATGTTTTTTCTGCCCAGAGACATGAAAAAGCAAAAGTATCTCTCTTGTCATATTACTAGACTGTTGAAAGTCTTAATTTGTTTCTTTTCCCATCATTCATTATTTAGCTCTTTGGCAGTCCTAGCTTTCACCCCATATCTTACTTGAAATTATTTACCTCGTGTGATTCCAAGTCCTGATCTCCTATTCTCAGGCAGATGTTAAACACCCCAACGCATAGAGTACTGATATGCACCACCCCCTGTCATCTCTATCCCTGATACAGTGACAGCATTAATTCGTGTATTTCCTGCTCTGGCTTTCAGTTTTCACAATTTCTGACACCGGAATCTATGATCTCAACTATACGCACAAAAGATTTTTTTAAAATCCAATTCAGCATTACTAGGGAGGTATTCATTACAGGAATACTTTCAAATCTCTTTACCTGCCATTATGCTGCAGTCAAAGGAGACGACGATGTCTATTTTGGTTGTCTGTCATTCACAGCAGACTGACAGCTGCCCCGGGTTAAAACTAGTGTCAGAACTTCATGGAGTATGTGGCACGGGCATCCCAGGCATTGATAGCAGAATGTGCAAAGGCACGGAATTTTAAAAATCTATGCTGTTTTCTGGGAGTAGTCCAGTGTGGTTTATGTTTTCATCGTAGGTAGAGGAAGCTCTAACAGGTGCCAATGATGATGGTTATTTCATGCCATAATAAAGCATTTGGATTTACCTGTCAATTAACCCTGAAGCCATGGAAGAGACTTAGCAGTGGAATGTGACAATCAGATGTGCTTCAATTTTCCCGGGGCTGGATTGAGTGTGACAGAAAGCAGATGTGGGGAGACCAAGAAAACGACCACCACAGTCCAGGAAACAGTCCATGTTTAGTCAGCCTGTGTTCAGGAGCACAGTTGGACCCCTAGGTTACTACAGCACCGAGAAGATATTTTACAGAAATGTGTCGTGTACACGTACACCACCTATGATGTCTCCCAAATTTCAAAAAACTTGCATGTTTATACGCTCAATAAGTGATTAACTCCTGCCTAATGGAGTCAACAAAGCAATCCACTGTTCCATCGCCGCACTCCAGATTCAACATCAAGCCCTTATGAATTATATTAATTTTCCCAATGGCATGAAAAGAAATTAAATTTAAGATAAACAAAACTACTGGGACAACATAAGTCAGAGAAGTGACTGTATGTTTTATGAGGGAACAGTGCTCACTTCATTTGGGGGCCCTTCGGCTAAGCTGCATGGCTACCCTGGCATCTACTGTGTCCCTAAATCAACTGCTTATATGGAAAATCAGCACCTTCTATCAGGGAATTCATAAGGGTGTGAGAGTGCTACCTCCCATCAAGTTACTCCAAGACCTAAAATAAAATTCCTCCTTATATCAGAATGTATTGTCTTCCTTAAGTAATGCATAATGGATAATTTCTGTAGGAGAAAGGATGGCTGTCAAGATCAGTCTGTTTTCTGAAGCTCCCATCTGTTCTCTGGTGAATACCTTTCAGCACATATTCAGGCTTGCCTTTCTCAGGCAATTCCCTAGGTTGTCTGATGGCACAGGGATCTAGTAGTGTCTAAAGCTGTTTTAGTCTCTTCGAGCAGTGACTGAAGACAGGGTGCATCCACACCGCTCGGCTCAGAAGGGACGAAGGTATATAAAATATACCCATGTAGGCGCAACGTGACATTTTCTTTTAAATAGTATGCACTTGTGGTCTGCCACATATTTCAAGAATACTTTCTGCCTCATTTGGACAAGGTTCTTTTGAGTAAATGAGCTGTATCAAAATGCAATGAATAGGATGAGATTGATAAGGTATTAAGAATTAGTAAGCAGGCTACGCATGCCACCATCTACGTACTGTTTATTCAGCTAGGAGTAGTGTCATTTTTTATTTTTGCTTTTGCAGAAAAGGAAAACACACTTTTAATCTCTAATCCTTATTTATCCCATTCATGACTCCTAAGGTTCATGAACACTTCTTTATTTTTTTCTTATTTACAATAATGGTCCCGCTGCTTTCTGATATGGATTCTGTAAGAGGAACAGCAAGGTTTCCTTAAGAATACTCCACCAGGGCTGGTGAGCAGTTCTAGGAAGGAAGAACATGGAGACACTCAGCTATCATGACAATTATGGTCAAAAATCAGGTATCTGTGGGTCACTCTTGTGTAGCAGGCTGTGTTTTCAGTGAGTGCGGAGTCATCACCTACTACTCTCTCTTCTGGACAAGTGGTTTCCAGTAAGTGCCATCCATTGATCCTATGAGTTTCCCATCTTTTGTGCATTCATTTGGCAATTACGTATTGCACTCTGAACATTCACTATGCTCCAGAGGCAATATCACGTGAAGGTTTGAAGCAGGAGCCAGGCAGCTGGGCAGTCAGGCCAGGTTCAAATTCTGACTCAGGCAATTATTGCTTTGTGACCTTGGGCAATTTGCTTAATTTCTGTGCCTTGCTCTATTCATCTGTAAATTGGAGGATAATAATACTTCTTAGCGTTATTTTTTAAGAGCAATCATTTAATATATAGTCAATTCTTAGACAAGTCACAAACACTAACACACTGGTTATCATTGCCAGACACTCTGCTAAGTCCTATGATACGGTTGTCAGGGTTCCTATTCTCAGGATTCTCAAAATCCACTTGGGAAAACATATCTAAACTGTCATAACAATAAAGTATTGGCACGTGTTTTGAGGTGGAAGTGCAAGGGACTATGCAAAACCCTACGAGGAGGACCTAACGCATTCATGGGTGACTTCTGGAGGATCACTGGAGTTAAGAGACTGTATGTGCATGTGAGAAGACATGTGCGTGTTGGGTTGAATGGGGAGCTCAGGCAAACAGAAGCTCATGTATCAAAATCTGAAGGAGATCTTGATATGGTGCATGGTAGGAAATGAGAAAAGTTTTACTGGGCTAGACATAAACTGTGAATGAGTATGGCTTCTGGGAAACATGTAGGGATAAAGGCAAGAAATGAAATGGAGAGGTAGTAATGGTAGGTAATGCAAAGCCTTTTAAGACTTGTAAGGACATTCAAAATTTGATTAGCCTTTAAGAGTCATATGATCTCACGTTTAAGTGGACTAATCAACAAAACAAACAAGCAAGAAAAATAGAACCAGAGACATTGAAATTAAGAACAAACTGACAGTAACCAGAGGGGAGGAGGGAGGGGATAAATGGGGGGGAAAGGGGGTAAGGGTTTTCAGGAACAGCTAGAAAGGACACATGGACAAAACAAAGGGGGGCTGGAAGCAGGGGAGGGAGGTGGGGATGGCTGGGGTTGGGGGAGTGGTGAGGGGTAAATGCCGACTACTGTACTTCAACAACAATAAAACGATTAAAAAAAAAAGAATAAACTGACAGTAACCAGAAGGGAGGGGGGAGGGAAATAAGGGGAAAAGAAGGGAAAGGGTCATCAAGGAACACGCATTAAGGACCCATGGACAAAGCCAAAGGGGGGAAGGATTGAGGGTAGGGGCAAGGGAAAATGGTGGTGGGAAAATGGAGACAACAGTACTCGGACAATAATAAAAAATGATTAATAAAAAAATAAAACTAGAATATACGTAAAAAAGAATCTAGCATTCACCCTGCTTCTTCTATATGAATTCTAACAAAGGACAAACATATGGGGTTAAGTTTGTTTCTTTTTAATATTATTCTAGCTAATAAGTAAAGAAAAATGAGAATTAAAATATAGCCATCAAATGAAAGAATGGATTTAAGCAACAGTTAGTGACTCCTTATAAAATAAGGGAAAGTCAGACATTATATCTGCTGGTGGAAGAGCCCACACCGTCTGTGAACTACTGTTGCCAAAGAACAAAAAAGGTGAATACAAATCTGACTACCAGTTTATAGGAACTAAGGGGACTGAGCAATATTTTGGACACCATGTAGCCACAGTAAGAAAAAAAATGACTAGGAAACTCTTCTGAACAAATATCCATTTTCTTCTGCAAATAAATGTCAAAGCCATAGAGGAAGTGAGTGGGAGTGTGTGTGTGTGTGTGTGTGTGTGTGTGTGTAACGAAATGAGGGGTAAAATGTCAATGTTATGGACCACCCTTGGATTCTGATTAAAAGAAACAACTAAAAACATAAGACAAAAGGGAATTTGAACACTGATTCAACATGAGATGAGTTTAAATAACTGTTTTAGATGTAATGATATGGCCAGGTTAAAAATAAAAGAATGTTCATACTTTAGAGATGCACCCTGAGACATTTGTAAATAAAATACTGTCTAGAACTTACTTCAGAACAATCCAGTATGTGTGTTAGGGTTGGGCATAGAAATAGAATAACAGTGTCCATGTGTTGAAAATATTCACATTTAGAATCCTGTGCATGGGTGTTCATTTTCTTATTACTTCTATTTTTGTATTTAAAGCTTGCTTTTTAAATTTGCCACAATAAAAATAAACACATCTAGTATATTTTTATAGTATGTTTTGTTGGTAATCATAGTGATTAATAATGCTGACAAAGTGCCTTTCATCTGAGTACTGTGATGTTCTGGTCACTGTAAATGCACTTCGAATGCATTATTTCTCTAAATTTCCTCAGTAAGCATGTAATATTTTTATCATTATTCCCATTTGTTTGATTTCAAAGCCTTTACTCTTTCAACTATTTACCTTTCTGCCATTCTATCTAATTAGTAGTAGAAGGTAATAAAAATGTCAGTTGCAACTTTATTAGTGAATAAGCACTTTTAATACTGATCATTACTACTTATTAAATTCTAACATTTATTATTGCATGTCAAAGCTCTTTCTCTCCTGTTGGACATAGTAAGCCCTCCTTTGTTACTATTAGAAATAACATGATACCGCATGAAGCAGCCTTATATACAAATCTTGGATCTGCACCCTTGGTATTTTTAAGGAGAGTTTTATGAGAGATATTATTAGGCATAACTATTTTAAAACTTTTCATGTATATTACCAAAATGCCTTTTAGAAAAATGTTGCCAGCTTCCCCCAGTTGTTCATAGCAGTTTTAGCACTATATATGGAGCTCAGTCTACTTGAGTCCCATTAGCAATCTCTTTGTTTGAAAAAAGCAAAATTAAAAACAGAGATGAAAAATGTCATTTCATTTGTATGTTAATTTTCATTTACTTGATTAATAGCATCAGATATTTTAAATATAAGTTTATTTTTATGTGAAAAAATAAGAATAAACTGATAGTAACCAGAGAGGAGAGGGTTAATGGGGGGCAATAGGGGAAGGTCCAGCAAAGAACATGTATGAAGGACCCACGGACAACGTCAAAGGGGTGGGTTCCAGGGTGGGAGGTGTGGATGGGTGGGGCGGGGAGCGGTGGTGGGGTAAAAATGGAGATAACTGTACTTGAACAACAATAAAAAATAAAAAATAAACTAAAGAGTTTGGATTTTTTCCCTGAGAGCAATGAGAAACCCCTGAAGGTTTCTAAGCAAGGAAATTATATTTTTAAGTAATAGAAATATCATTTAAGCTAAAGTGAAAAGAGTCTATCATTTATTTTTTAAAAAAACATTGATTTAGTAAGTATTTAAAGGGTGCTAGGACCTGTCCTAGATTTGGGGGATACAAGGGCAAACAAAATGTAAAAAAATACCCAGTTATTATAAGTTTTGAGCGGAGGAAGGAGAGAAAGACAATAAGCATACTAAATTATACAGACATATGATATATTATATTTGCACATACACATTATATGTATTATATAGAATATAGTATTGTGTAGAATGATATCAGCACCATTAAAATTAAGACTGCTGGCGGGTGGCAAGGAATTTTAAAAGGGCCTCATTTGAAAAAGTGACATTTAAGCAAAGCCTTGACAGAGAGTAAGCCAGACAGGAAAGGGTCATTCCAGGAAGAGGGGATGACTAATGAAGGGGATCTTAGTCAGAAGTGCACCTTACAAAACAGAATAAAAGCTAAGGAGACAAGAATGCAGTAAGCCTGGGGGCACAGGACTTGAAGCAGAGAGATAATGACAGGGTGTGGAACCTTTGTAGGTCATTGTGCGATTGGCTTTGAAAACCGGAGGAACCTTTGAAGGGTTTTGAATATAGCAGTGATCCAATCTGATTTACATTTCAACAGAATCCTCCTGACTGTTGCATTAAGAATAGATGGTGTAATGACATGTAAGCAGGGAGACCAGTTAGAATATTGCTGCCATAATTCAGGTGAGAAAGGAGGGTGGCTTTGAACTCAGTGGGAGCACTATTACACAGACCCATACCTAAAATGTGTTTTGCTCAGGTAAGGAGTTCAAATGAAAAACCACACATGTTAAATATGCGATACTCTACCTTCCTATCTTACAAATATGCCTTTATCCTGAGATTTCTTAATGTATAAATTATATATACATTTTATTTAACTGAACATTGGAACAATATTAAGTATGACTACATTTATATATTATCGTCTGTGTCTGGGTGTTGTGTTAGTGATTGGCAATGTTTGAGTGATTAAAAACATAAAACACATATAATTTATATTTTCTTATGTCTAGTCTATAAAGTTTTATTGGCTTTATTTCAGCAAATATTTTCACGTTATATTTATTCTATTCATGACAATACCAGATTAGAAGTTCTTTCTTGGATCATTGTAGTGTTAATAGATTATTAATACCTAAGAAAAAGAAGATCAAAAACAGGAACAGTAAAAATGACAGCAAACTCACAGTTATTAATGACCACACCTAAAACAAAAACAAGAGCAAACTGGGCAAACAACTAGAACAGGAACAGAACCATAGAGATGGAGATCACATGGAGGGTTGTCAATAGGGGAGTGGGAGGGGGAGAGGGGGGGAAGGTACAGAGAATAAGTAGCATAGATGATAGGTGGAAAATAGACAGGGGGAGGGTAAGAATAGTGCAGGAAATGTAGAAGCCAAAGAACTTATAAGTATGACCCATGGACATGAACTATAGGGGGGGAATGTGGGAGGGAGGAGGTGGGCAGGATGGAGTGGAGTGTGGGGGGGGAATGGGACAACTGTAATAACATAATCAATAAATATATTTAAAAAATTAAAAAATAGATTATTAATAATTTCAATTTGGAAAAAATTTATCTGTGAGGCAGTGGCCACTGGAATTATAAATAAAATTGTTAAACCAATACTTAGATTCATAAATTAACCATAGATTTTACTTACATTCAAATAGTGTAATGCAGTGCATTTGACCAATTTTCATTATTGTAGAAAATATTACACTATATTTAAATTTCATCCTTTAATTCTCCACAACTTACAGAAATGTCACAAATACTTAATGTAAAGATGTACACTGTAATTTAAAGAGTTGAGATCATGCTTCCCCTAAGTTATGTGGAAATTTGAAGAAATTTACATTTTAAATGGAAACAAATGTGAATTGTTTAATATGACAAAGCATTCCTCAGCTTCCACGTTCAATTGTTGGTGAATACTGAACTAATTCATAACTCCCTTCAGTTAACACAAAAGAAAGCAATAAATTGGACACAGCACTACTGGGAAATAATATCTTATTCAAGATTCTACTGCATTTATGCTATTAGAGAAGAAGGGCTTGATAAGTTGATTTGCTCTTTTCATTATTTAGGAACTTCTACCTCCCAAATCTTCCCCACACTCCGATGCAGTGCCCGTCTTAAAATTCAGCAGCCATACAAACTGTGAGTCTTCCGAGCATTTGTATCCAGTTATTTATGTATTTTTTCAAGAATGCAGAGTAAGTGATGTGTTTGTCTGGTTTCTGAATAATATTTATCAGGAAAATGGAGGTTTAGAATTACAGATCATCTCTGACAGCGACATGTTTGTATGCTAATGGGCATGATCTAGTAGCATGGAGAAAAATGATAATGTAGGAAAGAGCAAGAACTGCTGGAGCAATGTCTAGAATAAGTGAGAAGGAATGACAACTAGCGCATAAATCAGAACGAGTGGCTTCAGATAGATGCTTGTACGCTGATCTATAGTAGTGGGTGGGAACGTGGAGAGTGCGGGGGAAGATGCTGGTAGGTGAATGGATGTTATGGTGGGAGCCTGTGGAACCTCTCTTCTGACCACTGCAAATTTCTCAGTAAGCAAGCTCACCAGCTGATAGTAAGGGCGGGGCAGGCAGTTTTAGAAGTTTAAAGACAGAGAGGATATAGTATGAAGTATGAATGTTGGAGAGTGACAGAGTACACAGATTACGTTAAGTTTCCATTTAAGAATACTGGGCATGAATTTAAAGTTATTCCAATGGCATGGGATGAAGTTATTCCAAAGCATGGCGGTGTGATTTTACCCAGCCATACTCAGTTGCCTATATACTGGTACACAATAGCAAGCAGTTGGATTTAACTAGGTTATTGTTTCTCCCAGAGGATATAAAAAGGCAGGCAAGAGAGGGGCAAGGAAGTTGAGGATGTATGCAAAGAAGAGATTTTAATGTTTGACCCTGGCATTTTCCTGGTCAAGGAGAGAACATGGGTGCTGAAGGATGGTGACAAAGCTGGTAGAACACTCGTGTCCAGATGAGTTGAAGAATTATTTGAATTGATGTAAGAGAAGGAATCAGATGGACAGATAGGTGGTGGGGGACAGAGTGATGATTGAAATTAAGTTTATGAAGACGTTGATCATTACTTAAGACCAAGCTGAAGTTATGACTATGAGAATAAGTGTCTGAATGAGAATAAAGACAAATATCATTGGAGGAGAAAGATGGAAGTAATTGAGACATCGGAATGTTGGAGTTTCATTTATGTCTATTATGAAATTATTAAGAATCAAGGCAGGTGTAGTTTTAGAGAAAATGCCAATGCACCAGGAAATAACTTCTTCAGTAAATGACAGGAATGGCC